>NW_012102787.1:697886-713580 GCF_000951045.1 Mandrillus leucophaeus
CTTCACTTATGAAACTTAGTTTGGCTGGATATGAAATTCTGGGTTGAAAATTCTTTTCTTTAAGAATGTTGAATATTGGCCCCCACTCTCTTCTGGCTTGGAGAGTTTCTGCTAAGAGATCTGCTGTTAGTCTGATGAGCTTCCCTTTGTGAGTAACCTGACCTTTCTCTCTGGCTGCCTTTAACATTTTTTCCTTCATTTCAACTTTGGTGAATCTGACAATTATGTGTCTTGGAGTTGCTCTTCTTGAGGAATATCTTTGTGGTGTTCTCTGTATTTCCTGAATTTGAATGTTGGCCTGCCTTGCTAGGTTGGGGAAGTTCTCCTAGATAATATCCTACAGAGTGTTTTCCAACTTGGTTCCATTCTCCCCGTCACTTTCAAGCACACCAATCACATGTAGATTTGGTCTTTTCACATAATCCCATATTTCTTGGAGGCTTTGTTCATTTCTTTTTCCTCTGTTTCCTCTAAACTTCTCTTCTCGCTTCATTTCATTCATTTGATCTTCAATCACTGATACTCTTTCTTCCAGTTGATTGAGTCGGTTACTGAAGCTTGTGCATTTGTCACGTAGTTCTCATGTCATGGTTTTCATCTCTATCAGTTCATTTATGGACTTCTTTGCATTGGTTATTCTAGTTATCCATTCTTTCATAAGGTTTTTAGTTTCTTTGTGCTGGGTGTGTAGTTCCTCCTTTAGCTTTGAGAAGTTTGATCAACTGAAGCCTTCTTCTCTGAATTCGTTAAAGTCATTTTCGGTCCAGCTGTTTTCCATTGCTGGCGATGAGCTGCGTTTCTTTGGAGGGGGAGATGTGCTCTGATTTT
This sequence comes from Mandrillus leucophaeus, assembly GCF_000951045.1. Taxonomy (NCBI): domain Eukaryota; kingdom Metazoa; phylum Chordata; class Mammalia; order Primates; family Cercopithecidae; genus Mandrillus; species Mandrillus leucophaeus. The sequence continues at coordinate 698,715 of NW_012102787.1, forward strand.
TTTAATTTTCAGCTTTTCCACACTGCTTTTTCCCCATCTTTGTGATTTTATCTGCCTTTGGTCTTTGATGATGGTGGCGTACTGATAGGGTTTTGGTGTGGGTGTCTTTTCTATTTGTTAGTTTTCCTTCTCACAGTCAGGACCCTCAGCTGCAGGTCTGTTGGAGTTTGCTTGAGGTCCCCTCTAGACGCTGTTTGCCTGGGTATCAGCAGCGGAGGCTGCAGAAGATAGAATATTGCTGAACAGCAAGTGTTGCTGTCTGATTCTTGCTCTGGAAGCTTCATCTCAGAGGTGTACCCAGCCATGTGAGGTGTGAGGTGTCAGTCTGCACCTAGTGGGGGATGTCTCTAGTCAGGCTACTCAGGGGTCAGGGACCCACTTGAGCAGGCAGTCTGCCCGTTCTCAGATCTCAACCTCCGTGCTGGGAGAACCACTGCTCTCTTCAAAGCTGTCAGAGAGGGACATTTACATCTGCAGAGGTTTCTGCTGCTTTTTGTTTACCTATGCTCTGTCTGCAGAGGTGGAGTCTACAGAGGCTGGCAGGCCTCCTTGAGCTGCGGTGGGCTCCACCCAGTTTGAGCTTCCAGGCAGCTTTGTTTACTTACTTAAGCCTCAGCAATGGCGTGTGTCCCTCCCCCAGCCTTGCTGCCACCTTGCAGTTAGATCTCAGACTGCTGTACTAGCAATGAGGGAGGCTCCGTGGGCGTGGGACCCTCCAGGCCAGGCATGGAATATAATCTCCTAGTGTGCCGTTTGCTAAGACCCTTGGTAAAGTGCAGTATTAGGGTGGGAGTTACCCAATTTTCCAGGTGTTTTGTGTCTCAGTTTCCCTTGGCTAGGAAAAGGAATTCCCTTCCCCCTTGCACTTCCCAGGTGAGGCGATGCCTCGCCCTGTTTCAGCTCTCGCTGGTTGGGCTGCACCCACTGACCAGCACCAACTGTCCAACACGCCCCAGTAAGATGAACCTGGTACCTCAGTTGAAAATGCAAAAATCACCCATCTTCTATGTCGCTCACGCTGGAGGCTGGAGCTTTTCCTATTCTGCCATCTTGGGTGCCCCCCGACATGAGACTATTTTTAAGCTCGTTTCTTTTAGCCTACTTATAGCAACAGATATATTTTGAATGTTGACCTTTGCGCAACCTTAAAGAACATTATTAAACAAAGCAAATGGCCTCTCAGTGACAGCTGAGGTGTAGTGGGAGGACTCCCAGGTGAAGTCAGGGTGTCTGGGTTCAAGTCCTGAGTCCAGGTTCTAGCATCTGAGTTGGATGCCACTGAGGAAGCCACTTATCCTCCCTGGGTCTCAGTTTCTTCATCTGTACAATAGAAGCACTAGTTTGGAGTTCTGATGATTGCACAGGGGAATGAATATGAAATGGCTTTATCAAAGATCATAAACCTTCAAATGTTCATACTACTAGTAGGCAAGGAGAAGCAGAAAAGCCTCAGGACTGGAAGAAGCATTTTGATGTTGGCATAGATGCTTGGGGCTCTTGTTCAAACGTAGATTCCATTGATCTGAGGGTAGGTATTGAAATCTGACATTTCTAAAATGCCATGGTTCCACAGGCTAACTCCCAGTCTCCTTTTCCCTGGTTTCAAAATGTTCATATTATTCGAAGAGAGCTCAAACATCTTCTGGTCTGATTCTTTCCTTTTACAGGTCAAAAAACTAAGGCTCAGAGAGGTCAGCTGACTTTTCCAGGGCTGACTCCTCACACCTTCTCTATTTTCTCCAACTTCTGAGTGGTTTCTTACAGCAGGGGGCATAGGCTACTTCTGTGGACAAGGAGCTCCTGAAAGAATGGAGGGGGAGTGGGTACTACTTTAGGACGCTAGTCAGTTTGCACCTCAATTGTTTTCTCTGTGCAAAGGAGAAAGGTCTATTCTTAGACATCAACCAGAGCTTAGAAGAAATAGACTCAATCATTAAAGTAATCCCTGTACACCTCAGTAAGTTAATACAGGCATCCATATAGGAGCTAGGTAGGAAGGAAACAACAGGTACTTTGAAAGGTTTACAACACATATTTGTACTAGGGCCATGTAAAAGCCATTTCCAAGCCAAGAGGAAGGGCATTTATTATTTTCATTTAACATTTATTAAATAAAGTGTGTTGCGGATCAGGCTCTTATAATCTGAGCCCCTTTTGACTGTGTGCATAAGCTTTTCAGATACCTGCAATTTCTTCCTCTTACTTACAAAGATGCTTATTGAACTGCAAGAGGTAAGTAAACATTGGAAGAGATCTTGGAAGAAATCTGTTAAATAGTTCAAGGGCTCTTCCTGGAAGAAGGAATCAGATACCTGACCTTCAATATATCACAAAAGACTCCAGCAGAAGGAATTAAACCTTCAAATGTTCATACTACTAGTAGGCAAGAAGAAGCAGAAAAGTCTCAGGACTGACTGGAAGAAACATTCTGATGTTGGACTAGATGCTTGGAACTCTTGTTCAAATGCAGATTCCATTGATCTGGGGGTAGGTATTGAAATCTGGCATTTCTCACAAGCTCCCAGATGATCTGATACTGGGTTAGCAACACCACTTTGAGTAGCAACTTCATTCTGTATGTATCCATTCTTAGTATCACTGGACAGTCTGCAAGCCTTTCTGGGGCTAGCATTAAGCAAAACTATAAGTTGATAAAGATTGCCCCTCAATAGAGGAGTAACAAATATTACCTCTATCACCAAACATAGAATCTGAAAGTCCTAAATAATATTAAGGAATTTGTAATTTAATATGTCACTCTCTCCAGGGTTACTTGCCTTTGACTAAGAGCTGGCAGGAAAGGAGACAGCTTAACACAATATTCCTCCAGAGGTGCCATTTCAGGTATGAAGGAAGTGTTGGTGGGAGTCCTATCTTAAGGGTCATGCCCTTTCTAGCATCCCACAGTCACTTTTAAATATTCTGACTTCATAATATGTCTCTTGAGTCCTACACCTGAAATAGCCAAAGCTAATTTATGTACAGCTCTCTGTAGCCACAGGTTTCACATCCATGGTTTCAACCAACTGTGTATCAAAAATGTTTTTTAAAACAATATAATATGGCAAAATAATACAAAGAAAAACTATATAACTATTTATATAGAACTTATATTGTACTAGGTATTATAATATTGTATATATAATAATGTATTACATGTATTCTATGTAACTATTTATATAGAATTTATATTGTATTAGGTATTATAAGTAATCTAGAGATTATTTAAAGCCTATGGAAGAATGTGCATGGGTTATATGCAAATACAATGCTACTTTATATAATGCACTTGAGCATCCCTGGATTTTGGTATACCTGACCTGAGTTTATAGAAATTTTATTTCTATAAACTTAAGAGGCAGAAGTTGCAGTGAGCTGAGATCACATCACTCCACTCCAGTCTGGGAGACAGAGAGGGAGTCTGGAAAAAAAAAAGTAATAAGAAAGAAGAAAGCAAGCAAACAAGAAAGAAAGAGAAAATAATAATAGCTACCACGAAAACTTGTTGAGATAACACATGTTAAGTGAGAAAGAAAGAGAAAGAAAGAAAGAAAGAAAGAAAGAAAGAAAGAAAGAAAGAAAGAAAGAAAGAAAGAAAGAAAGAAAAAGAAAGAAAGAAAGAGAAAGAAAGAAAGAAAGGAAAGAAAGAAAGAAAGAAAGAAAGAAAGAAAGAAAGAAAGAAAGAAAGAAAGAAAGAAGAAAAGAAAAGAAAAGAAAAGGAAAAGAAAATAAAAGAAGGAGGAGGAGGAGAAGGAGAAGAAGCAGCAGCAGCAGCAGCAGCTGAGGGAGGGAGGGAAGGAGGGAAGAAGGAAGGAAGGAAGGAAGGAGAAAAAAGAAAAGAAAGAAAATAATAGCTACCATGAAAACTTGAAAATTTGTTGAGATAACATATGTTAAGTGTTTAGAATGGTGTCTGGCATGTAATAAATGCTTAATACACATTAGTCGTTGTTATTATTATATAGACACTTAAAAGCACAGAAATGCAATAGGTACATATTAAAGCCTCTGAGCTGAAAACATGCACAATTCACTCTGATAAATAGGTCTTTTACAAGCCTGACACTTGGAAAATGTCTATTTTCCACTTCAAAATGGGTTTAACGAGGACTCGTTCTACAAAATCATCCCATGTAATATGCTAGGTAAATTGTCCTCCTTTCTAACAAGAGCAAGCACTAAGAAAACAAGGCTGAGAATAAGGTTTCCTGAAAACAAACCCCATAATTTGACCCTCTTCAACCCAAATAGTTGACCAGTGGCTCCTAAGGAGTTTCTTTATGACAACCTGGACATGAGACCAATGGCTTTTGAAGCAGTAGCTCCTACTCTACAGTCATACAGTAAGGTTAAAAAAATAATAAAAATTTTAAAAATCAAAAACGTTTAAAAAACACTAATAATTCAATATTGCATTTAAATTAATATTTTAATAATCATTTCAGTATCTACATTCTTGTGGAAAATAGAACACATATGTGTCAGATGATTATTCATTAAATCAATTCCAAATGCTAGGACCCTCTCAATCAGTCCAAGTGCCCCCAAGGTCCGGAGCTCATACATGGTGAAACTCCATGCTAGAACACTCAGGCACGGCTCTCCTAACAGGATTTTTTTCCATGTTGTGTTTAATGATATCCTCTTGCACTAAGATCATAACATTTTCCCCGAGAGTTTTATGTTTTATTATGACAAGTCATTGTAGAATGTGCATAACCCACAGATGACATTGTGAAGGCCTCCCAGCACAAGGGAGACTGTTTGATTCCTTTGAATATATCAATTTGTTTGCTTTCTTGACTGTGGCTTCTGACATCTTCCTTCTGATTCTATCAGATCCCTTCTGGAGCTGGTCCTCACTGCTTTTCACAGAGGATGCAAACTGGAAAGTTCCTACCTATTCAGCAAAGGCACTCCAAGTCCTGGGCTCTTTTCTCCTCAGGGGCAAAGATGAGACTTCTCTTTTGTAGAGATCACAGGTGCATCTGCACAGGTTGGAGTGTTCCCCCAACCCTGGACCCCTAGGAGCAGTTGTGACTTGTGACACAAGGCCCCATCCGTTGATCTACTCCTCACACAGCCGTGGAGAGCCAAGAACTGGAGGGAGGTGAGTCAGCGATGAATTTTTCTTGAACAGCAAAGACCAATTGGTGGTTCGCCTTTTTAGTAAATTCCAAAATTCTGGAGTCATTTGAGTCCAAAGGGGAAATTTGTGAGATTAGGGGGAGGGGCAGAAGTGAGAAAATAGAAGCAACAAAAATATGCCTCCAGTGTTCTCACTGCTCATTAGACCAGCACGGAGCCAGTTCTTGTATGGCCTGAATAACTGGTACTTTTTATAAGCAACTGAAGAGCTATAAAAAGCTTACCATTTAAGAAAACAACAAACAGCTGTGGCTAGTGAGCAAGGAAAATCTGAAGAGTGAGCCTGTCTGGGTGGCAGAAGGTCACACTGCTTCATGAGGAAGTACTAAAACATCACTAACATTTGCTACATCAGTGTGTTTCCCTGGTTGGTCACACTTCTCCTTCCTCCCACCTCGGTCCCACTCTCCTATCAAAATAGAAGAATAAACATATGTCACCAGAATGCTCAGCAATTATTTCCTGAAAACAGCATTTCTTTTACATGCGCTTAATCATGTGTTAAGCAGCGGTACACACGAGGGGTTCCTGATCAACAGAGTGAACAAACACCCGGGTCTGAATTTGGTTCCCAATGCATTTGGGCTGAGCCTCACTGACCTGGGACCCCTGGGCTTAGTTCACGTGCGCCTTGAGGTTCTGCACAGCTGCCTTTCCCTTTAACGGAAAATGCCATCTGCAGGACCAGAGCTAGCAACAGGAGCAATAGCTCTCCCGACTTCCTCTCGTAGTAATCCATAATAAGCTCAATGATAAGGCAATTACCAATGGGAGGCAGTAAGGTAAAGTGATCAAATATATTGGCTTTGGCCTCTGAATTCAAACTCTAATGCTTACTACTGGGTGACCTTGAGCATGTTAACTAGCCTTTCTGTGCATTAGTTTCCTTAATGGTTAAATAGTAAGTCAAAATTATCTTCCTCTGGCCTTCAGCTGAGTCTTAGGTGGGCTTGTTAGACAATGCTCTAGGCTGACTTTGAGAGGTACACAATCATCTTCCTTTATTTCCAAGTTTAGATAACTTTTCCTAATAGCACATAATAAATGTCTCTTGGGACAAATAGAAAGTGAACAAGAAAGTGGTAGGCCTGAATTCAATCATATCAACAATTACATTAAATATAAGTGGACTAAATGCTTTTAACAAAAAGGAAGAAATTGTCAGAGTGGATACAGAGCAAAATTCAAAATGAATATATTTCCTATAAGAGATACGATTTAAATATAAAGATTCCAATCAGTTGAAATCAATTGAATGGAAAAAAGATATGTTATGCAAACAGCATATATAGGAAGGCTGGAGTGGCTATCATAATATCAGATAAAGCAGACTTCATTACAGAGTTTTGCCAGAGGAAAAGATGGGCTTCTTATAATCACAAAAAAAATAACAATTACAAATGTATATGTACCTAATAACAGCTTCAAAATACACCAAGTAAAAATTGACAACCTAGACAATTTACAATCACAGTTAAAGATTTTACTCCCCTCCCATAGTAATTGATAGAAAAACTAGACAAAAATATCTGTAAAGATGTAGAGGATCTGAATAACACCACTAATAAATATCAGCTGCTATAATTTTCTGTTTCAATTGATTCACATCTCCAGACATCTGCAAAGCTGCCAGTTCTGGCCCTCTAGACCCAGCGAGGAAGCCACTAAGGCCACTGTCCCTTCAGGAGACACAGACACGTGGATGGCATCATGCTGCAGGAGACTTTCAGAGCTCAGTCTATTGAGAAAATGCTGAATGTTGCAAGGCTGTATCTTTTTTCCTCCTGAACCTGTTTCATATGAATCAATTCTAGGATCACCAGTCTGTCCCCACAGTCATCCTGCCATCTGCTAGGCTTAGTAGCCGTTGCCGGAACACTTAGAATCGTTCCCTAAGAGGTCTAGAATGTTGTCACAACAGATGTTTAACCATCAGATTCCACACATGTTGCCTGGGGCAAGTCTTCCATATGAGGACAATGCTGGAGATCATGTGGGATATAAGAATCTTTGAAAGTGTCCACAGCAAACGAAGTTATATTTTGGCTCTGTCTTTTAGGTGAATTCTAAACAAATATAGTCCTCATTTATCCCTATATCCATTAGCAACTGCTCTGATCTAATTGAAGTTTGCATTTGAAGGAAAAAAATAATTGACAAAATGTTTGTCCTTTTGAAGAGTGTGAAAGATGAGGTTTCTCTTTAGAAATCTTTTCTGCCCAAGGCTGTGTAGCTATGTTGCAGTATTCCATTCCATAGAGCCTCTGGGGAATTATATGTGTGATACAATGGCCTTCTTATCCCAGGTGAATTGGGCAAAGGCTTCCCCAAATAACTTATTTTTCATTCACTTGAAACACATAAAGTTTCAGTTAAAGGATATGCATACAGAGAATTTGACATTTCCAAGTTTTGTGGCTTCTGTATGTTGGCATCTCTAACCACCATCAATCCCCTTTCCAGAAATTCCACTCATCCCAGGAGCCTTAACAGGCTGAGGCCACAAGGGAGGGAAAAAGCTAGGGAGTATGAATGTGGGCCGTGAGGGGGCCTTTGCAAAGCTTCTCTTTATGATCCATAATTTAAATGGATACCTTTTGTCCATTCAGGCACAGATGGGGATAACAGAAGATCATGACATTAATGACGCAGAAAAGCCATTTCTGAATTGCGAGGGCTCTAGTCTCAGGATGGCCTCCTAACACAGCAGCACTCCCAAGAAAGAAGTGCCTACTACTTTTCAAACCCTTCAACTTTCATCTCTTCGGCAATTTTCATGTTTTCTCCTTCAAGAGCATTATGAGCATACACCTCCCAAATGGCAGTACCAAAACCTAGTCAGCTACGGAAGACTTGGCCATTGGTAAGAAGATATATTTCCCCTTCAAGAACTTGTTCACCTAGACTGTTCCTCCATGGATATGCCCTGCTAAAAATATACAATTCTAATATTCTCCACTTCTTTAAGAGAGTATTATGCTGTACTGACCAAAAGGAGAATCCAGATCATCCCATGATTAATCTTTCCAATGCTCTGGAAAGGCAAATAGGTGACAGGCACAAGGGGAAAGTGCTTCCATGAACACATTTTTTACTGGAACTTGTCCTATTGCAAAGCTCTTCTGCCAGATTCCATTAGGAAATTGCAAGCAGATTCATATATCCAAGTGCTCCTCTCTCTCCTACTCATAAATATATAGACATCATATGGCAGGGAGGGGGGAAGAAGCTGATTCTCTCATGGCATACCCTTGCACAGCAGACGTGTAGGCAAATGCAAATACCGAACATAGTAGTTCATGCATATGTGCACATGAATATATATCATGCTATTACTACTCATCAATGAGATTCCAAGTAGCTACCAGAGGGGAGAGAAAAGTCACAATCTATATAGCTGTACTTCAGAATGTCAATTAAAGACAGTGATAAGAAGATAGGCAGGCTGCCCCCAGCAATACAGAAACAACAGGAACACCTAAGGATTGATTAGGGGCTGGGCCAAATTCCAGGCCTGAACTCATCACAAATTATGCTACAAGCTCATGGGGGAAGGTTCCAATTGGCATTTTTGAGCCACACGTCCCATTCTTTTGATGCAGACATCAGGACTGTCTGGAAGATGATTGGAGAATAAAAAGCCCAAACAAGAAACGAATTCGGGAAGGGCTGTTTCCCATCCAAATGCTTTCAACTTTCCTGAGAATTCTCTCAGCTTCTTTAAAACAGGCCGATATTATTATTCCACTTTACCACTCTGGTTCTTATTGAAGGGCAAAGCTAGCGTGCAGAAAGATAGAGAACAGCAAATGAAAACGTCAGTGGGCAGGTAGGAAGGTTGTAGCATGGGTGTCTTCCATCTGGAATTGTGGATGAAAAAAAACTACTTTTAAAGGAATACCTTTTAAGATTTTTTCCATATTCTTCCAGGAATACTTAGGTCTTGTCCTTTTATAGACAAAGACCTACATTTAATTATAGGTATATTGTATGAAATAAAAATGTATAGAACTTCTAGACCCCAAAATATATAGCCGTGGTTCCAGTTTTCACTACCAGAAATAACTAGAGGAAATAAAAAGCAGGTGAGAGAAGGTTTCCCTGAGCAAGGCCAGGGCTTCATTTTAATTCAGCTCCATGTATGGCCTGCCATTGCCCCCCGGCCTCGCTGCTCGCACATTCAGAGGTCAAGCTGTTAAAATCAACCAAAATGCTCAAATTAATTTCTTTTAGACCCCAGCCCTATATTGCTTGCCAACAAGAGAACACTTCACTGACTTCTGGCAGAAGCAGCAGTAAATCTCTGCAGTAGGAAATACAGTTTCTTCTTAGATGACACAAAATGTTTGGGACATAAGCTTTAGGGATCTCAGAATTAAAGAGAACATAAAATTATATTTGGGTGGGTGCTAGAAATCTAAAATTAGTTCCATATTTCTTCTATTGGTAAATTAAATCTTAATGGAGTATGGTATAATGTGGCTTGTCGATATTAGCAACTGTTTATATCATGTTAATATCTGATAATGTCCCTTGTGACTACTGCTTGGAGAAAAGGAAAAGTGAAGTGGATCTGAAGATATATTTTTTTCCCTTTTTATAAATAACCCTCATTTGCTTATTTTATGTTCTTTAAGCAGCCCTTTTAGTTCTTTGAAAATTTAGAATGGTCCAAGGATTAAAAAAGAGGTCATTAGCATCTGCTTTGAATATATATGCCAGAGATTAATGCCCACAGAGAAAATATAAGGGATAGCCAATTCATTGGACAGGATTCTATTTGAAGTGCCTGTTGTAGGACAGTCCTTTGTTCATCTGCAGCCCTGCTCTGGGACTATCATTAATGGTGATTTCAGCAGAGAAAAAGGATCAGGAAATGGGTTTAAGCCCTGGTTCTGTGACTTATTGGTCGCTCACCTTTGACAAGTCACTTAACCTCTATAGAACTTAATTTCCCTATCTGTAAAATGAGGGATTGAACTAGATGATTTCCAAGGTCATTTTCTGCTATAAAATTTTATGACTCTAAGTCTCTGGCCCTCTTGGAAAAAGCATATATGGGCTGTGCTTATATGAATTTAGTACACTTCACACTCTAATGAGCTAAAAAGACTTTAAAGTAACAAAGGATTATAACTAACAATAAAAGGATAACCATGATGCTCATGAATGAATTTGCTCAAAATTCATCTCCATGTAAGAAACATTAGCACAATATTGGTTTATAGCTATAGTAAACTTTAGAACTCAGGCCCTAGCAAAAGAAGTCCCCACAAAGAAAGATCAGAACCTTACCTTTAGTTCTTAAACTCACTTCCTCCAGTGATCTCACACAGTGAATGTCCCAAGAATGTCGACTCTCCCTTACTAAGCCTCTAATCCAACCAGGAGAAGCAATAACTTCACACACGGATGTGCAAAGCTCATGGATGGATAGAAATGAGTCCCTATTAAAGGAATGAGTTCTTACATCGGCTGGTCAATTATACCTTCAAGGCCAAGATGCTCTTCTTTTGTAGCTGGAGTCAGAGATAAAGAGCTCCAGTCCACAAATCTGATACCTCCCTAGTACCCAGAACTAACCCAGAACTCCATTTCCTGTTGAGCCATCCTTTCTGCTCATCTTATTCTTTGACTATAGTGACTCAAGTGAACCTTTATTGCCTACGTTCATTCTGATTCACACGAGGAACTTCTCAATGCTGTAAACAGCACAGATATAGATATGTACACTGCACTCACAGGGGTGTGGGTGTACATAGCTGTGCTCAAACACGTGCATGCTCCCTTTACAAGGATTGATGTCAAAAAGAAAAACAAGCTCTTTGAGCAACCTCAAAAGCTAAACTAAGTCTTAAAATTTTAGATACCAAATTTACCTTCTAGTCCAACAATTTTGTTAAACTCTCATGTTTTGCACTGTTAATGATGGCATGCTTGTGTGGCATTTGCATTCATAAATGCAAATGTATTTACATGGCATTATATCCAGATGTTTAAAAAATTGTTTGGTTAACCAGTTTGTTTTAGGCTAGTGAGTCTCTCTCATTTTTAAATAGCTACTCCTTCTAATGTGAAATATATTCAAACTTTTTTAAAACTGAAATTTTCTTCTGGACTTAATAAAGAGACTAACATTGACTAGCACAAAATTTCAAATGGATCTACTAGTTTTGTAATAAATTAGCTCTGGCTGATATGGAGACGGCGGTGAGTTGAATTCTGTCCCCCTCCCCTCCATTCAAATGTTGGAGTCCTAACTGCCAGGACCTCAGAAACGTGACCTTATTTGGAAATAGGAGCATTGTAGGTGTAATTACTTAAGATGAGGCCATACTGGAGCAGAGTGGGCCCCTCATCCAACGTGACTGGTGTTCTTCTAAAAAGAGGAATTTGGAGACAGAGACACATAGGGAGAACGCCATGTGGAGGTGAAGATAAAGAACACAGCGGTGCTTCTACAAGCCAAGGAATGCCTAAGACCACCAGCAAACCACCAAGAAGCTCGGGGAGACGCACAGAATGAATACTTTCTCACAGACCTCAGAAGGAACCAATGCTGCTGATGCCTGGATCTCAGACTTCCAGCCTCCAGAACTGCCAGGGAATACATTTCTGTTGTTTAAGCCATTCAGTTTGTGGTACGTTGTTATGGCAGCCCCCATGAAACTAATACAATAACTAAATTTGGAAACTTTCTGTTCTAAGCTATTTTTTTTTATTATTATCAAGAACAAGTGCCTCTAACAATTTGTATAAGTCTGATTTGTTCATCCTACCAACTACAAACACGCACACACATGACCACATCCAAACACAGAGATAAATATCTGGACTCAGCCTCATTGAGTGTGGTTGCTGGGAATGCCCTGGAGAGCATGCTGTAATAGTGGGCGTCAACAGGGATGGTGTTTTCTTACTCTCAGTCTTGAATTAGTAAAAGACGAAGAAAAAAAAAGCACACTTGCGTATTTGCTGGTGTAGGCCCAGTCATGATTCTTTTAAAGACGCTGCCAATAGATTTTAGTCATTCCCTGGCCAAGGTTTCTCTTCAACCGCAAACACTACATAGTTGCTGAATGAGTCACCACCTTGAGTCATCTAATTCCTTGACCAGTACATGCCTGCTGCTGACGGCACACAGTGTCTTTGGTTGTGTATTTTGTTTTGCTCCATTCTCTGGGTCTTCTTTCATACTTTCTCAAGGGCAGGGTTAAAGATTCGCTATGAATCCTTAGAGGATGAATCTCACTTACTCAGTGGCATGTGCACTGGCTGGTCATCAAGAACCAAGGCAATAAGTTTTATTAAGCTTTCTCATACCTGGATCTCAGCCTTATGTGGCCTTATTACTGAAAAAAAAAAGCAGTAAATGTAAGCTGAAAACATTTTTCCCCCCTTCAAACTGTAAACCTTTGCTCAAAAATTCAGGGGAAAACAAAAGGAAAGAATGATATTCCCAGGAAGGATGACAGTGGAGCACAGCCCACTAAAACAAATAAACCTCAGAGCTTATTTTTGCATGATTTTTAAAAAGTATGGCTTAAAGATATTTTCTTTATCAACATAACCACAAGATTCTTTGTTCTTTAATGGGGAAATATTTTATTCTTCAAGGTTGGTAGACTGAAGCATTTTGAATATTTGTAACTTTCTTTGTAATTTCTATCACTTACCTAATTTTTATTTTTCCATGAGTAGGTACTTACATTATGGAAATAGAAATTAGAAAAATGGAAAAAAGTTCTTTTAATTCATTTCAACTATGCTGGCCGAGCTCCTAACTTTACCAAATACAGGGAAGAGAAAGATACATCTTGTTTCTACCTTAAATGGAAAGGCTTCCATAAGCTGAAGAATGACTGTTCAAAGGTATTATTCATAACATATATTTGCATGGCAATACACAATTCTCACAAAACTCAATTCATCCTAAAAACAACCCCGAGAACCATATTGAGGAAACTGAAGTCCTCAGGTTATATGGAAGGTGGTGGGGCCAAGGACTCTTGGCTCAGTGCTCTTTGTTCTCCATCCTGCTAAGGCAACTTGCCCTGGACAGAAGGCACAGCCGTCTTCCCTGGAGAATACTACAGTTAACTCTCCATCAGACTCCTCTCTGTCTAAGGACAGCAAAGCAAGCCACAAAACTTCTCTGTGCTTCCGTTTACTCATCTGCAAAATCAGAATAATGTCACCAACCCTGAAAAGATAAGGTGAGAGTAAAATTAAACAAGGCCAGTGAAAGAAAGTTAATAAACCATAAAGTGTTGCACACATTTTATACAAATCCCTTCTTAGAAGCTATGTCACAATAGAACCACAAATAGTCAAAGCAATCTCAAGAAAGAAAAACAAAGTGAGAGGCATCACACTTCCTGATTTCAAATTATGTTAAAAAGCTATAGTAATCAAAACAGTATCGACACATAGACCAGTGGAATGGAAGCCTACCATATATAGTGAGGACAATTTTCAACAAGGCCACCAAAAGGCTGCAATGGGGAAATGTTGGTCTTTTCATAAATGGTGCTGGGAAAACTGGATCTTCACATGCCAAAGAATGCAATTAGATCCTTATCTTACACCATATGCAAAAAAAATCAACTCAAAATTAAGGACCTAAACATAAGACCTGATACCATAAAACTCCTAGAAGAAAGTGTAGGAGGAAAGCTCCTTGACATTGGCCTTGGCAATGAGTTTTGGATATCATAACAAAAGCTCAGGCAACAAAAGCAACAATGAACAAGTGAGACTACATCAGACTAAAAAGCTTCTACACAGTGAACAATTGGCAAAATGAAAAGACAGCCTACAGATTTAGGAGAAAATATTTGCCAACCATGCATCTGATAAGGCATCAATAATTAAAATACATAGGGAACTCACATGACTCAATAGCAAAAAAACAAATAACCCAATTTAAAAATGGTCAAAGGAGCTGAATAGATATTTTCCAAAGGAGACATACAAATGGCCAAGAGATTTATGAAAAGGTGCTCAACATCATTAATCAGCAGGGAAAAGGAAATCAAAGCCACAATGAGAAATTATCTCACACCTGATAGGATGGCTGTTATCAAAAACACAAGACATAACGAGTGTTGGTGAAGATGTGAAGAAAAGGGAATGTTTTCATGTAATTTGGTACAACCATTATGAAAAATAGAACTACCACACAACCCAGCTTTTCTAGATATATACCCAAAGAAAGTGAAACCAACACCTCACAGGAATATCTGCATGCCCATGTTCATTGCATCACTATTCACAATAGCCTAGATACAGAATCCACCTAAGTGTCCATCAACAGAATGAATGAGTAAAGAAGAAATTGTGTGAGAGAGAGAGATATTATACATATATATAAGCTATATATATATGCCTTTCTCTCTACATATATGTACCTCTCTATATACATATACATTCATATATGTATGTGAAAGCGAGGGAGAGAGAAAGCGAGATGTATGTATAGGTATAAGTGGAACTTATACATATGTATAACACAATCTCTTCTTTATCCATTCACATATATATTCATATATATATATGTAGGGACTCTCTCTATATATAAATATATATATTTCCTTTAATAGGGACTGTCTCTATATATATGGACTCTATATATATGAAATATATATGAAATATATACACATATATATACAAATATATACATATACAAATATATAATATATACAAGTATATATATATA
>NW_012102787.1:713630-738129 GCF_000951045.1 Mandrillus leucophaeus
AGAGAGAGAGAGAGAGAGAGAGAGTTCCTATTAAAGCAATGAGCTCTTACATCGGCTGGTTGTGTGTATACATATATATATATATATATATGTTGTATATATGTGTGTGTGCGCGTGTGTGTGTGTGTATATATATATATAGAGAGAGAGAGAGAGAAAGAGAGAGGGAGAGAGAATGGAATATTATTCAGCCCTAACATGTAGGATATCCTACCATTTGTGACAACATGGATGAACCTGGAGGACATTATGCTAAGTGAAGTAAGCCAGACACACAAAAAAAATACTACATGATCATACTTACATGTGGAATCTAAAAAAAAGTGAAATACATACAAACAGAGTGAATACAGGTCACTGGGTGCATAGAGGGGTGAAGGAGGAATTGGGGAAATGTGGACCAAAATGTAGGCCAAAGGGTGCAAAGTTGTCATTTTGTAGGATGAATAAGTCTAGAGATCTAATATACAGCATGAGAACTATAATTAGTAATATTGCATTGAATATGAAAAATTTGCTAAAAGTTTAGATTTTAAATGCTCTCACCATTAAAAAGGTAACAATGTCAGGTGAGAGATATGTAAATTAACTTGACCATAGATATGATTTTACTATGTATATGTATATCAAAATATCATGTTATACTCCTTAAATGTATACAACGTAAAAGAAGCTCTATTACAGAATGAAGAAAGGCACTCATTTGGTATTTGACCTTAGGCAAATTTCTTAATATTTCCAAGGCTTCGTTTCCTTATCAGTAAAATGAGGATAATACTAGAACCTTGCCAATAAGACTATTATTGAAGAGTAAGGGAGATAATCCATGCTGAGCACTTAGCACTGATTAGCGGATGGACATCGCAAGTCCTCAGTAAATCTTGGTTATCGTTAGGAAAGCCATCCATGCTTGATCCCAGCCCTTTACCAGCTCAGACAAGTAGAAGCAGATGAACGAAGCCCAGAGGGACTCCACATTGCAATCCTATCTGTCCAGGCTCTTTGCCCCAGTGGCAGTTTCAACACTATACTCTCAAAAAACATTTTTTGAAAAGTTCCATTTATACCTTGTTTTGCAAAGTTAACATCCCAGGTCAACAGCAAACATTCAGCCACTGAACATGGGTCACTGTCCGTTTAGCTCTACTGCACTGGATTGCAGGGCTTGGTTGGAAAATATTTACACCCAACCTCACACCAATATCCAAGGAACAAAACTGACCTACTCTGCACCTCCGTATTCCTCCTAAAAGAGGAACAGCGTGACAATACTACTTCAAAAGATATTTGGCAGTTAAAGAACCAAGTTTTATGAACATACGCAAGATTAAATCATCTTATGTACTAACTAGGAAAAGCCAACTCAAGTTGTCAGCGAATAAAGGAATGTAAAAACCAGCAAAATACCTGACATATCATTGGCACTTAAGACAAGCTGGGATGGAAGAGAAAAGTAATATGGAGTATTTCTGATTCTTTGAAGAACGTTTTAACAGGAAAAGGAGAATAAACACCAGCACAAACTAATCTTAAAATCTCACCAGTCTCAGGCTATGTACACTACCTCTTAATTTAATCAGGTAACTACATTTTTCTGTAACTTAGATCATCTGAATATACATCTTTACATATTGCCAGAGGGTCAGATGAATTACACAAAGCAACACACACATGAATGGAAACTGTTTACCTGTCTTCAGGTATGGTTTCAGCATCCGGGCCAGTTCCTCAGGATTGCTTTCAGATAATGTTAAAACCCTGAGAAGCCTCAGTGACTTTTAGAGAGGAGAGAAATGTCAGCTTGGAATGGTAACCACAGATGGATGCATCCTGAAATGCTGGCGTTCTCTTGTTTCTTACCGTTCCAGAAGTAAATCTGTTAATCTTTCTCAAACATTTTATTTTCCCTAATTCTTTCCTCTGGGAGGTCCTAAAGGATCTATTATTCAGATCCTGGACTTCTTACCCTCTCTGCCTTGTTTTTTCAGAACTTAAAAATTTGAGCATGTGACTTGCTGTTGAATGGGGACCCGATTCATTCAATGAACTTTCATTAAGTGCCTGCTGCTTCAAAGGCATCATACAGGGCAGTGTGGTGGATACTGTAAACCCCATTCATCCGCAAACAATATTGAGGACCAACTGTATATCCACCACTAAAGAGGTAAATTTGAATAGAGCCCAACCTTGTGCTCCGATTTATAGACGAGTGAGGGAGGTAGGCTTTACTTGTGTTGTACGAATTACAACGCAATGTGATTAAGTGCAGAACAACAGACTTGTGAGGTTCCCCCCTTTGCTGACCCCTCCCACTGAAATGTGAGAACAGATGTGGTGGCAATGCCAGAGCACCCCAGAGAAACCGGTCACAGGCCTCCAGCAGCAGTCCGTCATCACTCAGCCGCGATGGAAATACAAACCAAGCACTATAGCCCCTCATCCTCCCACACTCCCACAGAGCTCTTTGGGGTGTTTTTCTTTCTTTCTTATAAAAACTATAGAATTTTCATTTGTCTCTGGGAAGGATCTCTGGGGCCCCTCGTTCTTCCCCTCATTCTCTTTCTAGTCTCATTTTTCTTTCTTTTTTCTCATGTCTGTTGGTGTCTCTGGCGTCCTCCTTCTCCACTGTTCTGACGCCATCCTCTCATCATGTTACCCCCACCCCCAAATAACACCATGTAAATTGCCAAGTCCTGACTACACAAAAGTATTTCTTCTGCAGTGTGGGTAAGTCTTCTGTATATTATAACATTTAAAAGGTTTGACACTACAATATTTACTTTTAACATTTTTAATTGAAAGCAAAAATCTACAGATAAAATCCATCTTCTATTAAGACTATTAAATAATGGTCTTAAAAAAAACCCAGAAAGAGTTTTTCCTTCATGAATCTGATCCAAATGAAAGCCCTGGAGAAAAGAAAATTGTCTAATTGTGAGCACTTCCTCCCTGTCTCAGGATGTGTACATTTCTGGAAAAATCGAGAAATGGAGAGTTATGTATGAGATGAGCTAAATCAAGGGCGGGCATCCTTTTTTGTGGCATCTCCCTTGGATGCTGTGGCTTTGGGGTGCTTTGTCTCTCACTGGGTGAGACAAGAATGCCATTGTTGTTGCTTTCACCACAGTTCTGGGAATGAAGAATAGCAATGTTCTTTATTTTTACATCTCAGTATAATCTCTTTATTGAAGGCCTACATTTCAGAAGGTCTCAATTTGAAATGTGGATCTTGGAAAACCATACCTAGTAATCAGGAAGAAACCCACAGGGTATATAGGAGATGGAGCCACGCTCCCAGTTGTACTGCTGTGTGGATGCTCTGACCTGGGACGTGAGACCCGGGGGCTGGGGGTCCAATGCCACGGCTCCAGTGCTGGGAGGTAAGAGCAGAGGCTCTGGAATGTGACTGACTGCAGGTCAACCTTGGCTTCGTCACTTTCTAATGTGACTTTGAGATACCTCTTTAACTTCTCTCTGCCTCAGTTTCCTCCCTGTGAAACAGGGGAGATAATAGAGCCTGCCTCATGGCATCCTCATGAGAGGTGAATGCATTCATATTTATAGAGTTCTTAGAGCTGTGTTCGCATGTGGTAAGCACTTGTGTACACATTATTATGATTCCCAAGACTCCAGGGGAAATCCAGTTAATGGCAGAATGGTCTTCTTTGTTCTGGACACAAACCGTGAATTCCTGGCATTTAATACACTTAAATCTCAAGTCACATAATTCCAGATCCTGAAGACAGGTTTTTAAAAAGACGCCATTCCATCATAATACTGTAACCAACAAGCAAAACAGAGGTAACAACGCAATATATAGGATGCCGTGGAGCCATTTCAAGGCAAAAACAGTAACCGACGAACAGTATTAGGGTTGTGACATTGCCCTTGTGAGACATGCCTTTCAGGATTTTGGTGTGTTTGTGCTTCAGAAAATGGCACCTTTGAGACAAACAGACTTTTTCCTCAGATTCCCGGGTTCAAAGAAACCCACAGTTCACCAAGGCAGTTTGCTCAACTCTAATTAGGAATCTGATTGCTGGTTGGCCTTGCACAAAGGACTTTTAATTAGGGCTGAGAACGCTTAGAAAAATCCACTTGGCAAGTCGACTCCCTCCCTCTATCTCTTTTTTAACATCTTGCCAAGATCATAAGGAAAGGGAGAGCTTAATTACAGTTGGTGTATATATCTTTAAGAAAAAAATACATTAAGTGCTTTAAAATAGGCTCTCTTGGCTCTGTGATCACAAGGATTTTACTCACTTCTTATCCCTGATTGGTCTCATTCTCAGTTACAGATGAATCAGACACATTTTGAGCAGCTTTAAGATTTGCTTTTCATCCGAAGCCAAGTAGGCAAATGGCAGTGAATTCACAAGCTTTTCCAAATGATCTCATAGGTTCCTCTGGCTCCACTTTGGGGGCCGTTTGCACTCTGCAAGGCTGTTATCTTAAACACTCCCTGCCTGTTTGTGTCCAAGGAGAGGCCACGGTGTAGGACAAGGCAAGGCACTTCACTTTTTAAAAGGCAAGTTTGAACCTCTTTTTTTTTTTTTTTGAGATGTAGTCTCGCTCTGCTGCCCAGGCTGGAGTGCAGTGGCATGATCTCAGCTCACTGCAACCTCTGCCTCCCGAGTTCAAGCAATTCTCTGCTTCAGCCTCCCAAGTTGCTGGGATTGCAGGTGCCCACCACTACACCCAGCTAATTTTTTTGTATTTTCAGTAGAGATGGGGTTTCACCATTTTGGCCAGGCTGGTCTTGAACTTCTGACCTTGTGATCCACCCACCTAGACCTCCCAAAGTGCTAGGATTACAGGCATGAGCCACTGCGCCCGGCCAAGTTTGAGCCTCTTAACATGTGCATATGGCAGCTGTGAATCAAAAAAGAAGAATAAAAAGAGCACATGAAAAACCTTGAGCCAGAAAGGTGAGCCTGGAGGAGGTGGGGGTGGAAATACAGCCTTAGAGATGGACGCTGTCCTTAAATCCTTCACGAGAGCATCGTCATCTCTCAATGCCTTGTCCACCCTCTCGTTAAATCTCCCAGCCTGAAAACAGGTGACCCACGCTCCCTTTCAATCCATTTAAACCTGGCCCCAGCAGCCAGTGGCTTTTTAATTATTTATATGAAATATCTGATACTACATGAAGCAGCTAAACCCAGTATAATGTATGCTCAGGACGACTCTGTGAAGCTCAAAACAGCCACTCGGATACACAAGATTTTTCCGACTGAAGTTTGCTTTTTACCATTCCTTTCGTCTCTGCCTTTTTTCATGTCTTTGTGCCTTGGTGCTAAGGATCCCTTTCATCTCATCTCAGGAACCTGAAGCTCTGCTATTGAATTACATTTCTTCACTTACTATTTATGTTTGATGCAAAAATAAGAAAGCGGGTAGAACCAGAAGATGCTGTCACTTACTTCAGAAAGGGATATGTCGATCATTCTTGAGCTTCATCCAGCTCTTTCACACTTTCTAAATGTGATGCTTCTGTGCACTCTTGAGTTTGGCTTTGTGGGATTATCTTAAAATTCAGGCACACCCTCCCAGTTGAGCTTGAGACGCTCGTGGTCAATAGGAATTTTAGTCTTCTGCCTTTTGACTGACTACTGGGTGAGGGGTGGAGGAGGCAGGCTGCTTTGAAATGTTCCCCACCACCTGGGAATATCTGATGGCTGTAGAGCGCTTTCCTATGCAAACGTCTTTCTAAGGTCACTCTGACTCTGCAGTAGCAGCCACAAATACATTTAATTATCTTTATGGTGAATGTCACTGGACTAAAACCCCTTAATATCAAAGAAAATATTGGAAAGAGAACAGCTTTCTAATTCAAGCCAGGTGAATTTCCAAGATATTTGGCTGATTTATTACACCATATGTATGTCTCTCCTTCACATTGTTTTTACCCTGTCGTAAGAGAGACTAGACATTTGTTTGTCATTGTTAGGTTCTTATGCTATTAAAAATAATCGGGTTTATTAGTTACCTTCTTTCCCAACTGCCAAGAACGCTCTCCAGAATTTAATGTTAGCTCTTCTGATGAGCTGGAGAAGGAAATATCATTATCCTTGTTTTACAGATGGAGAAATCTGAAGGCCCCGGAGACTGTTTTGCCTAAAGGTGAAAGTGTTGTTTTAATCCTAGACTTTTATTTTTATCTCTTCAATTTTCTTCCTGAGGGTAGTAATGAGCTTGGAGGATTCATAAGGACTAAACCTTGTCTGAAGACTTGTTTATAAAATTATTTCAATAAAATCTACAATCAGATTGGCTGGGGCAGGTCTTCAAACCGAGTGGCTTCCCTAATGAGCACACTCATCAGGGTGGCAAAAATCTCGTTACCAGCCAGTTTCTCCCACACTCTGTGAAGGCAGAGGATGGGGGCTGGTGGAAATTTATTAGTAATAAAGACCAAAGCCCTAGGAGCTTTTATACTTGAAGAAAGGAGATTTCTTTTTCATTTGTTTAATTATTTAAAAAGTTAGGCTGGAAAATGTTTGGGGAGCAGCTAATAATGTGACTTCAGAGAGGGATGGCTTGGGCATATCCTACTCATTAGCTCCAGAGGCCACTTAAAGTTGGACTTTCCTCAATTTAGTTGCTGTCTCCTCATTTCCCTTCCTTTCGGTTGTACTATTTTTCCCTCTGACTCCTCCCTGCCTCCCCAACTCAACTCACACACTTATTTACAGGAAAGACTGAATTTTCAAATCAAAAGGAATCTAGAAGGAGAATTTTGATGCTTCAGAGCCCAGGGCTTTTATATACTCATGTACATCCTGGTACTATATGTAACGTAAATATGCTGGCAATTTACAACAGGTCAACAGCATTGAATACATAAGGCCAAAATGTGGCCCATTGTGTGACTATGTTGTTAGGAGGCTCCATCACTCAAAGGTGGGAAAGTGCATCTCAGTCCTAAAGATCCACCATTGCGTGCACAAACACACACACACACACACACACACACACACACACACCACCCTCCCCAGGTTGGCTTAGTTGTCCCTGTGTCTCTGCTGAAATGGGAAGAAGGCTGAGCACAGTGTGCTTCATCACTGACTTCCTTGTGTAATGGAAGCTCAGCAAGTCGGGACCGTTATATAGACTTTCTGCTTCCTACTTGAGAACTGCATTTGGCACAGATGGACAGTTGTAATTCATTTCCATTCTATTTTTGTTATTTTCAATAACATTTACTGTTTTCTGATAAAATTTCTGATTTGCAAATGATAAAGCAATATATGCTTATTGCCAAGAACAAAGGAAAACAGAAAACAAAAAGTATTGAGAAGAAAATGACATTATCCATAATTATCCCACTCAGAAAATAAATGTTAACATTTGGTTTAGACCCTTCCCATCATAAAAGACACCTTTTTCCATTTAGGATTAGTATATATAGACAGTTCAGATCCTACTTTTCCATTTCCATTTATTTCTTGAGCATTCTCCCATGTCATTAAGTCATTTTTGAAAATATGATTTTTACCAATTACTTAAATTCCATTGTATGACATGATATGATTTATGTACCCATCTCTCTAATGTTGGATATTTAAGTTGTTCTACTTTGTAGAATTATCATAAATAATTCTGTAGTGCACATCTCTTTACAGCAATCTTTGCCCACAACTCTATTTTTGGAGGAATAGCTTTTTCAAGTAGAATGAATGAATCAAAGCCTGCTAACATTGTGATAACTCTTAGTATCTGTTTTCAAAAAGCATTCTACCAATTTATATCCCGATAACTATATTTGACTATTTGACAGTATCCATCCCCTGAATCTTTTTTTTTTTTTTTTTTTTTTTGAGACGGAGTCTCGCTCTGTCGCCCGGGCTGGAGTAGTGGCGCTGTGCGATCTCGGCTCACTGCAAGCTCCGCATCCCGGGTTCATGCCATTCTCTTGCCTCAGCCTCCCGGTAGCTGGGACTACAGGCGCCCGCCACCACGCGCGGCTGATTTTTCGTATTTTTTTTTCGTAGAGATGGGGTTTCACCGTGTTAGCCAGGATGGTCTCGATCTCCTGATCTCGTGATCCGCCCGCCTCGGCCTCCCAAAGTGCTGGGATTACAGGCCTGAGCCACCGCACCCGGCCGCTCAAACTGAATCTTTATACCACAGAAAATTTTTTTAAATCTTACTAACTGGATATATATTTACATCAGTAAATGATATCTTACAGATGTTAATTTGTATGTCTTTGATAACTAGCTATTTTTAACAGTTTCACTGAGGTACAATTTACATACCATAAAAATCACCCAGCTTAAGTATACAACTCTAAGATTTTTAGGAAATTTATAGAGCTGTATAACCATCACTAATTTTAGAATGATTTGCAGAAATTCTCATTTTAGAAAGGTCCCTACTATCCCCCTCCGTCTCTACTCCAAATCCTGTCCCTGTGTAGCCACTGATCTGCTTTCTGACTCTGTAAGTTTGTCTTTTCTGGACATTTCATAGAAACAGAATAGGATGTAGTATTTTGTGTCTGGCTTTTTCACATAGCCTAATGTTTTTGAGGTTTACTCATGTTTTAGCATGTTGTAATAGTTTGTATCTATATTTAAGTCATTTTTTAGAGCTGAATAGTATTCCTTAGTATGGTTGTATTGCATTTTTATTTATTTTATTTTATTTTATTTTGAGATGGAGTTTCCCTCTTGTTGCCCAGGCTGGAGTGCAATGACGCGATCTCTGCTCACTGCTACCTCCATCTCATGGGTTCAAGCGATTCTCCAGCCTCAGCCTCACAAGTAGTTGGGATTATAGGCATGTGCCACCACGCCCAGCTAATTTTTGTATTTTCAGTAGAGACGGGGTTTCACCATGTTGGTCAGACTGATCTCGAACTCCTGACCTCAGGTGATCCACCCACCTCAGCCTCCCAAAGTGCCAAGGTGGCTCACCCACAATGACTTACAGGGGTGAGTCATTGTGCCTGGGCTGCATTGCATTTTTATTATCTTATCAACAGGTGATGGACATTTGGATTGTTTCCAGCTTGGGTCCGTTATTCATCCTTCTACTATGACTTCGTGTTTTCACATGTTTGCATTTCTCTTGGTAGATCCCAGGAGTGGAACTGCTGACTCATCTAGTTTTTAAAATGTCCGTCAACTAACTAGTGAATAGATAAACAAAATTTGTTAAATTTTAAATTTCACTTATTTTCTGGAATGGTTTCTATAACATATAAATCATACATTTTCTGAAATTTTGAAGAATTCTTTAGCAAGCCACCTGGACCCAGGAAGCTTTTGAAAGGAGATATTTTGATGATTTTATAATTTCCTTCTCAAGGTTATTGGGGGGTGTGTGTGTGTGTGTGTGTGTGTAAAACTTACTTTGTTTATATATTACTTAATCAACTTTAGCAATTTTCCCCAGAAAAACATCTATTTCATCAATATCTTCAAGTTATTAGCATAGAACATAATCTTATTCAATTTAAATATCCTCTGTAATATGCTCATATTCTTTTTCTCACTTCTAATATTGTTGGTTCATCTTTTCTCTTTTCCTGGATTCAACAGATAAAAAGCACTTCTATATTGTTAGCCTTAAAAAAATTAAAAACACTTGGATTTATCAATTGTACTTTATTTTCTGATTCATAAATCGCCATATTATCTTTCTTTTCCTTTTATTTCTGCTGGTTGGATTTTATTCTTCTATTTCTCATTTTTTAGCTGTATGCTTTAGTCATATGTTTACTCTCGGGCTTAATAATGACAGCATGTGGCAGCCTCAACATACCTCTCTTGTACTGATCTAGGCAGTTTCTATGAGTGCTTATATATAACATTGTGATTTTTATTATTTTCTAAATAGCTTGTGATTATAGTTTTCACCTTCTTTTTAATGCAGTCTATATATATATATATATATATATATATATATATATATATATTAGTTTCCAAGTGGTTGAAGGGTGAGTTTTTAAACTTTTGTTTACTTTTGTAATTTTTGTCTAGTTTTGTTGCATTTTGGACAAAAGTTCTCTTTGTGGTCTTTATAGTATTTGTTTTGCTCTGGTTTTCAAATAATACATCAGAAAGGCATACTCTGTTGCTAGGGAACAAAATTCAATATTTGTCTATTAATCAACTTTGATGATTGTGGTGTATCAAACTTAGGTGTCTTTTTTTTTCTCTGTTAATTGTCAAAGTCTGGTGCTTACGTCTCTTATAACAATTGTTTTTCTGCTGAGTTCCCCTTTTATTCCTGTCAAATTTTTGTTTTTTATATTTAATATTGAGCTTTTATTGTGTGACTTTAATCATTATACTATCTTCATCCTGCATTGTACCTTCTATCAACATAAAATGCCCACAAATGGCTCTTTTATTCCAAGTGTTGCTTTATGATGAATTCTACTTTGTCTTATTATTACTGCCATTCTTCTTTCATTTTAATTTGCATTTGCTTGAAAAATAATTGGTTATCATGTTATTCTTTTAACTACTTAGAATTAACTCCAATATTTATTGGTGTTTTTCCTGATTTCAAAGTGAACTCATGTTCATTGCAGAAATCCTAGCAACTACAGAAAAGCACACACATACAAAATCATCCTTTACCCAATATGCAGACTTTTCTCCTTTTTTCTCCTCTATTCTTTTAAAATTTTCTTTGGTATGTTCAAAGCTGGAAGAGTCTCACACAGGGGTCTGCAGGCCACAGACCAATTAAACCAGAAACTGTATCATTCTACAGATCCTAGCGTAGAAGAACAAAGTTATCAAGAAACCAGCTCTTGTTTCTGTTTCATTTCTTGAAATCCAAAACAGCAAAACACATTCCTCCCTAGTCTCCTGTGGGAGCATAGAAACAAAGCGATTAGATTTCTGGGGATTCAAAGCAAGAATGACTTAAAACTGCGGTGGTCCAGAGACCCCGAAGCCCAGGCTGGCTCCCTTGTGTCAGGAGTTTAGAGAAGGTGAGTCTAGCGGCTGCCACTAGGAAACAAAACCCCAGCTTCAGCGAGGGCCTGGTGTGTGTGTCGCTGTGGTGGGAGTCTCAGCGTGTGTGTGTGTGTGTATGTGTGGCTGGTGGTGGTGTGTGTGCATGCGGAGGGGTGAGCCAAGAGGTCATAGCAGTAGAGAGTTTGGCAGCAAGCCCAGAGGTCCCGTCGAGGGTAAGCAGATAGTCAACACACCTGAGTCCATTTCCTTTCAGACATCTCTGGAGGGCAGAGAAACCCGGGATCTGAGAACTGCCCCAAGTCATGTTCTGGCTTAAAAAAGTAAGACCCGGAGCTTGAGCAAAAATGTGTCCTATGTCAAAGAATCTGCAAATAGGCTCTCCTAGGAAAGGTGAAAAGGATTGACTGCCTTTAACATAAAAGAAGAAAAGACTAAGTGACTGCTTAATTACTACCATCAAATCCGTGGAGGTGTTCTTAAACAGAGTGCTCAATGGTTTTCCGCTTTCTCTGGAAGACAAATAGGGTTAAATGTGATCACTTAAGATAATGGAAATGTCAAGGAGTTTCTTAACCCTCAGATTTACGCAACATGAAATGTCCAGGCGCGGTGGCTTACGTCTATAATCCCAGCACTTTGGGAGGCTGAGGTGGGAGGATTGCTTGAGCTCAGGAGTTCAAGACCAGCCGGGGCAACAGAGAGACCTCATCTCTACTAAAAGCCAAAAGTCAAAAAAATTAGCCCAGTGTGGTATTGTGCACCTATGGTCCCAGTTACTTGGAAGGCTGAGGCTTGAAGATCACTTGACCCCAGGAGATCAAGGCTGCAGTGAGCTGAGATCACATCACTGCACTCCAGCCTGGCTGACAAAGCAAGACCTTGTCCAAAAAAAAAAAAAACACCATGAAATGGTCTACAGGGAAAGATAATAGCATTGCCATTGCCATCCCCAGTGATCATTGAAGAGAGAGAGAAATAGCCATCCAGAACCAGAATGCAGGGTCTATAAACTCCTAGGAAACAGCACAGGCCTCTGGGTCAGGCAGATCTGGGCAGTAGCTCTGCACAATCTCAGAAAGATTACTTAACCTATTTACCCTTAGTTTCCTCATCTGTAAAATGGGCATAATATCACAGATATTTGTTGGATTAAAGCAAATGACATAGTAGGTGCTCAACAAATTTTACCTTCCTCCCCCTTTCAACTATCATTTGATAAATAGTTAATCTTGCACACTGACCACTAAAGAGGATACTAATTAAATGCCATTCACAAAAGATTTACTGAGCATCCACTTTATGTAAGGCACTAGTATGAACATTTGGCATTTCTTGGCTCCCCAGCATCCATTCACCCTTCTTTTGCTAAGCCTCCAATTTATGTATGGATGTCCATCCCACCCTCCTTCTCTCTTGGTCAGTGTGGTTGTGGTGGAGTTTAGCGGGGAGCCGGCCCTTTCTTCTCCTAGAGCTGAACCTGGGAGGTGGGGACTAGTGGAGCCATCTCACCTCCTCAAGAGCCTGAGAATGAAAATACACAGAGAAGAGCAGATCTGAGTTTATAGAAACAGGGAGAAACCAGCCTAACACCTGGAGTTTTCAGTTATGTGACTCAATGAATTCTACCTTTTGTTTAAGTGAATTTGAGTTGGGTTTTCAGTTGCCAAAAGAGTCCAAACTGATTTACCCTATGGAGGACATGTAAAAACAAATAAGGCTAAAAAGCTTATACATTATAAATAAGATGTTTACAAGAATAATAATACAGGGCAAAACATTTATTATGTACTATTTATCTACTAGTATTATGTACTATTTATCTACTAGTATTACTCAATACTAGTCACTATGCTAACTTTTTGCACACATTGTTTTATTTAATCTTTACAACTAGTTTTATGGAAACAACAGCATTTGCCTTTGAACTTGAGAGATGGGCAGAAACTGGACAGGTGCAAGAAGAAGGTAAAAAGGTAAATGGAAGAAGGAGCAAATGGTGGCAGGAAAACTCAGGGACAGTTGGGGAAATAGTTGGCGTTCCTATTCATTGGGGCACAAAGGGCATGAGAGATGGTAGGGGGAATAATACTGGAAAGGCAGATCGAGATGAAGGCATGAGGAGTTTGGAATGCCAGGACAAGGAATTTGTGCTATTGACAATGAGATGTTCTAAGCAAAGAGGTAAGAGACCCCAAATCCACCCTCACATAGCTTAGATTTATCTGGTGAAAATATTCTTACAATGTAAAGAAGTTACGATCTTTTCCAAGGTGAATATAGAAGTGGGGAAATTATTAATATATAAGCATTCATAATTTAGCCCCTGTCCCTAACTTTTAGAGTGACTTTCCTTTGTGCCAGCAGCCAGATGTCCTCAATTGTGCACAGTTTATATAGTGGGGAAACAATGCAAAAACTTTGAAAACCTAAGAGGGTAAGCTGATCATATAAAGAAGGGTTTACTTGATGCAAAGGCAGAGAGACAGAAAGGCTGAGTGTTGGGGCTGGAGAGGTTGGAATTTAACAAGAAAAGAGAGAAAGATTGATTCTTAGGGAGCTGGTGCCGTCCATATGGAAGAAGCTGAGAGTGATAAGGAAAGAGTGTTTTTAGAATGTGATGTCATTTGCTTTGTTAAGAGAAAAAAACAAAGACTTGAGGCACATCCTTGTAATTACTTTTCCACTTCCAGATTGCAGGTGCTGGGAGTTATTATCAGTAGGGGGAAGAGCTTGACTTGATACTTAGAGAAGGGCATGACTTTCTCTAAGCTTGAGTTGATACTTAGAGAAGGGCATGGTGGTGGGGAAGAGGAGAAGCATTTTGTGTTCAGCTTGCAGGGAGATACAGCATGGGTCCACAGCATGCACAGACACAGCATGCTCTCCTCTGTGTATTTTCATTCTCAGGCTCTTGAGGAGGTGAGATGGCTCCACTAGTCCCCACCTCCCAGGTTCAGGTCTAGGAGAAGAAAGGGCCAGCTCCCCAGTAAACTCTACCACAACCACACTGACCAAGAGAGAGGGAGGGTGGGATGGACATGGGTCCACATAGGAACTGTGCTAGGAACCCACCTACCTTGAGAAGAGACATCAAAAAAGAAAAGTGAGAACAAAGGTGGAGGTATGTCAAAACCACGTGACAGGCCTCTCCAAAAGTTAAAATTACTGTATGATTCAGCAATTCCCCTTCAAAAAGATTTGAAAGAATACATTCAAACAGATACTTGCACACCAGTGTTCATAGCACCACTATTCACAACAGCCAAAAGGTGTAAACAACCCAGATATTCATTGACAGATTAATGGATAAGCAAAATGTGGTATATACAATGGAATATTATTAACATAATATATTATTCAGCTTTAAACAAGAAATGAAATTCTGGGGCCAGGTGCGATGGCTCATACCTGTAATCCCAGCACCTTGGGAGGCCAAGGCCAACCCAGAAGTTCAAGACCTTCCTGGGCAACATGGTGAACCCTCATCTGTTAAAAAAAAAAAAAAAATGCAAAAATTAGCTGGATGTGGTTGTCCCTGTGGTCCCAGCTACTTGGAAGGCTGAGGTGGGAGGATCACCTGAGCTCAGGAGGAAGAGGTTGCAGTGAGTCATGATCATGCCACTGCACTCCAGCCTGGGCAACAGAGCAAGAGAAAAAAAAAGAAAAAGAAAACGAAAGAAATTCTGTTATGTGCTACAACATGAATGAACCTTAAAAACAGTATGTAAGTTAAAATAAGCCAGACACAAAATGACAAATATTGTATGATTTCATTTATATGAAGTACCTAGAATAGGCAAATCCATAGATACAGAAAGAATAGAAGTTACCAGGGGATAGGGGAGGAGGAAGGGGGAGTTATTGTTTAATGAGTACAGAGTTTCTGTTTGGCATGATGAAAAAGTTCTGGAAATGAATAGTGGTGATGGTTGCACAATATTGTGAATGTACTTAATGCCACTGAATTATGGACTTAGAAATTGTTAAAATGATATCTTTTATGTTGTGTATATTTTAGTACAATTTTTAAAACCACATGTGATGTAGGGTTATTGATGCCATACCAGGGAGTGGGAGTTTGCCTACTATTCCCAGAGACAAGTCTTGATCAGAAGGGAGGGCTATAAAAATGTTGTTCTAAGAAGACTGATCAATAGCCATGAGGCAGAGAAGCCTGAATCAATGCCAAGCACCAGACTAGGGTGTGAACTTTTAAAACAGGTAGAATGTGTTAACTCTAAGAGCCAGACGAAGAAAGAATCAGGGGGATTTGTGATTATTGGATGGGGAGAGAGGTTTTGGGGATGCCAGCCAGCTTTCATTATTTCAGCTTTTTTCTCCCTTACCAAGTATTTGCTGCAGTGTTTGATTTGTATTTTTCAACAAGCCAGATATTTCCTTCTTAATAGTACCTAACGTTACCTTTCTCAATTGCTGCCATAGTTAGAACTAATCAGCCACAAAGTCTTTAAATTGTCAACCTCAGCCAATAGACAGTATTTCAACCATATGGAAAAAAGTGGGCAGTCATGACTCAGGCTAAGTGACTCTGCTTTTCTGAATGGAAAAAACATTCCACGTTTTGATCTTGGCCAAGAATGTTACTGAATGCAACTCTGAGGTCTGTAAATAAACTTTTTTTGTGTGTGGTAATGCAATGTTTCCTATTGCATCAGTATATGCTTTGTCAAAGAGACAAATGTCAAACTCTCGGCTGATCAATATAAAGCTATTTTCCAACTTGTTTTTCAGGATCTTTTAAGTTTCACTTTGTATGATTTCACAACCTTACTATTCAAATAATATTTTAAAATTTCAACACATTAAATCTTTGTACAAAATCCAAATGAGGTATATTCTTATATAAAAACTTAAATTCCTACATAGTCAAAAATGGTTTATTGTTGCTTTCTATAACCCTTAGATACATCTTAGCTGTGTTTTATTATCAGAGGGGCCCTGGTAACTCTTAACCACAAATGAAGTTAAAACAGTTAACCTGTTTACCCCACTAATCCCCCCATCACCACATAGTAGCAGAGAAGTGTCTTCCAACTTCATGAGCTGAGGAAAGAGGGAGGTATGTTTTGATAACAAGGAGAGAAGTCTAACACCAGACTAGGTCAGTGCTAAAGAGATCAGCCTGATTAGGTGCTGCGGTGACAGGCTCTGAGCAAACCAGCAGAAACAGAAAGACAGTCAGAAGAGATGACAAGAAAGGTTGGATCTGATATGAGGAATGAGGTCTACTAAACATTACCTTTGCCTCCAGCAGCCCACGTGTTACATGTGTAAGGGAAATCCTAGTGGGCGCCAATCAGACTAGATCAGCCTGACAGCTGGAGATGGTGATATTCCTCCTCAAAGCGTCTATTTGCATCCACTGATGTATGCAGAACTTTGAGGGACTTACAGGAAAAATACTTGAACCTTGTTGTATTAGTCTGTTCTCACACTGCTATAAAGAACTACCTGAGCTGGGTAATTTATGAAGGAAAGAGGTTTAATTGACTCACAGTTCCTCAGGCTGTACAGACAGCATAAAGCATGGCTGGGAGGCCTCAAAAAACTTACAATTATGGCAGAAGAGTGAAGAGGAAGCAAGCATGTTGTCATCTGGTGGCAGAGGAGAGGGAGGAGGGGGGGAGAGAGAGGGACAGAGAGCAAAGAGGGAAGTGCCACACATGTTTAAACCAACAGATCTCATGAGAACTCACTCACTATCACAAGAACAACAAGGGGGAAATCTGCCCCCATGATCCATTCACCTCCCACCAGGTCTCTCTTCCAACATGGGGAATTAAAATTCGACATGACATTTGGTTGGAGACATACAGCCAAACCATATCACTTGTCCATTTCAAGCAAATACAGATACATTTATTCCCCAAATATTTATTTAATTCTTCTTGCTGTGACACTATACAAGGTGCTAGGAAGACTGAGAAGAAAAGGCCCTGCCCTCAAGGAACTTACAATCTTAGTGGAAGAGACAGCAATAAATAGAATAACAAATACATAAGATAATTAATAATTGTGATAACTACAATGAAGGGAAAAAACAAGGGTGAGGCCCACTTCAGACAGGGTGTTCAAGGATTGCCTTAGAAGAGGGTAACATCTGAGCTTAATCTTCAAGGATGAGAAAGGGCCAGTCAGTCTCTCCTAGAAGGGCAAGCATTCCAGAGGTGAGAGAACAGAAGGCAGAGTAGCTGGAGCTGGTGAAGTGGGTTTGTGGAGCTGGCAGAAGCTAAGTCTTTCAGGGCCTCATAGACCATGGTGAGGGGGGGGATCAGAAGATACTGAAAAGTTTTAATCAGGAGAATGACATGATATGATTTACACTTCTTAAAGATCATTCTGGCTGCTGTGAGGAGAATGCAGGTAAAAGTGGAAGTAGATTAGTTAGGAAGCCACAGTGATAGTCCAAATAAGTGATGATGATGGCTCAGACCAAGAAAGTGGTTCTCAAAGTGGGGTCCCTGGACCAGCAGTAGCAGCATCCAGCAACTTATTAGAAACGCAAATTCTCAGGGCCTACCCTAGACCCACTGAATCAGAAACTCTGAGAGAGACCAGGCACAATGGCTGGCACCTGTAATGCCAAAACTTTAGGAGGCCAAGACAGGAGGATCACTTGAGCCCAAGAGTTCAAGACCAGCCTGGGCAACATAGTGAGACCCCATCTAGACAAAAATAATAAGTGTGGTGGTTCACACCTGTAGTACCTGCTACTCAGAAGGCTGAGACAGGAGGATTGCTTTAGTCTGGGAGGTCAAGGTGGCAGTGATCCATGATCTTGCAAATGCACTCCAGCCTTATTTTTAGAGACACAGCCAGATCTTGCCTCTAAAAATAAGTTTTAAAAAAGAAACTCTGAGGATGAGGGCCAGAGATAGGTATATTAACAACTCCTCCAATTGATTCTCATGCACCCTAAAGTTTGAGAGCCTCTGGACTAGGGGTATGGAAATAGAGAAGGGCAGAAGTGAACTGCGGTGGAAGTAAATGTTGATGGTTGAACTTGGTAATGTGTTGAATATGAAGGATGAGCTCACTATCAAAGCCAGAGCTAAAGACTCCAGCTTAACCAGCTATGAGAGCAAGAGGCTAACTCAGAGTAACAGTGCAGACATATGAGCCCCTGTCTTGGGACTCTTTGAAAGATGAGGAAGAAGCATGATGGAAGTTTGCCTGCACTGTCCAGCATCTGACCCTTCTTCTTAATTCAGAATATCACCTAGAGTGTGGGTCCTAGTGGGAGACACAGCCCCATCTGTCCCTCTGTAAAAGTTAACAGGGGGCTGAGTTAAACAATAAAAGAATTAAAATGTCCCCCTTTTATTTATTTATTTTCTTTTAGAGACAGGGTCTTGCTCTGTTGCCGAGTCTTGAGTGCAGTGGTGCTATCAAAGCTCACTGCACCCTCAAACTCCTGGGCCCAAGGAATCCTCTCCCACCTCAGACTTACGAGTAGCTAGGTCTACAGGTGCACACTGCCGCACTTGGCTACTTTTTAAAATGGAGATGAGGTCTCACGACATTGCCCAAGTTGGTCTTGAACTCCTGGGCTCAAGGGATCCTCCTTCTTCAGTCTCCCAAAGTGCTGGGATTACAGGCATGAGCCAGAACACCAACCTTGATTTCCCTCCTATAACTCACTATAATCCAGGGCTTGTGAAGATGACCTAGACTCAGTCAATCAGATGCCCACATAAGACTTTGGCTCTGGAAGGAGTTTATTCAGGGCTATGACAGTGGAGTCAAGGGTTCATTGGGAAGGATGGATGACATGAACTTGGCTGTTATTTTCCCAGCCAGTTTTCCCACACTCCCCATCCATGTATGAGCAATCAGATATGCTTCTGATAGACTCCTTTTCTGCCCAATTTACTAGATTTTTCATCCAAGCTCTCTGGTCAAAAGAAGAACTCTATGAGACCATGTGTACATGGGAGCTCAGAGTTCTTAATATATGGATGCTAATTTTTATGTGGTGGTATTTGCACCCACAGGCTGTAGCAGCCAGAGACATTTGGATTGCAGGTAGCTAAAGACAACAACTTCTGGCAGTTGCTTCCCTGGACTTGTGTCTCTTCGAGTACACAGTCAACAGCCAACTGAGACTTTAAATAACAGAGATTTCCTTTTCTTTCTAAAGCCTTTTGACCTTATCTCCTCATCTTCGAGCCTATTGCCCATCATACTGGTCACATTGTAATGGTCTCCGCATAATCTCTGGCCTCCTCCACTACAGAGGGTGATCCTAGAGCTCAGCCCTGACCATGCCATGCCCTTAGCAAGCATCATTCACACAATGTTCAGAATAAAATCCAAACTATTTAGTTTGGTATTCAAAGTCCTACACAATATCATTTCTACCTATTTTCCCTAACATATCTTTCTGTACTTTCCAACACACACCTTATGCTTAAAATAGTTTGGTCTATTCACTGTGCCCTGGGCATGTGTCATGTATTCCCATTCTCCTCTCCTCCTCTCTTTGTCTCCAAATCCTTCCCACCCCTCAAGACCCATTTCCATCCCTACCTCTCTTGGGCAACACTTCTTGAGCTTAGCCACTATGATCTCTCCTCCTCTAAATGTTTAAAACCTATAATGCCCATGCCAGTCATCTGATGCTCAGCAGGAACTGCCTGATATGTTTTCCTTTTCTTGGGCTTGTGCCTTATTGCATCAACCAGATGATAAACCCATTTAGAGCAGATGCCACACTCTGCACAACGACTCCCTGCTGTG
Source organism: Mandrillus leucophaeus (assembly GCF_000951045.1). NCBI lineage: Eukaryota > Metazoa > Chordata > Mammalia > Primates > Cercopithecidae > Mandrillus > Mandrillus leucophaeus. Next base: position 733,331 of record NW_012102787.1, read on the forward strand.
ATTACCCAACTTCTTCTATATCCTAGACTAGCTCATGGAACATGATTCAGAACAGAATGGAAACATGGATCAGCAAGGATGTAATAAATAGATCTCCTTGCCTGCCCCATCCATGGCCCCTTCTAGAGAATCTAGTCTGCCAGGTTACCTGGAAAGAGCATCACTCCCTGCCCCATAACCACCCTCCCCATCTCCTCAACCATGGCTGAGTGTACCAGGGTTAGACATCTAACCCCAAAGCAGCTGCTCCACTGTGAAGCAACACATGACCTGGACTGATCGGTCTTCTCCTTATGACAATTTGCCCAAGAGACACAGAGACTGTCATCAATTGGCAGTGACTACTGGAGCTTAGAAATCATGAGACTAAGGTGGACTGGGAGCTGTGTGGGAGGAAGTGAGCAAGATGAGTATGCAGAGGAAGCAGGTTTAGGAGAAAGGACAATGAAGAAGATTTTCAGAGACAGAGATCTCTGCAGCTCCTGAAGATAAAGAGAACGGCTTAGCTCCTGGTGGCTTTCTTGTTCTCAGGCCCAATCTTTCACAGGGACTGATTGCATTTCCTATCCATGAGATTTCCCTTTAACATTTCAGGAAATTGGAGCTAGCTTGAATAGCTTTCTGCTTCTTCTCATCCCTCCCGCCTTTTTTTTTTTCCATCAAAGGAACCGTGACTAGAAAGAGGCACCACAGGCTGATAATAATTCTCACCCTCCTTTCTTTATACTCTTCCCAGGGTCCTGCCCCTTCCCTTCTCCTAGGGCTGTCACAGCAAAATGTGACTACTAAATTCCTAATGTGGAGAACCAAGAATCAATTGCTGTAATGCTGTCAAAAATGACATTCAAGTTTGAGTGACAATGATGTCTCTGGTCCTGTCCCTATCCACTTCTCTATTTTTAGTTCTGTTCCTACTCTCTGAAATTACAATGCCTGGTGCTTAAGCAATTGCCAGGAGTTATTTAACAAGTACCTTACCCTTCTTTGAAGATGATGCTTTGATCCTGAGCTTACATCCTTTTCTAAGTGACAGAGATTTTGGAATGTGCCATTTCACAAAACACCAAGTCTCTTCTGTTGTTTTCTTTGAATGAGGGGCTTGAGTCCATTGGCTGGTAACAGAAATTGGAGCTTGTCAGAAGAAATTTTCTATAACCCACTGTCTTCAGCAAGTTACTCTCCATATATTAAATAGGGCTAACACAGCCAGGTTTTCTCAAGGATGCTGTGAAATAAATCAATATAATGGGTTGAAAGTGCTTTGTAAACTAATTCCATATAGTACTATTATTCTTATTGTCAATGCCCATCTATCTTCAGATGTATTATTCCAGGTGTAAAGGTCATACACAGACCTTTGAATAGCTCAAAGCAGAGCTATTCAATGTTCAGAGCTGTGTGAGGATGCAGAGGCTACATTAGACCTTCAAATAAATGATGGCTATTTGATGCGCACTCAAGCATGTATATGTATATACTTCACGTTTGAATGTTTTACATTAAGCACAAATTATATCTTCCATCAGAAAAAAAAATGTCAAATTTTAAAACCCTATGTACAATTTAGGGATCAATTAAGGCTAGGGAGCTTGAGGAAGGAAGGGATTGGGGAAAGAGTTTAAGCAAGTAAAAAATGTATTACCATTACCTGAAGAATTTATGAAAGTTCATGTGAATCTTACCCAAAGTGTATCTCCATCCTTCAGCATTCAGAACATATTGTCAGGAGTTACAGATCAGGTCCTCCAGAAACAGATTGGAAGTTTATTTGGGAGGGTCCCTGGGAATCACACCTATGGGAGAGTAGAGAAAACAGGATTGGACAGGAGGAGAAGCTGGACTACATTCAGGCATCACGAAAGCCTCAACTGACCCCCACGGGATGCTCTGAAGCTGAGATGACCCTGCAGAGTTGTTCCAAGCCAAATTAAGAGGTAGGGTCTTTATGTTCTCATATGTCAGTCATCGAGTGCAGGCTACCCCCAAAAAGGGGCCCAATGCCTTTCTTCAGTCAAGGGCAATTACCAGGAGGGATTACTCCAGTGTGAGCTGCCAGCCATCACTCCCAGCTGAGGGAACGAGCACCTCCATCCTGAAGCAGGGGCTATGAGGAGCTGGGCCACATTCAGCATCGACCACACCAGGTCAGAGCTACCATTGTGGGGTTTTGTGTATCAATGAAATAAGGAACTCCACGAAGAAAATGTGCTCTTCACAATAATATTCTTGTCATTCCACTGGCACACTGTCAGGGACAGGAGCATACCCCAAACTAACTGGTATCTGAGTTTCAGTAGAACCTGTGGCCAGAGCAAGAAACCCCCACACAATTCCCTGCACCGATACTCCAAGCTCAACAACAAACACACATACCATCGGCTCCTTAAACCATGAACTTACATCCTTTGTCAGTTTCTTAATTCCGAGAGTGAGGGCTCAGCTTTAAACAAGCTGAAAGGATTATTCTTGTTTCTCAAGCTTGCCATCTCCTTGGGCACATACAACTGAGGGTTGACAATATTATTATTTCAAAAAGGCTCATGGCTATTGAACTGAAAATAAAGACGTATTATCAGAAACAATGTGAAGAATTAAAAGATCAAAAATAACATCTAGAATAATTGCTGTCCCCCCATTAAATGATAAGATATGCTAAAATTTATCTATACACAGTTTTGCAGGATTAAAATTCTTCTAGGTTTTCTTTAAAGTTTTATAAATACTCATTCCTTGTAAGACTTGCATAAAACTTACTGAAATATGTTACAAAACAATCATGTCTTATTTTAATCAAAACTGCATTTTTCTTGTAAGATTTAAGGAAGGGAATCTTTTTTCACTCAATGAAATCTTAAAGTGGCATCTCTAGTTGTCTGTTTGTCCCTTCTTGCTAATTACCTTAGCTCAGAAATTTATCAGTGCAAGAACATGTATTAACTTCCTGGTTAATTCAAAGTTCACAAGTGTATGCTGTGATTTTTATCACACCTATCGATAATGCTCAATGTGTCCAGGTTATTATATCCCAAGAGGATCACCATTTAAGCTTTTCCTGAGTGCTCAATTCTTCTTTGTCCATTTGCTAGGATTTTCATCTTCAGCCAAGAGAAAATAATGTACATTGTCTTACATTAATGGTTTGGCAGATTACCCTTACCTGAAGATTTATGAAAGTTCATATGAATCTTACTCCAAAGTGTATCTCCATCCCTGCTCCCTCCCACCCTTTCTCTTTTTGATGCTCTTCAGATGTTTAAAAATGACTTTAACAAGACCTTTGGGTGCCCCTGGTCCATTCCAAGTTATCATTGTCATACTGTTGATATACCTAATTGATAGAACAGTAACCATTCATTTTATGTCTGAGTATGAAACCAGTCCCTATATTCACTCAATGGTATAGACAGATTCTCACCAGCATGTAAGGCTATAGAAATTACTCGCTAATAGCATGGATTCTTGAGCTAGATATTCCAACTTCAAATCCTACCTATGCCACTTAGCTATGGAAAAATCACCACCTCTGTGTCTCAGCTTCCCCATCTATAAAATAGGAATATCTAGTCATAGGGCTATTGTTAGAAACAATCAATTTAAAAGCAGTGCCTGATATATTTTTTAAAAAGCAAGTACTATTATTGCTATGCTAGTTTTTAGAATTAGTTCTGTTAAAAGCAGTACCTGACACATAAATGCTATATACATACTAGTACGATTATTGGTATGCTATTTTTACCAAAAAAAAAAAAAAAAACCCACAAATTTAAAATTGTTATCACCTACACAGCTAAATTATGGCATTTTTTAAATGACCTCACAAAATCTATCGTGAGGCTTTATCATTCTTTTCTGTTATGAACAAGATCATATTCTATGCCACACTCAAGGTACCAAAAAGATGATATCCAAGCTAATGAAAATATGCCTTCATTTACTCCAAACCATCAGAGCGCTCTCTCTGAGCATGGCCTTGGGCTAGGTGCCAGTGCTCCAGATATGATTAAGCCACGGGTTATGTCCTCAGAGCAATTATCATCACAGCTCCTCCCAGAGGTCCACTAAAACTAGCCCTTTGTGAAGGTGAATCGTGGACTTCCCAGCACATTTTCTTATCTCACATTTATTCTCAAGCAATCTTTGTTAGCAAACGCTTTCATACCCTGGGTGTGAAGCTTTCTTTCAGGTAATTGAAAGCTTAAAAGAGATACATATTGCATAGTAGAGAATGAGAACAGATTCCAATGAAAAGATTTAGCAGAAGCTACGGTATTTTTCTACAAAATCATTGTGATATCCCTACCAATATCTATTTCTAGGCAAGAACCTTTTCAAGATCCCACTTTCTACATATCTGCAATTTAAAAGAACTGGTATAGCTAATAGCTCCCTTTCCCTGTAATTCCTTGGATAATATAATTTTGCTCATGAAATTGCTTGTTTAGTTTCATGGCTTACTGGTGTTGCCGATAGTATTTATTGAGTTTATCTATCACTACTTAGGTCATGTGTACTAACTGAAGGCTTATTGTGTGATAAACATCATACTATCTATACACAGGAAATTTTAAAATACCTAAAAGGATGTTGACTAAATTTTTAATTCAAAAATATTAATCAGGGAAAACTTCAGGAATGTAAATTTCGAGCCAGAAAAAGTTACATATATAGATTGGTGACATCGGAAAAGAGGGTTCTTGTATCCAACTGGGCACAGAAGAAGGAATTAAGAATTAGAAAACTGGAGAACTGGCCGGGCGCGGTGGCTCATGCTTGTAATCCCAGCACTTTGGGAGGCCGAG
>NW_012102787.1:738193-783292 GCF_000951045.1 Mandrillus leucophaeus
AAATACAAAAAATTAGCCAGGCATGGTGGCGGGTGCCGGTAGTCCCAGCTACTCGGGAGGCTGAGGCAGGAGAATGGCGTGAACCTGGGAGGCAGAGCTTGCAGTGAGCCGAGATCACGCCACTGCACTTCAGCCTGGGCGACAGAACAAGACTCTGTCTCAAAAAAAAAAAGAAAAAAAGAAAAAATGGAGAATCTTCCTATAGTAACACCTCTCTCTCTCTCTTTCTTTCTCTCTCTCTCTCTCTCTCTCTCTCACACACACACACACACACACCCCTCTGCCCTTCCAAACCTCATGTTTGTATGAGAGCATAAACAAACCAGTTAATGAACTTTTTGTTGTTGTTGTTGCTGTTGTTTTTTTGTTTTGAGACAGAGTCTCACTCTCTCATCCAAGATGGAGTGCAATGGCACAATCTCAGCTCACTGCAATCTTCACCTCCCAGGTTCAAGCGATTCTCCTGCCTCAGCCTCCTGAGTAGCTGGGATTACAGGCATGCACCACCACACTCAGCTAATTTTTGTATTTTTAGTAGAGATGGGGTTTCACCATGTTGACCAGGCTGGTCTCAAACTCCTGACCTCAGGCAATCCACCCACCTCGGTTTCCCAAAGTGCTGGGATTACAGGTATGAGCCACCGTTCATGGCCCAGTCAATGAACTTGACAGATGTTGTGGAGTATCTGCCACATGGCTGGACAAGAACCACAGATTATGTGGTCCCGCATGAGGCATGACATTTTAAAGTTCCCCAGATCACTGGAATTCTACATCAGGAATCCCTGTGAACCCCAGGGGAGCTCTCAACCATCAGAGGAAAGCTTCAGATCCTATAAGATCTCTATCATTGGGCACTGAGTAGTAAATGTAATTCCCTAAACTGTTGCTTGGAGAATGCTTCCCATCAATACAAGAAGTATTTCAGGGCCACCCAACCCGGAAATCTGTCTCCAAGTAGCTCCTAAAGGGCTTTAAAACTTTCCTCTGATGGCCACAGTATGAGAAAGAATGGACGCGAGAGAAACCACACACTAAGAAGGCTCAGGTTAGAAATTCAGAGAGCTAGAACATCTTGTTCCTGTGCCCACCACTAGCAAGCAAAGATCAAGAACTCTCTGGCAGTAATGAGGAGGCACAAAGAAGCAAATGTCTACACAGAAAGACAAGCTGAGGACAAGAGCAACACAAACACACCCAAGTATCACACAGGACTAGTTCTCTTTCTGTGGGTCTGACTATGACTGAGGCTTCCAGTAGCTCCTGCCAGAGAAGAGACTGTGGCCTGACATCAAAATCCATGCCTTTTTTGCAATCTTAGGATGGAGAGCAAGTTTAAGCATTTTTACCAAATTATTTGGTCTTCATAAAGGTCCTAGGTTAAAGAACCGTTTTAGGTTATCACTATCTGCACACACCTAGACCCAATGGACACTAGCTTTTGAATTAAGTTTCCAGTGCTTGGTGCAAAGCAAACATAATGGGCATGTCCGACTCCCTCTACTCTTAAAAAATTGTCCTGAGAGAATTACCTGTGTTTCTTTGTGGCATACAACACAGAGCAGCTACCTGGAGATTAATCCTGTGTCTATATCAGGCTGCTCTGGGGCAGACTTTCAGGAATATTCTAAGCACCTGAACCTTCTCTAATCCTGAACTGTTCCTTCAGGGCTGCTCCAGTCAATCTGGTATGAGAAGAAGGAGAAATATACTCATGTTGGTGTTTCCCCAGCTTTCCTAACTTGAACTTGATTCTACATTTATTTATTCATTTATTTGTTTGTTTAACAAGCTCTTATATCATGCTCACTATGTTCCAGGCACTGTTCTAAGCATTTTATAGAATTGACCTATTTAGTCTCAATACCACATCAACTATGTACCTTCCTTTACACACACACATCACATATGCACACACATGCAAAACCTCCCTTGCCCCTCATGTGTGTCTACTTTTTGTCTATGCTTTTCATATGATCATGTGTTATGCCCTTATTTATGTGTTTGCATCATCCCAACCTGAATTATAGGCAATAACTCGATGCTGACATCAATCCGAATGCTGTGATTTCCAGGAACTTCTACATTTGTTTCCTCTCTGGCAAACTGTTGATGAGGTGCCCCACTTGCTGTTGGTGTTGTTTCCTCTCAGGAACATGTCCCTCAGGCTTCCTGAGAATCAAATAGCTTGCTTCCTTTGTTAGTCAGGCTTCTCCAGAGAAATAGAACCAATAGGATATTGTGTTCATCTGTTCTGCATAAAGGAATAAGGGAATACTTGAGGCTGGATAAAGAAACGAGGTTTATTTTGGCTCATGGTTCTGCAGGCTGTACAATCATGGCACCGGCATCTGCTCAGCTTCTGGTGAGGCTTCAGGAAGCTTTTAGTTACGGTGGAAGGGAAGAGGAGCTGACATGTCACTTGGCAAGAGAGGCAGCAAGAGAGAGGAGGAGGTGCATGGCTGGATGAGCTTTAAATACCCAGCTTTCACTTGAACTAACAGAGCAGGAATTCGCTCATTACTGTGCAGAGGGCACCAAGCCATTCATGAGAAATGCTCCCCCATGACCCATATACCTCCCATCAGGCCCCATCTCCAACACTGGGATCACATTTCAACATGAGATTTGAAGAGGACAAATATCCAAACTATATCAGATATCTATTAGAGAGAGAGAGAGAGAAAGAGAGATTTATTTACTATGGGAATTTGCTCATGCAATTATGGAGCCCAATAATTTTTTTTTTTTTTTTTTTTTTTTTTTTTTTTTTTAGACGGAGTCTCGCTCTGTCACCCAGGCTGGAGTGTAGTGGTGTGATCTTTGCTCACTGCAAGCTCCGCCTCCCGGGTTCATGCCATTCTCCTGCCTCAGCCTCCCGAGTAGCTGGGACTACAGGTGCCCACCACCATGCCCGGCTAATTTTTTGTATTTTTAGTAGAGATGGGGTTTCACCGTGTTAGCCAGGATGGTCTCAATCTCCTGACCTCGTGATTTGCCCACCTCGGCCTCCCAAAGTGCTGGGATTACAGGCATGAGCCACCACGCCCAGCATGGAGCCTGATTATTAATTCCCATATCTACCATCTGCAATCTGGAGAACCAAAGCCAACAGTATAATTCAACCCAAGTCTGGAGGCCTGAGAACCAAGTGAGTTGATGTCTAAGGGCAGGAAGGGATTGGTGTCCCAGCTCAAAAAGAAAGGACAAATTTGCCAGTCCTTTGCCTTCTTGTTCTATTCAGGTCCCCAGCAGATTAGATGATGTCCATCAACACTGAGAAGAGTCATCTGCTTTACCAGTGCACAAATTCAAATGCTAATCTCTTCTGCAGACACACTGATAGACACATGCAGAAATGATGTTGTGCCAGCTATTTGGGCATCCCTTAGCACAGTCAAGTTGACTCATAAAATTTATTATCACAAGTCCACCCCTGTCAACTTGACACCTATACACTTCTCCTTAAACTGTACTTAATCTCCAAATAAAGACAATAACAAGGTAATAACTCCACCTAACATGATACAACTGTCCTGCATGCAACCAAAACTGCACTAATCCCTTCCCCAGAAAAGGAGGTAAAATCTTTGAGTGATGTTTACTCCTCTCTTGATATCCTGTAACTTAAATACCATGATGTAAAATTAACAATACTTAAATATTCATTGGTATAAAGTCATTTTATGTTGCATGATAAGGAAATAAGAGGAAAGAAAACAAAGATATTTGCTTATTATATGTATATATACACACAAATGTATTTATAACAAAATAAGGAAGTAATATCCATGACAATTATATGCCTTATTTCTATAACTGTTCATGTGGTTGCAGCTGGTATTTATAACTACTTTCTTCTAGTACACATTCTGTATTCCCTTTGCCACAAGCAAGAACTGTAGCTGGTCATGGTTCTTTAACCAGTGGGATGACCCAAACCTTCATTTCTGAAAGATCTGGACTATTAATGTTCTTGCCTGGATTTGGTTGTTTTCATTTTCTACTGAATGTAATCACAAGCCATGGTAATAACAAGAGACACCCTAAGGGATCTGCTGTATTACAGACATACTCTTCCATACTTCTGTGGTGGAGCACTAGGAACATTTCCCCCCCTTGGTAGTCAGGATCGATCACCCCAACAACACTGTAACTCTGTTTTTTTTTGGTTTTTTTTGTTTTTTGCCTGTTGACTCAGAGGCATGGAGGAGCCCACAGTGGCCAGTGGCCAGGTGGAGTCTTAACTTCCAGTTCAATAGCATCATTGTCGAATCTCCTGCCAGAAGCATTCCTCCCTCTGGAACTAAGACCGCTAGGGTAGCAGAACATAATGTCTCAAGAATAGGAAGGAAGATTTTTGCTAGTGGGTTTCTAGGGGTAATAATGAGTGGTGTCACTCCCATTTCTACCCTCTTGATTCCTGAAACTATGAATCCTGACTATTGGAGAAACAGCATCACATATTGACACCGATTTAGAGCATATTAGCCTTCTGGAGAACCTTGCTCCCAACCTACAAGGTATTGCCACCTATCTGGTGCTGAAATTGAGTCTTTAAAATGCCATTTCACCGTTCTATCAAGCCAGCTGTTTCAGAATGGTAGGGAATGTTTTAAGGCCAGTGAATTCCATAAGCATGAGCCTATTGCCACATTTCCTTCACCATAAAGACAGTTCCTTGATAGGAAGCAATGCTGTGTAGAATACCACGATGGTGGATAAGGCATTCTGTGTGTCCACAGTCAGTAGTTTTGGCTGAAGGTAGGAACCAGTTCTACTTGGGGTGGGATGACTTCTTCTACTAGCAAAGACTCATCAGAATTAGGGGTTCAATGTCCTTAGTTTCATCTGAGTCTTCCCACATACCCCCAATCAACCCACAGGATCCTATTTTTTTCCCTAATCAATGTCTTCACTTTAACAGTAGACATCCTATGAGACTGGGAGTTCCACTTGCATTGTAGCTCAGCCAATCACAGGATGAGTTTCTGCATTTGATTTTCAGCCATTTCAACCCTACAGCTATAGGAGGTAAGAGTCTCCTTCAGGGCACGCCTGGAAGCTCTTAGGTCATTTATGCAGCACTTCGGCTGACAATTCAAACCCCTAAGCTCATTTTTTTTCTTTCACCACTTTGTCCAGTGACACTGGGAGCAACCACCCAACATCATTATATTCTCTAATTTTCAAAAAATGTTCAAAAATATAATATACAGAGTCACTCAGTTCCTGGCTTCTTAACATTGATTAGGAGTGGTTGATTAGGAATATCCAATGCAGATATTTTATTTACCTCTCTAAACAGTTCACATGCCGTGGATTATCAGTGCTCACTTTTTCTTTTTCTTTTCTTTTTTTAGACAGAGTCTTGCTCTGTCACGCAGGCTGGAGGGCTGGAGTGCAATGGTGCCATCTCAGCTCACTGCAACCTCCACCTCCCAGGTTCAAGCAATTCTCATGCCTCAGCCTCCCGAGTAGCTGGGACTACAGGTGCCCACCACTACACTCAGCTAATTTTTGTATTTTTAGTAAAGACAGGGTTTCACTATGTTAGCCAGGCTGGTCTCGAACTCTTAACCTCTGGTGATCCACCTGCTTCAGCCTCCCAAAGTGCTGGGATTACAGGCATGAGCCACCACGCCTGGCCAGTGCTCACTATACTACTGGAAATAGACACATTAAAGTATTTGTATCTTTAAATGTAGTCAGATTAGACAGCCAATTCCAGAAACCACAGAACCAATACAGAAAACTCATCCTTAAAAGTCTGTCCCTTTAGAAACATTCTTGGTACTAAAATTTGCATTAGGGTTCTCCAGAGAAACAGAACCAATAGTGCGTGGGTGTGTACCTGCGTGTGTGTGTGTGTGTGTGTAGATAGAGATTTTATTATGGGAATTGGTTCACATAATTATGGAGGCAGAGAAGTGCCACAGTCCTGGTCTGAGTCTGAAGGCCTGAGAACTAGCACTGATAACTGAGGGCAGGAGGAGACGGATGTCACAGCTCAAAAAGAGAAAAATTTGCCACCATTCCTCTGCCTTTTGTTCTATTCAGAGGCTCATAAAATTGGATGATGCCCACCAGCACTGACGAGGTCATCTGCTTTACTCAGTTCACAAATGGAAATGCTAATATCTTCTTTATACACCCTTACAGACACTCCCAGAAATAATGTTTTACCGGCTCTCTGGACATCCTGTGGCTCAGTCAAGTTGACACATAAAATGAACCACCACACCTCCCTTTCCTCTTCTCTGAGATGCGGTGGGGGTGTCTGTCTAGACCAGCACCACTGCTGCGTGTCCTGCTGCTTTCATGTGCCCTACCCCCAACTCAAGCATCTCAGCATCACTGGGAATACCTGGAAGACATTATTTTTCTGTTAAATTGCAGGACTGTGTGGACGAAGGTAATGGCAATAGCAGTTTTCTCCCACACCCAGGCCTGTCTCTGTCATGCTCAGCTGTGCTGTGGCTGTGAAACTCTCTTTATGGAGTGCTTAGTGCAGCACTCTGGGCAATTAGGGGCTTGACAAATGCTTTTTCATGATGCTGAAGCTGAAGATCAGCGGAACAAAACATCCCCTAAAACAAAGGATGCATTGTGAGTGAATTCACCTTTCAGAATTGGCTGTCTGGCCACCGGGCCCCTCTATGCCCAACATGTAGGGGATCATCATCCTGAACATAAGCATAGGACTGCGCATGCAGGGACTGGGGCCACGGCGCTAGACTTCAGTGCCAAGATGCCTCTACTGCATGAACAGGGGAATAATAAGATCTTAAATTTAATAACCAAGCTGGGAAAACATTAACTGACATAAAGAATTAGCAACTCACAAACTGGCCTGAGCAAAAACCTCATAGATTCCAAACTCAGTAGCAAGTATTTATTCAAAAACACTAATTAGCAGGTAAAATGCAGGTTCATGAAATAGAGCTCATAAGGAAGTGAGGAATGATGGAGAGGTTGGGGGGAAAAAAGTAAGACAATTTCCTTAGTGAGAATGATGAGAGAATTGCTCGCTCAAGGGCAAATTTTATGGAAAATCATGATCCAGTGCTAACAGAGGGAGAAATCTTTCCAAAGAGTTAATGGAGCAGTTAGAGAAATTCAGGTTCAGTAAATCATGAGGACTGAGAGTATTGATCTGAACATTCTGGTAGATGAAAATATGGAGCTGAGCTGCTGACCAAACTATATAATAGAACAGCTCTTCAAAAGTGGCTGGGAATTTTAGTTGCTGAGTTGATGCTGGAGTCTTGCCCATGGAGCGTGCCCTCCCAAGCTGGTTCTCTTAAGAAATTTTGCACACTCTATCCTGGAGGTTAGGAGGCTCTGGCAGTCTCAAAACTGCATCTTTTATCTCCCTGATGGTTCCCATATCCAAAATTCCCAGCCAAACCTCTCATCTGATCTTCAGGAGAGTATTTTCAAGTCTTTCCAGGACATTTCTACTTAGGGGACTCACTATCATAGTTAATTAGACACTTATCATCCCCAAGGCCCTCAACACCATAAATAATGAAAAAAACAAAACAAAACAAAACAAAGCAAGGAAACAAACCACAAGACCATCCAAATTGTTTTCTCTGTCTTCCAGCCTCAAAAACATGGAAATACCTGTGATTCTTCCCACTTTTCCAGCTTCTCTACCCAATTTACCAAAAATATTAGCATTGAATCTCAGCTAGGTATTTAGTCTTTCTCTGATTCAGTTTTCGCATCTGGAGAATGTGAATAACAAATAGTTGAGTGAGGACTGAACAAGGCCATGCATGTAAAGCACTCAGAGTGATATCTGGCTCATAGTTATACACAAGCCATCATTTTTACCAACACTGGCATTACGTTAAAATCTTTCTTTACTTCTTCCCTCTACAGACTACACCTTCATCACCTCCGCTCTGTATTAGAATCCCAAACTTTTAGAGCCAGGAGACTCTTAAGAGAAGAGCAGACCAGTCCTTGCTGCATGCCAAAATCTGCAGGGTGCTTCTAAAAAATACGGAACCCCAAGTCCCACCTCCAGACTTACTGAATTTGAAACTTGGAGAAAGGGCTGCTTAGGAAGTGCTATGGTTTGTCTGTGTCCCCACCCAAATCTCACCTTGAATGGTAGTTCCCATAATCCCCATGTGTAGTGGGAGAGACCAGTGGAAGGTAATTGAATCATGAGGGCAGTTTCCCCCATGCTACTATTCTCTTGATAGTAAGTGCTCATGAGATCTGAGCCCTCTTTGCTTGGCTCACATTCTTCTCCTTCCTGCTGCCATGTAAGAAGGATGTGTTTGCTTCCCCTTCTGCCATGATTGTAAGCTTCCTGAGGTCTCCTCAGCCCTGAGGAACTGTGAGTCAATTAAACCTCTTTCCTTTATAATTTACCCAATCTTAGGCAGTTCTTTATAGCAGTGTGAGAATGGACTAATATAGTAAATTTGTACCACAGAGAGTGGGGTGCTGGTATAAGGATACCAAAAAATGTGGAAACGACGTTGGAAGTGGGTAACAGGCAAAGGTTGGAACAGTTTGGAGGGCTCAGAAGAAGACAGAAAGATGTGGGAAAGTTTGGAACTTCCTAGAGACTTCTTGAATGATTTCAACTAAAATGTTCATAGTGATGTGGACAATGAAGTCCAGGCTGAGATGATCTCAGAAGAAGATGAGGAACTTCTTGGGAACTGGAGCAAAGGATTAGCAAAGAGACTGGCAGCATTTTGGCCCTGTCCTAGAGATCTGTGGAACTTTGAACTTGAGAGAGATGATTTAGGATATGTGGCAGAAGATTTCTAAGCAGCAAAGCATTCAAGAGAAAGCAGAGAATAAAAGTTTGGAAAATTTGCCACCTGATGATGTGATAGAAAAGAAAAATCCATTTTCTGGGGAGAAATTCAAACCCCTGCAGAAATTTGCATAAGTAATGAAGAGCCAAATGTTAATCACCAAAACAATGGAGAAAATGTCTCCAGGGCATGTCAGAGACCTTCACAGCAGCCCTTCCTATCACAGGCCCAGAGGCCTAGCAAGAAAAAGTGATTTCATCGGTTGGGACCAGGATCCCCCTACTGTGTGCAGCTTAGGGACTTGGTCCCCTGTGTCCCAACAGCTCTAGCCATGGCTAAAAGGGGTCAAGGTACAGCTTGGGCTGTGGCTTGAGAGGGTGTAAGCCCCAAACCTTGGTGGCTTCCACATGGTGTTGAGCCTGAGGGTACACAGAAGTCAAGAATTGAGGTTTGGGAACCTTCACCTAGATTTCAGAGGATGTATGGAAATGCCTGGATGTCCAGGCAGAGGTGTGCTACAGTGGAGGAATCCTCATGGAGAACCTCTGCTAGGGCAGTGTAGAAGGGAAATGTGGGGTTGGAGATCCCACACAGAGTCCCCACTGGGGCACTGCCTATTGAAGCTGTGAGAAGAGGGCCACCATCCTCCAGACCCCAGAATGGTAGATCCACTGACAGTTTGTGCCATGCTGGTGGAAAAGCCACAGACACTTAATGCCAGCCATCAAAGCAGCCAGGGGAGTGCTGTACCCTGCAAAGCCACAATGATGAAGCTGTCCAAGGCCATGGGAGTCTATCTCTTGCATCAGCATGCCCTGGATGTGGACATGGAGTCAAAGGAGATCATTTTGGAACTTTGAGTTTGAATGACTGCTCTATTGGATTTTGTACTTGCATGGGACCTGTATCTCCTTTGTTTGGGCCAATTTCTCCCATTTAGAATTGGTACATTTACCCAATACCTGTACCCCCATTGTATCTAGAAAGTCACTAACTTGCTTTTGATTTTACAGATTCATAGGCAGAAGGGACTTGCCTTGTCTCAGATGAGACTTTGGACTTGGACTTTTGAGTTAATGCTGGAATGAGCTAAGATTTTGAGGGACTGTTGGAAAGGCATGATTGTGTTTTGAAATGTGAAGACATGAGATTTGGGAGGGGCCAGGGGTAGAATGATATGGTTTGGCTGTGTCTCCAAATCTCATCTTGAATGGCAATTCCCTTAATCTCCACGTGTAGTGGTAGGAACCTAGTGGGAGGTAATTGAATCATGGAGGTAATTTCCCTCATGCTATCCTCATAATAGTGAGTGAGTTTTCACAAGATCTGATGGTTTTATAAGGGGTTTCCTCCTTTCAACTCTCATTCTTCTCCCTCCTGCTGCCATGTGAAGAAAGATGTGTTTGCTTCCCTTTCCACCATGATTGTAAGTTTCCTGAGGCCTCCCCAGCCCTGCAGAACTGTGAGTCAATTAAACATCCTTCCTTTATAATTTACTCAGTCTTAGGTAGTTCTTTATGGCAGTGTGAGAATGGAATAATATAGGAAGTAATATTTTTTTGAATAACTTCTCTATGTCTTCTGCTACAAAGTCAGGTTTGAGAACCACTAAGACAATTATATTGAACTCCCTCATTTTATAGATGAATAAACTGAGACAGGGAGAGATTAAGAGATTTGATCAAGGCTGGGCATGGTGGCTCATGCCTGTAATCCCAGTACTTTGAGAGGCTGAGATGGGAGGATTCCTTTAGCCCAGGAGTTCCAGATCAGCCTAGGCAACATGATGAGACCCCTGTCTCAAAAAAAAATTTTTTTTAATTAGCTGGGTGTGGTGGCATGCACCTGTGATCTCAGCTACTCAGGAGGCTAAGGGGGAAGGATTGCTTGAGCCTGGGAGGTCGAGGCTTCAGTGCGCTGTGTTGGTGCCACTGCACTCCAGCCCAGCAAAAGCACAAGAGCCCTTTCTCAAAAACAAAACAAAACAAAACAAAACAAAACAAAACTTGATCAAGAACATAGAGCTGGGTAGTAGTAGTTCAAGGACCCCAGATCCCACGATTTTCAACTTAGAGTAATTTCACTTTGCCACACTGACTCCTCCTTAGCCCCATTAGTGCCATAGATTTCTCTATCTGCTTTTCCTCGTTTCCAGTGTTCCCTCTCTAACTAGTTGACATCAGCCCCCATTCCAGAACCTATAGTGGTTCCCCAGGGCAAAGCTAGCCCCAGAAAGTACAATCCCCAGGCAAATAAATTTTACAAGACTGTGTCTATATACATGATTTGATTAGCAAATGAGTTTGTGTGAGGTATAGTGATTTACTGGTAAAAATTTAGAATATTGGGTATTTGTTTATTGTCCAATCAGTGCGTGTAAAAATTCTTGTCTTCTTCATCCCTCATAAATAAGTTACCCAAAATCAACCTGTGGGAATCATTCTAGAGGTCCAATGGCATGCAGTCTAACAAAAGAAAAAACCTGTTGGTCAGTGTCAGTGGGAACATATGTTCATCAGACTGCTCTCTTGAACCAGGCTCCAGCTTGGCCCTAAGATAATCTCACAGGTATGCAGTTCAGAGCTTCTCTGGACATCTGGTCAACCTTCCCAGATGGCTAGAGAGTAGGATAGTGCTCTGAAGGAGAGAAATGGGATCTGACTTGGACACTCCACCCAAATAATACTGTAGGCCAGGCTTCAAGCAAAGCCATTCAAATCATGGGGGTCCCTGAGGTGTGAGGGCCCAAAGCAGGAGTCCCACCCATTGTTAAAGAGCAATACTGTCTCACCGACTGGTTAGTAGATTGGGATGCTATGGAAGAGTATTTCAGAACCACTTTTCATAGCTTTATGAAGACATCTGGCCAACTGCATTGTATGTTAAATAAGTAGGAACTTGGATGCATTAAAAATTAATGGAAAATTGTATGAATAATGAATCTGTGGTGGTGTGTAAAATCATCATACATTACCTCCAGGTTAGACAATGCCTCCCTGAAATGGTACGGGCTATATGACCTTACATTCTTTTCACTGGTGGCCTGAGGAGGACAAGAACAGAAGAGAAAGTAAATAAAACCTGGGCCGGATGAAGAACTTTCAGCTGTGCAAGTTACTTGTGATTATAAAGCAATGTGCTTAATGGTCTATCCTTGATCCTTATTTTTCAGAGATGTGACTTAATTGCAGATGCTACAAACCCCTTGAACTGACCCAGCCCCCCATAAATGAGAGACCCCTCAGGATGTCAGCAAAACTGGTTTAGGTCAGCCATCTTGGAGCCATGCCAGCCAAAGACGTGGCTTCAGGAATTGCACTGATGTGGCTTGGCCCACAGAGGGTTGAGTGGAGGGGCACCAAGAATAAGGCAGTGTTTACCTAGCACCCACCTTCACCCCATCCTCCTCCTCCCCACCAAGCCTGCTCTGCAACTTCCAAAGAAAAATGGTAGAATCCATGTCCGTCTCCAGCCTCATGGGGTTATTTCCAAAGGTCTGGTAGTTTCTCATGTTTTCCTTTTCATCCTGCCAGTATCCAATTACTTGGTTATGTCTCTCTCTCTCTCTCTCTCTCTCTCTCTCTCTCACACACACACACACACACACACACACACACACACAGAGTCCTGGCACATTTTGGCTTGCAAAATTTTACATTATATATATATATACACACACACGCACACACATACACACACACACACACACACAAACGCACACACACATATTTGGGGACGGAATCTGGCTCTGTCACCCCGGCTGGAGTGCAGTACACGATCTCGGCTCATTGCAACCTCCTCCACCTCCCAGGTTCAAACAATTTTTCTGTGTCAGCCTCCTGAGTAGCTGGGACTACAGGTACATGCCAACATGCCCGGCTAATTTTTGTATTTTTAGTAGAGGTGGGGTTTCACCATATTGGTCAGGCTGGTGTCAAACTCCTGACCTCAGGTGATCCACCCACCTCGGCCTCCCAAAGTGCTGGGATTACAGGCATGAACCACCATGCCCAGCCAACAAGATAAATTTAAAACAAAAGCAAAAACAAAACAAGAAGCCAAAAATGTGCATTTTCTGACAAATTAAAGAGAGAAGAGCACCTAATAACACAAGTGATGGGACAAAGATTCACAAAGTCTGTCTCCCTGCATAGCTTATTTGATTCAATTCTTTTTCGCCCTAAAGGAATTTCATGGTAATGAAATCTGTACTCAAAAACCAAGCCTTCCTAACTAGAGGTACCTGGGGACTGTTTGTTCTCTGCAGTGTAGCTGTGTGTGGCGTGACCCTCCGAGTGTGCGTGTGAGACAGTATGTGTACTGCCGAGTGTGCGTGTGAGAGAGTATGTGTACTGGGAGGAGGGGGAATCTTGCTATCAGTGTGTGATGGCGTCTGCTTTCAAAGCTGATAATCCCAAGGGGTAAAATAAGATATGGATCTAATTTGATGAGACATTAAAATCTTCTGACTTGTCTTATCTAACAGAATTCTGGTGCTTGTTTTTCATTATGAAGATCTAGGGTAAATAACTTTATTTAGTGCTTGGATTTCTCCCCCCTGGACAGATAGTGGAAAGTCAAAGACTGATTTACAAACAGAGGTTTGTTAAGTACTATTTTTAGAACAATGCTATACCAGATTTACAAGGGGGTTGGGGGGAAAAACTACAGTCACTTTTGAGCAAAGTAGCATTTCACTGCATAATAATGAAGTACTAATTGCTCTTTGTCATCACTTTTTATGCAAATTGCCCTGGAGCATTTGCCCAATATGCATTTTACATTTTAACAAAGAAAGTGGAGTCTTGAGGAATAAGAATTGTATACCCAAGCAAAAATAAAAATATCAGCTATAAAATAAACTGCTTAAGGTGCATTCTGTAAGATATAAATTTTTCTATTATATCATCCACATTATTAGATCTGTTTGACCAATAAGATTACTTTGAATTCAAAATAGCAATTTGTGTGTCAGACAAAAAAAAAAAGTTTGTGCACAAAACTTGCACATTTTACATATCCTACAATTTACAATAGAAGTTTGATGTGAAAATTATGTTTCCAACAGAATTTAAATAGACCAGGTCAAATAAGATTGTCAAGGGAATCAAACTGTGTCAAAGCATTTATCACAGGTACCAGTCTCACTATTTTAGAAGTTTCGGTTATTCTAATGATTTCATTTTCATAGAGACAGTCAACATTATAAAAAAAAGAAACATGATTTTCATATAATAAATAAATACAAAGTTTGAAACATACCTCAAGGGTGTGTGGGTTCAAATTCTGGTCTAGAGACCAATACTGGTCACTATCATACTGACACCAGACAAATAGAAGAGAGAAATGTGATTTTAAAATTTTCCAGGACCTTCAGAGAAACCTAAAATTCAAACCTGAACTTCCAGGTCATTATGAAGATATATTTGTCAAGGTAAGAGGATAGAACATATTTTATTTAACAGTCTGTTAGCTTGATCTATACCATTTAAATATTTAAACATATGGTATGTAGGCCTACATTTGTACTCTTGCCCTGGGCTCCACAAATCTTAGGGGTAGGTCTACATCTTATAATTACTTTCTTACTTCCAACTCAAAGCTTCAGTGAAGTCTATGCATGCTTATTCTAAAAATTGAATGAAATTGGCTTTAAAGGCAGCTAACTTCAAAGGCTATCACCTCTGCTTTCCAGTAAATCCACACTTTACAAATAGAAAAATATAGTATGTGACAAGGTGCTGTTGATCAAGCAGTAGCAGATTTCTTCCCAAATGCACTGAAATGAACTATTGCCTTTTATGAATGACCATCTTAGAGTGTTATTTCCAAAGTAGGATAATTCCTTGGAATAAGAATAATAAACTGTGAAGTTCGTTTAACTCCAGACTTCAAAGCTGTTTATATCCTAAAGTCTACAGCCCCAGCTTCTACGTTGGGTCTATGAAGTGTTATACACTCACTTTTACTTTTACCCAACCCCAGATCCAGAATAATACTTCCCTGAGGTCACTGAATGAGTCAGGGGCAAGTGGAGTGTGGAATCATCACTTATGCTCCCAGGCCCCCTCCATTAGACATCCTGATTATGAGATGAAATACTGGTAAACATGAGCTTCTGTACCCAGGAAATGTACTGTGAAGGGCATAATGAATTACTTATGCTGTGTAGTGTATGTATAAATCATATTAAAGCATGCTGAATAGTACATTATCATGCTTCTATTTTGCATTACAAAAGTAACTAATGTAAGCTGCAAAGTGTACTTTTAATCCATTATTCATTTCTAAAAGTAGTCAGACCACTATTCAAGTACCATAAAGGGCTACCAGTATAAGCAAACCTACTTTTCAATTTATGAAGATGAAACAGCAAGATTTTGAAATCAATTTTAAATTAGTCAAGTTGTATTTGTCAAAACCTATAAATCTATGCATTCCTGTTCAGATGGAGGGATTACAACAAACCATAACTTTTTTGCTCAAAGAATTTATATGTCTCAAGTCCAGAATCAATATAATTACCTTCACTATATGTGATTTTTTAATATCATTTGTTTTACCTCACTTTTAATGCTTACAGTGGGTCAAAAATCTGTTTTTAGTTTCCTTTCTCATTTGGGTTCAGCTATGCACATCTGGTTTTCCACTGGCACTGCCTCAACGGGGTTAGCTTCTCTTCCACAAATGCTTCTCCAGTGCACAAGCAAGAACTTGGGGTGTGCTGATCTCCCTGGAGCACCTGTCTGAGTGCCGCTCAAAGGCCTTTCTGATCGTAGCTCAAGGTTCAATAACCATGACAGAAAAGGTTGATACAAATCATAAAAAAGCAACATAAGCACAGAATACAAATGACAAACTCAGAAAATGTTTGCAACCTATATCACAAAGGGCTGAGGTGCTTCATGATTAGAGTCTTAGAAATTGAGAAAAGTCCAATAACCCAAAGAAACTGAGCAAGGAATGTGAATAGAAAATTCGCAGGCCGGGCGCAGTGGCTCATGCCTCTAATGCCAGCATTTTGGGAGGCCAAGGTAGGCAGATTACCTGAGGTCAGGAGTTCAAGACCAGCCTGGCCAACATGGTGAAACCCCATCTCCACTAAAAATACAAAAAAATTAGCTGGGCATGGTGGTGGGCACCTGTAATCCCAGCTACTCAGGAGGCTGAGGCAGGAGAATCGCTTGAACCGGGAGGCAGAACTTGCAGTGAGCTGAGATCGTGCCATTGCACTCCAGCCTGGGCAACAAGAGCATAAGAGCAAAACTCTGTCTCAAAAAAAAAAAAAAAAAGAAAAGAAAATTCACAAAGAAATGCAAATTGTCCTCAACCACATGAAAAGGTGTGCAAACTTATTCCTATAAGAGCAATTCAAATGAAAGCTACATGATGACACCAGTTCTCACCTATCACGTTGGCAAAAAAATCCCCAAAGTTTGATTAATGCCAATAGTTAACAGGGCTATGGGGAAATAACCACTTACATATGCTGGCAGGACTTCAAATTAGAATCAATCTCACGGATGGCAATAGGACAATCTCTATCCAAGTTATTTGCTATGACCCAGTAATCCCATGTCTGGGAATTAATCCTCCAGATGGACACACCTACACACTTATGATATGATGTATGCACTATGTTATTCATTGTAGGGATGGGTGTGGTGGCTCACATCTGTAATCCCAGCATTTTTGGAGGCTGAGGTGGGCAGATCACTTGGGCCCAGGAGTTTGAGACCAGTCTGGGCAACATGATGAAACCCCATCTCTACTAAAAATGCAAAAAATTAGCCAGGTGCGCTGACACACACCTCTAGTCTCAACTACTCAGGAGGCTGAGGTAGGAGACTCGATCACCTGAGCCTGGGATGTCAAGGCTGCAGTAAGCCAGGATCTCACCATTGCACTCCAACCTGGGTGATGGGAGTGAGACCCTGTCTCAAAAAACAAACAAACAAAAAAAAAAACAAGGTTAAGTTATTCATTGCAGTATTATTTGTAATAGCAAAAGTTTGAAAATTACTCAAGTGCCCATTAATAAGTATAAAGGTTAATTTTATGTGTTGACTGGGTCACAGAGTGTGCAGATATTTGGACAAAAACTGTTCTGGGTGTTACTATGAAAGTGTTTTGGGGTGAGATTAACACTTAAATTGAGAGGCTACTTAAAGCAGACTGCCTACCTGCCCTAATGTTGGTGGGCCTCATCCAATCAGTTGAAGGCTTACATAGAACAAAAAGGTTAACTGTCCCCCAAGAAAGAAAGAAATCCTCATGCCTGATGACCTTCAAACTGGGATATTGGCATTTTTCCTGCTTTCACATTTGAACTAAAATATTGGCTTTTCCTGGATCTTGAACTTGTTAGCCTCCAGATTGGAACCACACTCAGCTCTCATAGGTCTCCAGGTTGCAGACTTGCTCAACAGACTTTGGGCCTGGTCAGCCTCCATAATCATGTGAACCAATTCCTCAGGTTATGTATCCCTTATCTGAAATGTTTGAGACCAGAAATGTTTCATAATTTTGACTATTACAGATTCTGGAATATTTGCATTATACATGCTGGTTGAGCATCTGAAATCCAAAAATCCAAAATCTGGAATGCTCCAGTGAGCATTTCCTTTGAGTGTCATGTCGGTTTTCAAAGTTTTGGATTTTGGAGCATTTTGAATTTCAGATTTAGGGTTTTCTGATGATCAAATACATATTGAATAATCTATGTATTTATTCAATTGGTTCTATTTCTCTGGAAAACTCTGACGAATACAATAAAGAATTGACTAAATAAACTATAATACATATATTAGGAATAGTATAGGCATTCCTCATTTTATTGCACTTCACTTCACAAATATTGTACTTTTTACAAATTAAAGGTTCACGGCAACCCTGAAGTCTATTGGCACTATTTTTCCAACAGCCTGTGCTCCCTTTGTTTCTCTGGGTCACATTTTGGTAATTTTCACAATATTTCAAACTTTTTCATTATTATGACATCTGTTATGGTGATCTGCGATCAGTGACCTTCGATGTTACTATTAGAATTTTTTTGCGGTGCCACAAACTGCACACATTTAGGTAGCAAATTTCATCGATGAATGTGTATGTTCTGACTACTCTACTCACTGGTCATTCTCATCTCTCTCTCTCTTCTTGGGCCTCCTTATTCTCTGAGACACAACAATATTGAAATTAGCCTAATTAAGAAGAGTTAAAGTAAAAGGAAGAATTGCATCTCAAAAGCCAAGACAGGTGGAAAGCTAGGCCTCTTGTGCCAACAATTAGCCAAGTGGTGAGTGCAAAGTAAAAGTTATTGAAGGAAATCAAAATGCTACTCCAGTGAACATATGAATTATAAGAAAACGAAACAGCCTTATTGCTGATACGGAAAAATTTTTAGTGGTCTAGGTAGAAGGTCAAACCAGTCACAACGTTCCTTTAAGCCAAAGCCTAATGCAGAGCAAGGTCCTAACTCTCTTCAATGCTGTGAAGGCTGAGAGAGATGAAGAAGCTGCAAAAGAAAAGTCTGAAGCTAGCAGAGGTTGGTTCATGAGGTTTAACGAAAGAAGTCTTCTCCATAACATAAAAGTACAAGGTACTGACATGATCACTATACATTATATGATAACATCACTATGTACCCCATAAATATGTACAATTATTATAAGTCCATTTTTTACAATGCAAAGTGAAGCCGCAAGTGCTGATGCAGAAGCTGCAGCAAATTATCCAGATTTAGCTAAGATCATAGATGAAGGTGGCTACATTAAACAATAAAATCTCAATGTAGACAAAACAGCCTTCTACTGGAAGAAGATGTCATCTAGGACTTTCATAGCCAGAAAAGATAAGTCAATGCCTGGATTCAAAGCTTAAAAGGACAGGCTGGGCCAGGTGCGGTGGCTCACGCCCGTAATCCCAGAACTTTGGGAAGCCAAGCTGGGCGGATCACGAGATCAAGAGATTGAGACCACTCTGGCCAGCATGGTGAAACCCTGACTCTACTAAAAACACAAAAATTAGCTGGGTGTGGTAGCATGCACCTGTAGTCCCAGTTACTTAGGAAGCTGAGGCAGGAGAATCATTCGAACCCAAGAGGCAGAGGTTGCAGTGAGCCGAGATTGCACCACTGCACTCCGGCCTGGCGACAGAGAGAGACTGCCTCTCAAAAGAAAAAAAGGACAGGCTGACTCTGGTTAGAGTTTAATGCAGCTGGTGACTTGAAGTCGAAGCCAATGCTCATTTACCCTTTCAAAAATTCTAGGGCCTTTAAGAATGATGCTAAATCTACTTTGCCTGTCCTCTATAGATGGAAAAACAAAGCCTGGATGACAGCACATCTGCACATCTGTTTACAGTATGGCTTACTGAATATTTTAACCCTAGTATTGAAACATAATACCCAGAAAACAAAATTTCTTTCAAAATATTACTACCTATTGACAATGCACCTAGTCACTCAAGGGTTCTGATGAAGATGTACAAAGAGATTAACATTGTTTTCATGCCTGCTGACACAACATCTATTCTGCAGCCCATGAACCAAAGAGTAATTTCAACTTTCAAGACTTCTTATTTAAGAAATATATTTCATAAAGCTATAGCTGCCATAGATAGTGATTCCTCTAATGGATCGTGGCAAAGTAAACTGAAAACCTTCCGGAAAGAATTCATCATTCTAGATGCCATTAAGAACATTTGTGATTCATGGGAGCAGGTCAAAATATCAACATTAACAGAAGTTTGGAAGAAGTTGGTTCCAAACCTCATAAATGACTCTGAGGGGTTCAATACTGAAGTAGTAGAAGTAACTGCAGTTGTGATGGACATAGCAAGAGAACTAGAATTCAAAGTGAAGCCTGAAGATGTCGGAGAATTTATCTCATGATAAAGCTTGAACAGATGAGGAGTTGCTTTGAATGGGTGAGTAAAGAAGGTGGTTTCTTGAGATGGAATCTACTTCTGATGAAGATGCTGTGAATGTTGTTGAAATGACAACAAAGGAGTTAGAATATTATATAAACTTACTTGACAAAGCAGCAGCAGGGTTGGAGAGGATTGACTACAATTTTGAAAGAAGTTTTATTGTGGGTATAATGCTGTCAAACAGCATTGCATGCTACAGTGAAATCTTTCAAGAAAGAAAGAGTCCATTGATCCATTAATTATTTTCTGATTTTAAGAAGTTGCCACAGCCATCCCAACCTTCAGCAACCACCACCCTGATGAGTCAGCAGCCATGAACATGAGGCAAGGCCCTCCACCAGCAAAAAAAATTGTGACTCACTGAAGGCTCAGATGATTATTGACATTTTTTTAGCAATAAAGTGTTTTTAATTTAAGGTATGTACATTTTTAAGGATATAATGTTATGGCACACTTAATAAACTATAGTTTAGTATAAACATAACTTTTATATGAACTGAAAAACCAACAAATTTACGTGACTGGCTTTACTGTGATGTTCACTTTACTGAGGTAACCTGGAACCAAACCTGTAATATCTCAGAAGTATACATGTACTCAGCTATAAAAAAAACAAGTAGAGATGATCTCTATTGACATTGAAAGATTGCCAGAATATGTTAAGTGAGGAACTGTAAGGTGTGGAACAGGATATCCTGTATGCTAATCTTTGCAGAAAAGGGGGGCGGGAGTAGATAAGAATATATATTTATAATTGCTTATATTTGCATTAAGAAACATTGAAAAGAAACACAAAAGTATAAAAATAAAATTATCCTATTGGGGGTCAAAGTGAACCAGGACATATACTTCTAAATGAATACTTTTTCAATCCTTTTGGGTTTTGAATCATGTGACTATATTATGAAAAAAATTTAATTAAAAAATCAATAATAGGGCCAGGTGTGGTGACTCCAGAGGGAGAAGTTCTGAAAATGGATGACTCTTCAGAGCTGTCTGAATGAGTTGAGGGCTGGATCTTTTTAGTCGTGCTTGAATCTGTCTTTGAATGGAGGCCACACTGGGAAAGAGGGGTGACCTTGGGGGAAGCAGCTTTCCTCAGCCAAAGCTCCTCCTGAAGCAGCGCTGCCTGCTGAGGGCTATCTGCCAGTAGCACTCCCAACAGCTGGGGGTAATAAGTCCTTAATTCCTGGGGAGACAGCGGCACAACATAGCATCTATCACAAGTATGAACTGAATCAACGCACAACTGGGTGATTACGCACCTGCTCCGGTGATAATTCCAATGCCTTTGGAAGTACCATTCAATACATTTCATTTTCATAATCTTTCTTTGGACTTCTCAGTATGTGTCTGAGTTTGTGTTCTCTCAAAAGCAGACTGAGACAATGACTAGGTGTCAAGTCGTTTTTTGCAAAACACAGGGAACACCAGTGGAGGAAAGAAGAAGTCAGATAGGGAAGGGAAAGCAGTTGATCCTGCTGGCTGTGGGCAATATAGAAACGTGCTACCCGACACGGGGTTCGGGGAATAGTGCCCATCCAGCAACTGTTTGCCAGTTTGACAACCACTGCATTGACAACCACAGTTGTTATCAATTCCACCTCATTCTGATTCTTGGTTTCTGATCAGAACTAAGCAGATTTTTTTTCACTCATTTCAAATCATTAACTTTAAGTTAACAGCCTATACCTGGATGGAAAATGTACGCTGGTACTTAAGTGCTCCAGAGCAGCTTAGTATAAAAATCCCTTCCCTTTGTTCCCTTCTGTAATAAGAAAACCAAACTACCATATCAAATGGAAAGTGTGGGCTTGCCTTTACTGATGTCTCTGCTCTAAGAGGCCAAGGTGAGTTGGAGTCATCTTCCCTCACTCTCCTTCCACGCATCACCATGCATCACCATCAACACAAGGGAAGCAGAAAGAGAAAACAGCCACCTAGAACATTTTCACCCATTCAGAAGATTGCGGCCCCACAACAATACTGTTCCAATCAGGGGATAGTAATTTTCACATTTTTCCAGGAAAGGTAAGATATTTCCCATCCCAAACCTAAGTTTTTATCCTTTGAAGCTTGAGATTCCATATTTCTCATTTTAAAACAATGGTTCCTATGGGAACAAAGTATCAGTTTCTCTTAGAAACCACTGAGCGTTTACAACATTGATAAAACTTAGTTTCCACATGAAACTACCTTTAGTAAGAGCTTATTGTTACTATAAAACCAAAGTTACCATAGTATAAGTAAAAAAAAAAATCGAAGATACAAAGTTAGATATAAATTACAATAACTGTAAAAAATAACCTATGTACAAAATACAAAAAGAATTCAAAGAAGCATATTAAAACAGTAACTTACTTTCTTTGCATGCATATTTTCTAAATTTTTGTTTTGTGTGTAAAATATAGTAGAAAACAGAAAGATAACTAGACACAATGTAATTGGATTTTAAATTAGAGATGGAGGATGGGAGTATTGAATTGTGCAATAAAAGCGAAGCTGACCATCAGAGCACTTTTCTTCTAGCTCTGACTTCATGGCTATGTTACTGGGTGGCAGGGCCCAAATCACTTCTTCACGGGCCTCAGACTCTTCCCATGAAGAAATTAAGTCTACATTTCTTTTGAACTCTAAAATTCACAGACTTATAATTTTACTTTCCCACAATAGTTACATAAGAGTATTGACCCAATATTGCAGCAGTTCTCAGACTTTGGAGAGCATGAAAATCACTAGGGGAGCTTTTCAAAAACAGATGCCTCGGTTGCAACTTTATAGATTCCCCATCATAGACTGTTACCCAGACATCTGCGCAAGTCTTGAAGACTTAAGTATTGCCTAATAAAATAAACCATTGGGTACATCTAACACTAAGTAGTACAATTAGAAGTTGGGGCAGTTTTTGTTCTACAATATTTTACTCAGACTCATCTACTCACTCCAGTCACCTTGTTAGGTTAATTTTCAGTCTTGGATCCATTAGTATTTTTTCACATCTTTGAAGCATCACTCTGCACCATCTGTAGCATCCTATATGACTCATCACTGAAACATAACAGACTCCCTTCACATGTAGAGCCTGACTCTCAGAAAACTCATGCTCTTCCAATGGCACCGAAGGCTTGCGTGCCATTCTCTAACCGCAGCAGTGCTTTCTCTATTGTCTACAATAGCAGCAGATCTTCCACTGGTGGAATGAAAGCTACAATAAAGCATGGGGACAAAAGTAAAAGGGTTTGCAAATTATGTTTAATACTCCGTATTCAGGAGTAAAAGTCCCATATGTTGATAAATCAGAAAATGAAACAATCAGGCTCTGACTGGGACCTTTCTTCTGTGAAAATCACCAACCCACTGGTGAGCAAACAAAAAAGTCCTCATAGAGGAGTTGCTTCTTGAATATAACCAAATTTTAAAAATTCAAAATGGAAATGTCTTTAGAAGATATTCATTTAAAAAAGCTAGTTTTAAATTTAATAAACAGGAAAAAGCAATCTGAAAATTGTATAATGCTGTTTTGATGTGCAGTTTGGGTGGGAGATGCCTTTATAACTTGGTGTTTACACAGTTTAAGATAGGTTCTCTTTACATGCACCACGGATGTAAGAAAACACAAGCTCTAAAACAGGTGTGGTAGCTCATGCCTGTAATCCCAGCACTTTGGGAGGCTGAAGCATGAAGATTGCTTGAGGCCAGGAGTTTTTGACCAGACTAGGCAACATAGCCAGACCCTGTCTCTACAAAAAATTTTAAAAATTAGCTGGGTATGGTGGTGCACACCTGTAGTTCTAGCTACTCAGAAGGCTGAGGTGGGAGAGTCACTTGAGCTCAGTAGTTCAACACTGCAGTGAGCTATGATCACACCACTGCCTCCAGCCTGGGTGAGAGAACAAGACCCCAACTCTAAGAAAAAAAAAAGACACAAGCTATGAAAACCAGAATATATGAAACATAAAGTGGGGCATAGTGAAACACATTTCAAATGTGTTCTTACCTTTGTGAATATTATTTACATAAACTTTAAAATAGTAATATCCCATTCAGCATGTAAAAAATCAATGGGGCCAGGCACACTGGCTCATACCTGTAATCCCACCATTTTGGGAAGCCGAGATGGGAGGATTGCTTGAGCGCAGGAGTTGCAGGCTGCAATGAGCTATAATTGTGCCACTGTGCTTCAGCCTGAGCAACACAGAGAGACCCTGTCTCTAAAACAAAAATAAATTAAAATGAAAATATCATTGGATTTACTGGCAATATTCTTTCTTTTTTTTTTTTTTTTTAATTTTTTTGAAACGGAGTCTTCTCTGTTGCCCAGGCTGGTGTGCAGTGGTTCAAATGATTCTCCTGCCTCAGCCACCTCAGTAGCTGGGATTACAGGCACCCCCACAGGGCCTGGCTATTTTTTGTATTTTTAGTAGAGATGGGGCTTCACCATGTTGGCCAGGCTGGTCTTGAACTTGTGACCTCAAGGGATCCACCCACCGCAGCCTCCCAAAGTGCTGGAATTACAGGCATGAGCCATCATGCCCAGCCAGTAACATTCTATTTGTTGATCTAGGTGCTGGTTATATGGAGGTGTTCACTTTGAGAAGATGCATCGAACTGTGAATTTGTGTTCTTCATAATAAGTATGTTGTATTTTAGTAAAAAGTTTACCTAAAAATTCATTAGATTTATAATCCCATATGCGTGCAACTTTTCATGGATGAAAAACTGCTACATCTGGTTTTTTTGTTTGTTTGTTTTGAGATTTAGTCTTGCTCTGTTGCCCAGGCTGGAGTGCAGTGGCGCGATCTTGGCTCACTGCAAGCTCCGCCTCCCAGGTTCATGCCATTCTCCTGCCTCTGCCTCCCTAGTAGCTGGGACTACAGGAGCCCGCCACCATGCCCGGCTAATTTTTTTGTACTTTTAGTAGAGACGGGGTTTCACTGTGTTAGCCAGGAAGGTATTGATCTCCTGACCTCTTGATCCACCCCCCTGGCCTCCCAAAGTGCCACCATGCCTGGCAAAAATTGCTATATCTTTGTAGGTGGTATGTAATAAAACTAAACAAGGGAGGAAAAAAAGAACAGGATAGAACCAGCTTCTGAAATACATGAATGAGGCCACGTGAGCTGAGAGCAAAGGACCAAGCTGGAGTAAAGTGTAACCCAAAGTCTATAAGATGGTATAGTCATCCAATATGACCATTTTTAGGGTAAAGTCAAATGTCAGAGTTGACCATTATTATTAGTCCCCTTTTAAAAGAAGACTAAGGGAGGGGAACATCACACACTGGGGCCTGTCAGCAGGTAGAGGGCTAGAGGAGGGATAGCGTTAGGAGAAATACCTAATGTAGATGACGGGTTGATGGGTGCAGCAAACCACCATGGCGCGTGTATACCTATGTAACAAACCAGCAGTTCTGCACATGTATCCCACAACTTAGAGTATAATACAAACAAAATAAAAGAAGACTAACAGGCCAGGCATGGAGGCTCACGCCTGTAATCCCAGCACTTTGGGAGGCGAGGAGGTTGGATCACTTGAAGCCAGGAGTTTGAGACCAGCATGGCCAATATGGTGAAACTCCGTCTCCACTAAAAATACAAAAATGAGCTGAGCGTGGTGGTGCACACTTGTAATCCCAGCTACTTGGAAAGCCGAGGCAGAAGCACTTGAACCTGGGAGGCAGAGGTTGTAGTAAGCTGAGATTGAACCACTGCACTGAAGTCTGGGTGACAAAGCAAGACGCTGTTTCAAAAAAATAAAAATAAAAAATGAAAGAAGACTAACAGATGAAGATCCGACCTGGGGCATGAAGTAACATAATTTTTCTCACAAGAAGACTGGAACTCTATTTCCAGAAACAGTGTGAAATCACAGAAGCCAGGACTTGAATATAGAACTAGCCACTTATTAGCTGTATGATATTGGGCATATTTAACCTATCTGAGCCCTAATCTATTCATCTGTAAAAGGGAGACAATAAAACCTACCATGTGGAGTTGTGAAGATTAAGCAAATAATATATATGAAATGCTGATCCACAGTCTAGCTTAAATAACAATAATTATTGTTCCTGTTCTGTCCATTAGGTATAAATATTTTGAAGAAAAAATATGTCTCTACTTGGAATTATTTAAGTTGGCTTAAAGGCAAAATAGAATGTTTTGGTCAAACAATCATTTTATTTTTCCATGGTAGCACTAAACACATTTTTAGTACCAAAAATGATTTCTACATGCTGAAAGAATGTGATTTGGTGTTTTTCCCTTCTAGTTTTTGAATATAATGCAGTATATGTAGCTAAAAGGCTTCTAAGTGGGTACTGACTGTTGATGCTTAAGATCTTCGTAGTTAATATAAACCCTGGATTTACAGGGGCTTCAATTTCCTTTACAACAGTTGCCTGAGTAGGATTTATCACCCTTGTCCTGGTGCACTCGGGAGGATAGACAAGGTGAAAAGAACAGCCTAGCTAGTTAGACTGCCTTAATGTGAAAGTGTCTTTGAGCAAGTACTAGCTTTAATTTTCCCTCCAAAATCAAAATACGACGCAGTTGTGTTTACACAGGGCTTGGATTTAGATCTTGACTTTACTTGTATATACTTACCTAAATGCTTAAGTATTTGGGATTTTCCCTCTATAAATTACCTCTGTGGTAATCATATGCTGTTTGAGTAGTGTGAAATAGGTCCACATCTACAAAAAGTTTTGTTAATTTAAGCAGAAGTCTGGTAACATAAAAACCCTTTACAATAACATGGAACCCAGATGAAACCCACAAATGCAAGTGTAGAGGTTGAGTGATACTCTCTCCTTCATTTACCCTGCTGCTTTGATAGCTGAGACTCGGTGAACCGGAACCAAATTCACAAGGGGCAAGCTTGCCATTTCCAGTCTCTTAGATTAAATTGAAGTCTTGTTTTTAATTTCATTTCCTTTTTTATTTAAAAAAAGAACTTGTTATTCACTTTTCACGACTATACTAAAATGTAAGTTAACTGTCCCAGTGTTGCCTCTCTGCCTGGTTGCTCATTGGATAAAACACAAATGTATTATCAAAAATAGCCTTGGTGCGGGCAGCCCAGCACAACCATCATAGTCAGCTGAGGAAGACTCTCAGGAATGAAATAACCAGTATCTGGGAATCCCCTACCTGGTGTTATACAAAAAATCATTAACATGTTTATACTCAAGTCCATTTCAGGTATTGGAAAAGAATAGCTGGGGTTTACTCCATATTTTAAAGAGAAAATTATTGGGAAAATAGAATTAATCCTTGAGTTGAGCAAAGATTTATTGCCAACCGTTTTCTAGTTTTGAACTTTGACTCTGTTATTGATAGTCCTTGTCATTCTCAGCGAGTTTTTGAGCCTCAATTTTACCATCTATGACACAGGAATAATACAAGCATGCTTTATTTTCTGCAGTTAATGTACCTGTGAAAATTTGTGTGAATTGAATTGTGGAAAATAAAATTACAAGCTTTGAATATATTAGAAAAAAAAATCAATATTTTAAGAAACCTCAAGATGAATCCTTTTGTCAAGTAAAGAATCTTCTTTATACCTTATTTTTTTAAATAAACAAAATTTTTAGTATTACATTCTTTAAAACTAGAACATATTTTAAAAGGGAAAGAATGGTGATTTTTGTGGTCCTCATGGCCATGGGCTTCCCTCTCCTGTTGGAAGGTTTCTCAGGAACCACCTTGCTCTGCTCAGCTCCTTGCTGTAGTGCTGGGGTGGGAAGGTAGGGTGGCCAAAGAGGGGTCTGTGCTTGCAGGATGATTCCTCAGGCATTAAAAACACTCTGTGTTATTGAGAGGATTAAGGGAATGGGCAGTAGAAATCAGCGCTGGGTAGATGGAAGGTAAGAAGAAGAGGCGGACTTCGGGCTGATGAGGAAGTTTAAAGCAGAACTGGTAGAGCGCTTGATGTGTTTGAGAAACAAATCGTTGCATGTGATTTAGATGTGATGAATGGAGAGTGACTGAAGGTTAGAGGTGGAGGTAAGGGCCAGGTTACACAAAGCCTCATAGACCAGGATATGATGCCTGTGCTTTTTCATAACCTCAGTGTGAGGCCCTGCAGGGGCTTTGAACAGAGGGGTGACATGACACCATTCACATGATAGGAAAATCTTTTTACTGCTAGGTGCGTATGGGTTGGACATAGGCAAGAGTGGAAGCAGAGACTGTTTAGGAGCCACTGCACTTGCAGTAGTAAGGGCAGGAAAGTCTACAACTTGGATGGAGATGGATAGCAGTGGACAGGTTCTAAAAATGGAATTTGAGGGTAGAATTACCAGGTATGGCTGAAAGATGGAATATAAGGCAGTGAGGGGAGGAGGGAGCGAATGATGACTCCTAGGTTTCTAGAATGAGTGTCTGAGTGCCCTTCACTCTTCCCTTATTTCTCCATAGTCTTTTGGATATAATCTCATTATTTCTATTACTCCAGCTATCACTCTATTCACAGCTATTCTCCAGCTCGAACCTCCCTTCTGAGTTTCAGACCCATATTTCCAACTGCCTGCTGCATATCAAATGCAATATCCCCCTCTTCATCACCCCCATGCTCAAAAACTACGAATGCTTCCTTATTGATGAAGAAATTAAGAGCAAATATCCATGTCTAGTATTCAAAATCCTCTGCCACATAGACACCAGCTCATTTTAGGAGCACTGTCCAAAGAAGTGGCATAATGTTGTGGGAAAGAATACGCAGAAGGGGATGGTAGGATCCCCTTGGGTTGGACATGAGCAGATTGAATATGGGGCTGTGCTTGGATTATCCGAAGAAATGAAGAGCTGCTCCTCTTTAAGAAGGCTTTTCACAAAAATACTATTCATCTTAGAATCAGACCCATCCCAGTTTATAATAGGTGTCTGAAGGAAGGAAACTCTAGTGGAAATTGGCTCATTTTGTCTGCCCAACACCCCTCTGTCCCTTCAGATGGAAATGTGCCACTCATAGTTTCTCTCTCTCTTTCCTTAATGGCAGGTCCATGGCATAAGCCCGTGATCCAGCAGGGCCACACAAAGACCCACCAGAGGTGTGCATATGGACCCTGGGAGAGGAAGTGTTGTTGCCCCTCCCCAGAGTTGTGGAGCATAAGGACCTACAGTAAGGAGCCTGGAGCTGCTGGTGACCACCTTTCCCTTCACATGGCGAGTACCAGCTTGAGTATGAGAACAGCACAGAGGAAAATGAAGCTGAGAGAGTGTCAGGGCCCCTGGACTTGGCAGTCACACAAGGCAAATGGTGACTATAAGAATGGTGGCTCAGAGGGAAAAGTGGAACATTCCAGCCCACTGTCCTCATCGCAGGGAGTCAATGTTTCATTTCCCGTAAACCTGCTCCTTGCCCTTGTGGTGCTCCTTGTCCACTGTTATCCACCCCAGCCTTGGGCCTCCACTCAAGCCAGGGGAGGGGCCACTGAGGTTTCCTTACCTCCTACCTCACAGGCAGGCATCCATGAGAATGCAGCAGTCCTGGTTTCTCTCTGGCCACTCCATGCATCCTTACCACACTAGAGCTCTGAGAAGCATGCATGACTATTCCACTACCTCTGCCCTCTCAGTCACCAAACTGCGCCCACCCTGGGTTCCCAGTGGATTACTTCAATCCTAAATAGAACGAATTATCTAAACATTTTGAGAATTGTTCAAGGCAAAATATGGCACCAGTATACCACCGAGTTGGATATAAAACATAACCTTATTTATTGGAGATCAAAACAGGAGCATTGAAACACACACACACATACACACACTCCTACTACACACACATACACACAGCACAAAACTCTGAATTAGTAAGGTTTGGATAGACGCAATAGAGTATATCCTTTCAGCTGTGGAACAGCAACTGCTGTTCCTGATTTTTAATAAACTTATGATAGATTGAAGAGATTTTTATTGCATTGATTCCACATTTGGGGCCAGATTCTCTTTGTACCTTCTTCTTTGAGTGAATATAGAATGTCTTTGGATGAGCACTGGCTCTGTCAGGCCATTACAGTTACTGTTTTAGAATACTAACTGCGACACTAGTGACCTAATGGCATTAATGCACCTTTCAAAAGCGCCCAGTTTTCTCCTTGGAAGTAATTTCAGCAGTGATAGGCTACAACTGAGTAATTTCTGATAAGCAATTAGCACATATCAAATCAAGGCACATTATTCAAGGTTTTATACTGCTAGTGGAGATATAGCAGGGGTTACCCATTAAAAAGCATCTGTGAAAAACTTCTGCTACTATTATGGAAGCAATGGGCATTATTCAAATCGAGGCAACTCAACCATTTAAATAAATGTATTTTTAATCATGAAATGTCACTGTTCTACAGACCTGTTTTTCCTATTAACATGTGGGAGATAATGTTAATGAGATTTAGTTAGGGTTTTAAAAGCAATTGAAGTCTTATTATGAAAGGCAGCAGAAGAGGACACAGCAGTATTCTTCTAAGCTGTGAATCATTCCATATCTGGCTGAAATCTGATAGTGTGGAAATCTACATGGGAATCATCTAAACAACAAAAACATAGACAACACCACAAAATGTCTCCCAAACACTCCTACTCTATATCACTTTTCATACCTAAAATGAAACAAGAAAGGACACTATGGTTGGAAATTTTCATGTGGGGAGGGTCCCCATGTTGGTATTTTAGAAAACAGTTCATTCTTGAAGTACGAATGTATTTGAGTTCTCAGTCATCGTATTTACCCATCAATAGTGCCTGTAAAGAAAGAGTATCCTACACACAGCATATGCTGAAGGTGAAGGCCTGGGTGACCATGATTTGTTCCTTGGGACACCCCTCCCCTCTTGCCACCCACCTCAAGCTGGTAAGTTGATTGGACCAGGGTTGGGCAGCCGATCCATGCCTGGCCTGTGTTAAATCATAAATTGAGCCAATCAGATTTTTTTCTCACACACGTTTGAACTAAGATCTAGTAAATAAGAAAGTAGGAGCTGAAGCTAAAAGGACAAGCATAGATGGTCACGAAGAGTCAGATATTTAAAGGACATATTTGTTTTTAAAAGTTTTAGAAAACAGAAATTACGGATGTAAAGGGATATCTCAGCTGGACCCCAAGCCAATGCTCAAATTGGCTTGTATGTGAGGTAGAAGAAGCCCTAAATATCTTCTGTACATTCACAGAACATGCAAGGGCCATGCAATAAGAATCCAGCTATAGGCTGGGTGCGGTGGCTCACGCTATAATCCCAGCACTTTGGGAGGCTGGGGCGGGCAGATCACGAGGTCAGAAGATCGAGACCATCCTGGCTAACATGGTGAAATCCCGTCTCTACTAAAAATACAAAAAATTAGCTGGGTGTGGTGGCGGGCGCCTGTAGTCCCAGCTACTAGGGAGGCTGAGGCAGGAGAATGGCATGAACCTGGGAGGGGGAGCTTGCAGTGAGCCGAGATCACGCCACTGCACTCCAGCCTGGGCGACAGAGCAAGACTCTGTCTCAAAAAAAAAAAAAAAAAAAGAATCCAGCTACATTCCTCAGTTTTCCTGGGCTTGCACACACTAGCAAGTCTGTTTGACAGGCCAGGGAAGGAGAGAAGGAGAGTGACAGGGGCTAAATTGCACGGAGCAACTAACCCCTGGAAGGCAAACCCCCAAAACAATGAAGAAATCCCGTAGGGTGGACTAGAAGAAGAAGGGTTTGGGTGTGGGGTGAGAAGAGTGGCTTTGAATACAGTCTAAGGCTCCGTCTGAAATCCAGACTTTCCCTCACTATCTCCACCCCCAGGGAGGAGTGGTGTCATCCAACCAAAACAACTCACACATACATACACACAGCACACCAACCCACAAAACTCTGAATTAGTAAGGTGTGGATAGATACAACAGAGTGTGCCTCTATTGTGCTTCCCATGCTTCCCATGGGAATCATCGTCCCCCACATCACCTAGATTAGAGGAGGCTAGCAGAAGAAGTCATTTCCTTAGGAGGGAGATGCCTGCAAGTGAGTGAACAGATGTCCTGGGTGTATCAGAGGTCAGGGTTGGCCAGCACCTCTGTGGAGCAGCATGGGCCATGCTATCGGGAAACACGAACGAGGGCTGGAGTGGCAGCCAGAACAGCCATGGCAGAGCCCCAGAAGCTAACAGAGCCATCTCCCCGATTCCCCACTGAGTCAAGGGAGAGCTGAGGTTCTGCGACTTGGCAAGTGGAGACTAGCAATCCAATGGATGCATGGACAATTTACTCCAGGAGACATACCCAGATGCTCACTGGATGGGGCTGAGATTCACATCATGACTTCCCAAGTAAACAGAAAAAGCTGGTCAGAAGCTCAAGGAATGGAGCAGAGATACTCAGAGAAAATCAGAACCCCATAGCCCTTCAGAGATGAACCTGACAGCTTTAAAATTCTAGTTTCAAATTGAATCCATGTTTCCTTACAATTGTTCCCCTGACCCGTTTCTCATAGTGCCTTGGAAAGGTCTCTACTTCTTGCAACAGAAGAACAATCTAATTAAACAACAAAATTAAAAGATCCAAGTACAAATAACCCCATCATTTCTTTGACCTCCAGCAAATCACCAAGTTGCTGTTGTTTGCCTGTGTGACTGGCACGCTTGTTCTACTGCTCTGTGCTTCTCCCACTTCCCTCCTTGGGCCTGTCCTGGTAGCTGACAGGTTTACAATCTTCTCGAGCTGGCATGTGCCAGACTGCTCACCTCTGGTCTGACTGTGGACTAGAAGTAGCATTACCATGTTAGTGCTTCTGGGAGTGGGAGCGAGGAGTAGAAAAGGATACAGAAATGCAGCAGAGAGGAACTGCACAGGAAGTAGAAGAAAAGAAGCAAACCAAGACGAGATATGGTGGCCGCTAAGTGGTTCCATAGAAATGATAGAGTAAGTGGAGGATATGAAAACCCTTCAAGGAGAGCCAAAATCCTGCTTTGCACCACTCCACCTTGAAGCTACCTATCCACCATGCCAATCTGGTCCATATTTCTCAATCTCATGCTCACCAAAATTAAAGGCACCGCCAATATGAGAATCAAACAAGACACCAAATCTCATAGCCAGTCAAGTCTAGAAAGCAATCTTTGGCATTTTGTCGGCAACAAAGTACAAGTTTCCATTTTTAATTTTGGGAACATTCATATTGTACAATTTACTATTTTCCCCACAGCCACCAGTGGTATTTGCCGTCTACTTGGTATCTGGACCAAACCCAAACATTTGCTAGCAGAAGCAGCTTATACTGGCTTGGGCAGCCTTGCATGTTGGTCATGAGAACAGGTCCTGGAGCCAGAATTCGTGAGTTCAAATCCTGCCTCTGGTACTTGATAGGGGTATGTCATTAGAAAATCATTTCACTCCTCTCTGCCAAGTTTCCTACTTCCCAGGGTGCTTAGGGTGATCACCCTCCTAGACTGCCCCAGACTAAAGGGCTTCTTGAGATGCGGGACTTTCAGTGCTAAAGCTGGGAAAGTTCTAGGCAAACTGGAATGAGTTGGTCATCCAGAGATAAAATAAGATATTGCAGGCAAAGCACTAAGAATAATGAGTGTTCAATACATGTTAGCCATTGACATTACATGAACCTGCTGCTAATGTGACTACTGGAATGGTCATGCTTTCCCCTAAACTTGGGACTCTGGGACAAGGTCCTGGACTTTTCTCAAAAGCAGGACCCCTTCCATTTACACTAAGTCCTAGCACTAAGAATAGGACCAAGAAGAAGGTGGGTATGCCTGTGCTGATAGTGAAGTCCATAAGAAGATGGAGAGTGAGTCAGATCCCAGGCTCCTCTTCTGGCCCAGAATAATGCCAGAAGCCAACCCTCCTTCACCATCCTCCCTTAGACCCAAGCCATGCTGGCTGTCTGGCAGATCTACAGACAGAATTTGATCTACTGAGCAAAAACGTCTAGTTTGTAGAGTCAGATTGCCCCTCGGAACTCCCTGACTTCCCCGCTAGGAGTTTCAAGGAGTTTCTCAAGAATGAAAGGGGCTGGCAAAATCAGGACAAACCTTCACACCTGGTCTGCCATCCTGGGGGTTCCATTTCTTGCAGATTCTCCAAACATTTTATTTCTGAGGGCCTTGTGAGTTTCCTCACCTGGTCTCAGATATAGAAGAGAATGGTGTACACTTCAATGCAGGGCTTAAGTACTTACAAGTTCTAGACTGCCTGAGTGTGATCGAGGGCAGCTTATCCTCTTTAAACCTTGATTCCACATTTGAAAAGTTGAGTTAATAATTATCAGTATTCCCTAAGCACTTACTATGTCCTAAGGATCTGACATACACTATCTTAATTAAACTTCAAGACAAGCCAAAAAGGTATGCATTTTAGAAATCCCTTATTATAGGACTCTGAGGCACAGAGAGATTAAATAACTCAAACTCAGAAAGTCTGACTCCAGAACTCAAACTCTCAATTCTACGTCTGCCTCACTGGGTTATTGTGAAAACCAAATTAACACATGCATAGACACTTTGTACATTGTAAATGTTCAATAAATACTAGGTATCTTTTTAAAAATTTTATTTTACTTTAAATTCTGGGATACATGTGCAGAATGTGTAGGTTTGTTACATAGGTACACATGTGCTTTGGTGGTTTGCCGCACCTATCAACTCTACCGAACCTATCATCTAGGTTTTAAGCCCTGCATGCATTAGGTATTTGTTCTACTGTTCTCCCTCCCTTTGGCCCCTACCCCTCGACAGGCCCTGGTGTGTGATGCTCCCCCGCCTTAAGGTATCATTTTTCAAGAAGGAGGAGAAGGGCTGAAAAGACAATCAAGGTAAATGGTTCAGCATCAGTATATGCTTTGTTCACATATAAGAATAGACAGTGGGTCTACTAAGCTAAGCTAATACTATTAGAGAAACTTAACAAGTGAAAAGACTTGTTAAGTCTTTTCAACCATGCTGGAAAAATTGGATATCCACATACAAATGAATGAAAACAGACCTTTACCTAATACCATATACAAAAATCAACTTGAAAATGGATCAAAGACCTAAACATAAAAGCTAAAATTATCAAACTCTTAGAAGAAAATACAGGGAGAAAACTCCTTGACATTGAATTTGGCAATGATTTATTGGATATGACACCGAAAACACAGGCAACAAAAGTAAAAATAGTCAAATTAGGCTACATCAAAATTTAAAACTGTCCATCAAAGGACACAATCAATAGAGTGAAAAGGAAATCTAAAAAATGACAGAAAATATTTGCAAATTATCTATCTGATAAGGGGTTCCTATCCAGAACATATGAAAAACTCCTACAACTCAACAATAACAACACAACAACCCAATCAATAAATGGGCAAGCTGAACACAGTGGCTCATGCGTGTAATCCCAGCACTCTGAGAGGCTAAGGAGGGTGGATCGCTTGAGGCCAGGAATTCAAGACCAGTCTCAACAACAAGTAAGACCCTGTCTCTACAAAAAAAAAAAAATTTAAAAATTAGCCAGGTATTGTGGTGTGTACCTGTAGTTCGAGCTACTTGGGAGGAAGAGGCAGAAGAATCACTCGAGGCCAGGAGTTTGAGGCTGTGGTAAACTGTAATTGTGCCGTTGCATTCCAGCCTGGGCAACAGAGCAAGACCTTGTCATAGATGATTGATAGATAGATAGATAGATAGATAGATAGATAGATAGATAGATAGATAGATAGATAGACAGGCAGGCAAAGGAATGTAATGGATATTTCTCCAAAGAAGATACACAACTGGCCAGCAAGCACACACACAAAATTCTCAATATCACTAATCATTAGGGAAATGCAAATCAAAACCACAATAAGATACCACCTTACACCCATTAGGATGCCAACTATTAAAAAAAAAACTAACGTGAAAAAAGTAAAATAAAAAGTATTGGTGATGATGTGGAGAAATTGATACCTAGAGTAGTCAAATTCATAGACACAAAAAGTTGAAAAGCAGTTTTCAGGGGCTGGGGAGTTGTTTCATATTTTGCAAGATGAAAGGCATTCTGGAGATTGGTTGTGCAACAATGTGAATGTACTCAACACTCCTGAACTGTACATTTAAAAATGATTAAGATGATAAATTGTATGTTATGTGGATTTTACCATAATTTAAAAAGTAAATTTTAAAAAAGAGGGGGTGGATATAATTATAATAATTGCTGCAAAGGATTTAGGTCCAAGGTACCTATAAAGAGGATCTGACCTGAGTAGTGGTGAGGAAAGCTTCACTTAGCTGAGAGCAGGATGAGTAGGAGTTTGCTGGGGGGAAGAAAAGAGGTAGAAAGAACAATATATGCAAAAATCCTCGTGAAGTGAGTGCTCTTCATGCACGTGGGATGTGGGATGCTTTCTTAGGTATCAACCAAGTATAAACCTTTGTTTTCACTTGACTATTTCTGTTTTTAAAAATGGAGACATAACTTGTCAACATAGATTGCAAAAACCTTAAGTGAACATCTCAATAAATTTAGTAAAACACTTTGAATCCAGTAACAGTCAAAAAACGTGCAATTGTGCTTCCTTTATCCCTTCCTGTCCCTTCCCCTATTGCTTCCCTGGGCTGAGCTTTCCACAGTGAAGGAGACTAAAGAGATAGGACAACTAACTGTAGCCCGTGATCCTGACTCAAACTTTGCTCCAGAAAGGAAATAGATATTGTTGGTACAGTTGGTGAAATTTGAATAGGGTCTCTGGATTGGGTGGTATTGTTATACTGATGCTCACTTTCTGATTTGGATGTTGTGCTGCAGTTATGTAGCATTATTCCTTTTGAAAATGTGCACTGATGCATTTAGCAGCTGATGGAGCATCACCGTTGACAACTTACTTTCAAATTATTCAGAAAGAGAATAATGGTAATGGGTGTTTATATTAGATATTTATGCAGGCATACAGAGAGAGAAAGAGAGAACAAATATGTTAAAATATTAACAATTGGGATATCTGCATGAAGGAGATATGGTAGTTCTGTGTATTACTCTTGCAACTTTTCCTAAAGTTTAACATTATTCCAAGATCAATTATTTTTAGAAGATACTCTCTATGATGGCAATGGACTCACAGGTGAGGCAGCAGGTAAGAGAAGTGAGACTACACATAAAGATAAATATTTTATCTGTCACTGAATTTGAAAAAGCAAAGTATCAGAGAAAAGAATTAGTGTTCACTTAGCTCTTGCCAGAATGAAGTAGATTATCCTACAAATAACCCACTTATGGTTATCATAAATTAATAAATAAGCATTCCGATTCAGCATCTGCTTTTATTAGCATAAGTTGGTCATCAGGTCTGGGAGCAAGGGTTCCTCCTCTAGACAACGGCCAGCCACAAATCTTAAGACATCTTGTATCCCAACCCACTTCCCTAGCACCATCCTTTCCAGCTTTAGAAAATTAAGCACCAAAGAAATTTACCAACAGAAGCATGCCTGTTGACAAGACCTGGGCAGGGCTGTAAATCCAGAGGGTGCTGAAGTGCAGCTGGAACAAACACAGCACACCTCCATGTTTTCAGTCTTCTGCAAAATCACCAAAGGCCTAATTCAAGTTGGGGCACGAAGCACTGGGTTTCCACACACACCTAACAACCGAAAGGCAGAGAAATTAGCTCCTTAGTGTGTGGTACTGTGGGAGACCTACTTAGGGAGCATCTGGGGAAAATGGAGAAACCGATGACACCTAAGTGTCATTCACATAAGCACTATGCCGGATGCACACACGGGGGCACAGAACAGCTGTGCTGACCAGCACATCGCTGCAACCACTGTTCAGGTCGGATGCCCTTGCATAATTATATCACATAAACAGATTTGTGAAAAACAGATTAGAAACTGTAAGTGCTATCTTACATATTCTTTGGGGAAATTGCTATAGGGTTAGTGAACTCAACTTTCTGTGTCCCTCAAAAACTCCTAAGCTGACTTGAGAAAAATAATTCAATCACAAGTATATTTTTATCAGAATAAAAGCATCAAGGTTTTCTTTTCACAGTAATTTAAAAATTGTCAGATTACTTCTATCTACAACCAAACTTTTCCAAGTTTCTTTAAGCAAAGATGTAATAAAAGCTAAAAATCAGATCATTGATCAAAAACATCTTTTAGAGGTGGGCAGAATAAAGAGATGGACATTTAGTTAATGGAATAGTTTAGAAAAACCTAGGCATCACAAACTCTGAGGGGAAAAAAGGGAAACATTGTTAGAGCTTTTTTTAAAAAATGGGAAAAAAGAAAGTAATCTTGTGATTATTATAAATTTTATTATTATTTTGCTTACCTGAGCCTGACCTCATCACCTCCTTCCTTGTTTCCCAAGTAAAAAAAGAAGAATTAAGCTCTTACCCCAAATTTCTTGCCTCTTGGCCCTAAATCTTATCCTGAAGCTTCAAAATCTTTGCATTACCCCTTTCTTGGATGTCCCTGTAATCCAGACAGTTTTCAGAGGCGAGATCTGAGTGATCCTCCCTCGTCCTGCAAATTCTGTTTAATGCTCACATTCTGCGTTTCTTCCAGCTACGCATGGCTGCCCCTACCCCAGAGTTCTGCATTCTTGCCATTTTTTCCTCTACATCAGTGCTCCTTCTGTTATCTGCTCCATTACCTTACCTTCTATCTCTTCCTTCACTCAGATTCCTACCTTCCTGCCTTTCTCCATCTCTCCAGGCCACCACTTCTCTCATTCATTCCCTCCCCCATCTGCAGTGGGTCTAGAACCTCCTTGCTGTCATATCACACAGCCCCTACCTCACCAGACCTTTCTTAATCATGGGATGCTATTCCCAGGCCCCTCGTTGAAATGCCCTTTTCCTTGCCTTCCTCAACTTCCCAGTCTCTGTTTGATCTTCTACCTTCCTGTGGGCTCCATTCCTGTCTTTTTCATAAACTCCTTGTTCCGTGCCCACATCCATCCCCAACACAGCTATTCCTCAAACTTCAGCGTTGGCCCTCCCTCCTTTTGATTCTACCCTTTACCAGAGTGATCTTAGCCTCCTCCTGCCTCCCAGGGCCAGTTCCCTCCTAGTCACACAGGCTAGAGGCATCCATATCCCTCTACCTCTTCTTCCTCCCTTTCCCTCTTCTCCCACATGCAAATGACCCCTAAACCATAAGCACTTCCCAGCCCTGCTCACTGCCTTGAGGTAGGCTGTAGGACTTCAGCTATTGTCTTATAGTCTCCAGCCTCTTCAGGCCCCTTCATATGGCCAATGCTGTGTTCTTTCCAAAACCAGATCTGATTGTGCCTCTTTGGCAACTGGGGATCAGTCATTGGCTTTCTACCCATGCAGCCAGGCTTTTCAGTGTTTCTGGGGAAATTAGAAGACAAATTTGGAGTATTTTCCTTAAGTACATCCTTCAATACTTTGATTTTGGGTGTGGGAGAGGAACTTTTAGTCCTGATCGTCACAAATTGTTAAACTTTTTTAGTAAAATCAACCCATGTACTTCAAAGAGAACAAAAGAAGTTCAGGTGATTTTTTTTTAACATATAACAGGAAACTGCAAAGACATTTTATGCTTTGAAAAGGCCATTTGGGGCCACGTTCTCAGATCCCTAGGAAGTTAGCATTCCATTTTCTCTGCCATTATGAGCACTTCACTGGAAAAGTTCAATGAGAATTTTGCCCTGTGGATAAAATTACACCTTCATGCTGATTTCCCATGTCTACCTTTCCAGTCCCATATTCCACTATTGGCTGTCACTTCTAACC
Organism: Mandrillus leucophaeus; assembly: GCF_000951045.1. Lineage (NCBI taxonomy): Eukaryota > Metazoa > Chordata > Mammalia > Primates > Cercopithecidae > Mandrillus > Mandrillus leucophaeus. The sequence goes on from NW_012102787.1 coordinate 777,605, forward strand.
ATCTCATTTCCTGCACTTTCACTACTCCAATTTTCCTGCCTGGAATGACCTTCCAACATTTTCTTTTCACAAAATCTCATCCTTCAGAATCCAGCTCTTTTGTCACCTCCTCCAGGAAGCCATCCCACATTCTCCTAAGCAAAGTCACTTGCCAGAAGGCTTTTGTCCTATTCGGGCCCTTAGCATGGTGTGCTGTGATGACTTCTTCACCGGTTCACCTTTCCCACTAGTCCAGGAGCCCTGACTTACTCAGTGTTTTATCTCCAAAAGTTAGAATAGTGCTAGTACATACGCTGTGTATGCTCAAGGCATGTCTGGAAAAAAAGAAAACAGGCAGTCAAGTGATTGCTTCCTAACAGGTACAAAGTTTTGGCCACTGGGAGGAGAAAGAAGGAAAAATCTACATTTTGAAAAAATGAGTCATGATCACAATGGCATTTTGTCACTGTAGTACTCCAGTACTCCTTGCTAGCCATGACAGCAGGCACAATTCCCCCATACTTTCCACTTCTGACCTACCCTTCTTGACATCATAACCTCCCACTCTTTCCTAACACTGCACGATATGAATGCTGTAGTCAGATGAAAGTGCAACCTCAAGGGGTCCTTCTGTATTGAAAGTCCAGCCACCTTCCCTCCTCTCTGACTCCTTCCTGGCCTTGAGGTTCAACTCAAATTCCACCTTCTCAGTGAAACCTTTCCTGGCTATTTTAACCCTCATAATGTTTTTCCTCTTAACATCCACAATACTTAAGTTCTTATTAGAATTTAATTATGCTTATTTTGAATTTTACAACATTTATTGGCTACCTTTATTACAGAAGTAATATATTTATATTAGAGAAAAATTTTTAAAAAGCAAAAGAGAAACCACTTATAGGCTCTTTATTTCAAGAGGACCACTTGAACACTGTGCATATAGCCTTCCAGATTTTTCCTATGCATGCACTGACAATTTTTTTTCACAAGTAGGATTCTACTGTAAATACTGTCATACAAATTATTTTAAATTATACTAATAAAATATTAATATGCCAATATACATAAATTTTCATCACTAATTTTTTCATTATTATTATTTTTTTTTTTTGGTAGAGATAGGGTTTCACTATGTTGTCCAGGCTGGTCTCAAACGCCTGAGCTCAAGAAATTCACCTGCTTCAGCCTCCCAAAGTGCTGGGACTATAGGCATGAGCCACTGTGCCCAGCCACCAATATTATTTTTAATGGATCCATGATATTCATATTTTATATATGAACCACCATTTATTTAGCCAATCATTTCCTGTAAGGCATTTGGATTTTTCCATTTTCTTCTTGCTATCATACAAAAAAGATCTGTACATTCTTAATTTTTTCATTAGTATAAATTCTAACACATACAATTTCTATATAATTTTAAATATTAGTAATATATAAAAGTAAAAAAGCAATCAAATACAAAATTACTACATTTTTCAATTGTTTCATGTATATTAGTTTTGACTCCTTATGTAGATTTAAGTTCCATAAGGATAGAGTCCAATATTTCTTAATTTTTCACCTCAACATGTAACAGATGCTCAGTAGTGTATGTTGAAAAATTAGTTTATTTCATATACCATATTTCACTAATTTGTTTCATATAAGCTTTTAGATAATAGCGGCATCAATTCTTTACTATAGAAGATCACTACAGACAGTAATATAAGCACATCACTTTCTTTTAGGGACTATTTCCAAAGTCCTTCTTAGGAACTGAGGCAATCTTTGAGGAGATGAAGATAGGACAAATAAGAGATATATAGTTCAAAGGAAAAAGGCTGCCAGCCAAATTTAACAATAGCCAGAAGTAAAATTTTTGCCTTTCCAGTTTGGATTACCCCGATCATTTTTCAAAACACGTGTGAGATTTTGTACAATGAGAAATCTCTTCTTGGCAGTGGTGTGTCCAGAAAGCCGCCAGGAGTGGGCCCCCAAGGTCCTCTGCGCTGTCCAGCAATCCTGCCACATCCCTGGTACTGGTTCACATCTTTTCTCTATCCCCTAAATCTATCCCTCCCTCCTCCACCATCAGTGGATGGTCTGTCTTCTTAATCCACTAAGAAAACAGAATCCCTCAGACAACAGCTTCCCATACTTCCTACCATGATATTCCAGCCTCCCTGCACTTCCCCACCTGTGCTGCCTTTCCTTCTGTTGGTTGGGATGAACTGGCCCCTTTCTCTCTCTGGCTGCTGCTTCTCAGCTTCCTTGGGGGGATCTTCTTTTCTTCATCTTGCTGACCTCTAAATGTCAGAGTGCCCCAGGTCTTAAGCCTTAGACTTCTTTTCTTTGCTCCTCTTCACTCATGTTTCCAGTTGCTGTGTTGATGACACACAGATTTCTATCTCTAGTCTGGACTTCCCTCCTAAATTCTAGATTCCCATGTCTGATCACCTGCTCACCTTTTCCACTTAGATGTCCAATAGACATCTGAAATGTACTATATCCAAAACCAAATGTTCAGCATTTCCCCCATACCTGCTCCTCCTGGATAAATGAACTCTCCATTAATAAGCTGTTCAGTCCAAAATTCAGAATTTCCCTTGACTCTTCTCTCATAACCTACAATGGAATCATCAACAAAGCTTGTCCAGTTTATGTTGAAAATATATCTAGATTCCATTTATGGCTGTCATTTTAGCATTCTATTAATAGTTTCAATCACCATCACCTCTCTCTTGACTTATCTCAACAGCCTCCTACTTGGTCTCTCTGCTTCCATTCCTGTACTTTCCACGACCCAGCAGAGTGATCCTTTAGGAGTCGAGGCCAGGACATGTTCCTTGTCTGCAGAAACCCCTACAACATCCCACTCCATTCACTTTTGTCAGATTTCACTGGACGTTAACTTTACCCTGCCATGCCTTATTCAAGGTACCACATTTGAAATTCTGTCTACTGTTCTGCCTAAGAAAAAAGACAGTATCTTTTCAACATCATCAAATCCTGTACAAGGTGCTGGAGAGCAAGAAAATCAAAGGCTCAAGAACTGCCCATGTCTTTAGTCTGTCTTCCTTTCCTCATCTGTTTCCTGTATAATTTAATTTTTCCTGTTTTATTTTCTACAATCAAGAAGATTTCTATTATAGAAATAAAGTTTATTTGTTTCAATGCCATGATACAGATTTATTGTCTCTGGAAGTCATATCATGCTTAGAAATGTATCACAGACAAAGCCCATGCTCTGGATCAACACACGCATGTAATTATATAGGGAAAAAAAAATGTGTATCAGGAAAGGTTGAATGCTCCAAGCATGAGAAATAAATTGACCTCCACTCAAGTTACTGCCATGATTACACAGAGGGAAGGACCTGCATCTGTTTCACATCATAAACACCTAAAGTGCCAGAGCAACACCACAAGCCCAGGAGTGGCCATGCAAACTCATGATGGAGGTGTTAAGGCTGTCCACAGCCCAGCCTCTACAGCAGTACTGTTAAATGAGTGTCTAGTACTTGACTTACCTTTTTATTTTATTTTATTTTATTTATTTATTTATTTATTTTTCAGACGGAGTCTCGCTCTGTCGCCCAGGCTGGCCTGCAGTGGTGTGATCTCAGCTCACTGCAAGCTCCACTTCCCAGGTTCACACCATTCTCCTGCCTCAGCCTCCCCAGTAGCTGGGACTACAGGCTCCCGCTACCACGCCCAGCTACTTTTTTGTATTTTTAGTAGAGACGGGGTTTCACCATGTTAGCCAGGATGGTCTCGATCTCCTGACCTTGTGATCCGCCTGCCTCAGCCTCCCAAAGTGCTGGGATTACAGGCATGAGCCACCACGCCCAGCCTGACTTACCATTCTCATTTCACACAATTCTGAATATATTTTTCAGACTCGAATTCAAATAACCCACTTCTAACTACCAAAAATAAAGTAGAAAAATGAACTCACTACTAGACTTCAAAGCTTACCTAAAGCAAAGATTTCGTCTTACAGCCACAGAGGTGCATGATTGCAGAACTGGATGTAACCAGAGAGGCTAACTACTCCTAATCCAGCCTCCTTGAATGACTGGATGATGCAACCTATCACGGGTGTATTAGGATTTTTCATCTCTATTTGATGTCCCACCTCATGCTTGAAAATCTCAAAGTGAAAAAGCTCCAGTCTGAGTCTTTAAGCAAGCGGACTAACTGAAATGACCTGTTAGCCGTTGTTGTCTCCATCTGACAAGATCAGCTTGTAGAATCCAGAATGGAGGTGGGAGATCAGCTGGCAGCCGCATTTCCCTCCTCAACCACCCCCACGCTGATGTGCCCAACTCCACTCACAGCTGGGCAGCCACGGCTTGCTTGAAAATAAATGAATCTATACCACTCTCATAGGGATGCTCTCAAGCATCCCTTATTGTGAGAAAAACATTTATTGCTGCTACTAAAATGCATAAAGTTATCTCACCAACACATACTTACAAGAATGAGGAATGTGAAACAGAACCATCCATAAGACTATAAGAAACGGCCTAGCCAGGGCAGACCAGGAATTTGTACTCTGTCCTTGCCAGGGGTCAGGCAGGGACCTCAGAAGCAGAGTGTTTTGTCCTAGGGGGCACCAGACCAGAGGTCAGGAGACTGAGGGCTGCTCCTAGCTTTAGGACTTTTCCTTATCTGAAGGCCGGGTGGGTTAGCAGAGAAAATCTCACAGTCGGGTGCAGTGCTGTTAGAAAAATTAGCTCAGCACCTTCAGCTTGCTTTCAGCCATCACTTAGCTTTCCACACAGACATTCCAAATGGGGCCTTTCAAAACTCTGCCCTCAAATGAAGGTGGTTCAGAGCAACACTTTAGATGATATCACAAGACTCCCAGGGCGACGCTTCACTGCTTCCTCAGCATATGCCAGTGCCCGTTTTACAGGGGGGATTTATGATCCTTCTCTCAGTAGAGCGAGCCAAAGTTTTATAATATTCATTAAAAATCAGCACCACATGTAATAATATGGAATACTGCCTGTACACAAGAGGGCCAAGTTATAGGTGTTTAGGGAAACGTGGCAGAATTTTCTGGCCTTGGCAAGAGGTAAAGTTGCAGGCACCAGCACAACACTAACACAACCTTATTTTATTGCAAATGTACATTCAGCCTAAATCCTAATTACCTTCTGTAAAATCCTAGCCACCACCAAGCTTTCTTCTGACAGGGCACTCACACGATGGCCTTTAAGGGCAGTAACAACACCCTAAGAGCCGCAGAAAGGAAAGGCAGGGGAGAGTGGCTGAAAGGCAGTAGCAGCTGGGGCTGAAGCCGGGGAGGTTGGCTTTTAATGTCCTGAAATTGACCGCGCTTTTTCCAAAAACACTGGCTTGAGGGCTTAAGGTTAGCTCAGTGGGGCAGGCGGAGGGCCTCCTGAAAAGCATTCAGAAGTCAACATTCAAAAGGCTGCTTTTACTCGCCCGGTCCCCACCCAAAAGGGAGTCCGGTCAGCTTTGTGGTGGCCAGTGGAGCATCTTTTCTTGCCCCTCGGGGAAAACGCTAGCTAACCCTGGGATCCCAGGTCTCGATGTCTGCTCTCCTTCCCCAGGTGCAGCACCTAGGGCTCTGGACCCTACCCACGTGCCACACCAGCCCTCACCACCACTCTCACTCTGCTATGCCCCCAACCCTCGTCCTTCGCGGCCAGGAAAGCCAGGCAGAGCGGGGCGGTCAGCCGGGCCGGGAGGAGG
>NW_012102787.1:787942-803235 GCF_000951045.1 Mandrillus leucophaeus
CTGTCAGCCGCCGCCGGGTGGCCCGGACCACCGCGACCGGCGGGGAATCAAAGCCCAAGTTTAGGGTCGCAGGAAGAGGCGAGCTGGGGGCCTCGCGGCGCAGACCTGGGTCGAATATCTCCTAGCGAAAGATCGGGTTGTCAGAAAGCGTCCCGAGTAGCTAAGACCTAAGGGCTCCAGGCTTCTGAGAGGGAAACCTTGCACCCCCTCTCCCACAGATCCTGCATAAAGTCAAAGTGCAACACACACCCTACACTCCAGTCTCCAAGCCCCAGAAGCTTCACACAGGAGACTGGTTTATGAAGGGGACACTGCCCTCCCCGTCCCCGCGCCGAGGCGCTCCGTGGCCCAGCTGTGCTTCCCTCACCCGGCGGGTGTTCGGGAGCCCGGCGCCGCTGGAGACGGCGGCGGGCGGCGCTCACGGGCTACCCCAGGTGCCCACGGGGGGAGAGACTGGAGCGAGCATCTCGGCGACCTCAGTCTGGCCGAGGATTTGCAGGAACTCGGACCGTGAGGGGAAGCGGGCAGGGCCGGGATTGAGTGTGTGAAGGGGCGGCACACTCCTGGCTTCCGGGGTCGCGGGCGCTCGGGGCATCCCCAGCACTCTCCCGCGCATAGGCGAGTTTGGCAACTTGAGGGAAGTTCTGGCGCGGCCGCTGCCGGGGTGGTTTGTCTGTGGCCCAAGGAGGCGCGCCTCGCAGCCTGCCCGCCAGGTCACCGCCGTCGCCGTGACCCGTAGCCGCTGGGAAAAGAGAGGGACCGGGGCGCCCCACCCGCGAACGCGAGATGGACCCGCACCCTCCCGGCGGGCCCGCGGACGGCGAGACGCGGCATTCCTGGTTTCACCTTCGCGGTCTAGTGCTGCAGTCTCTCACTCTCTGTGTAAATTTCATCTGTTGAGTGTGTTTAACTAAAAAGGGTAATTACTTTAGATAAAAATCCTTTCCTGCCTAGTGGGAACCTTGGCGGAGATGATGCCTAATGAGATATTTTGCTTTTGTCTGTTTAGAGTAAAATTAGAGATGTTAACGCTGATAACGGTTTTCTCAGATCATTAAAATGTAACATGTAGGAAAGGCATGTCGAGCTGCAAAGGCTCGGGCTGACATGAAAGAAGCTGAGCGTGAAAGACTGCCCCTCCTTTGGCGGAGAGGGCTATTTTGGTAAAGCAGCGGGCGTCTTGCTTAAAATGTGAGCTCGCCCCACCCTGGTTCTCTGGCTCCTCCTGAGTAAACGGCGTTTTTCATTCTTGCAGGTAATAATAAACGTGAGTCAAAATGACATCTTGTTAGAATTAGTCTTCAGTCTGTAAGAGAGATTGCCAAATTACAGTGTTGCATTCAAACTGCTCCAGTGAAAGGTCTGTCAGCATTTCCATTGTAAATTCAGTTTTTCTGGAGTTTATAATTTCACCACAAAACTTTGAGTGGCTGAAATGTTTTCCCTTCTAGTGTTCTGGTTTTTAAAAGAAATGTATTGATTGACCATTTCCAGCGTCCTTTTAACTCCTGAAACCTGAATATCTTTCAAATAGGGAAAGTCCCAGAAATGGAACACATAACCATGGAATAAAGTATTTTTGTTAGAACATAACTTTATCAGTGCAGAGCCGTATTTTCATTTTGGATGGCAGGAGGCTTCAGGTTTGCCATTTGGTAATCATGAATGTGTTGAGTAAATTCTTCTGCTGTCTGTCTATTCTGCAGGTGGACTGAAATGTCAGTTGGTGGTGTGTTTGCCAGGATTACATGGAGACACACACTCCTCAGTTAAGTGTGTGTCTGAACTCATAGCTAAATTATGAACACTCCTGTTAGTTACTTTTTTGGTTCTTTGTATGTTGCATGTCAAGATCTGCTATGAAGAAGAAGGGGTGAGGTGAAAGGGAGGGAGGGGATCAGGATTCACTTTCAGTATTACCAGTGCCTGGGAGAAAGCCATTTATTCTCTTCCTATTGAATTATGCCCTTTGACTCAGTATCTTCAGGCAGTTCTTTTCCAGTGGCTCACCTCTGGCTGCTGTGTAAGGGGCTTAATTATTTGCAAACTGCCTTGAAATCCCTGGATGAAAGGCACTGAATAAGTGCACAGTATTGTTATTCAGATATGGAATTTAATGATCCATTACAGTTCATCAGGAAAATGCACTTTGCAGTGATGGTAGGAAATGTTTCCACCTGATAGAGGGTAATAATAACTGCTTAAAAGTAGATTCAGATTACAGATGAGACAATTAACTCTAGCCATGTGCTCTTCAATTTGTTGCAATTCATTTTGTGATCAAAGTGAGTCACAGAGAGCCAGATGGTCAGGTTCATGTTCAGATCTCTCCTAGGCCAGCCCTTCACTTCTGGGCCCACTGTCTGCACAGCCGACAGGACTTAGTTATTCATTAGCGCTTGTGAGCTGTTTCTCAGAATTCGTAATCGAGGCTCCTGTGATGCCAACAAAAGGGCTCAAGCCAATCTGTATTGTTGAGAGCAGTTTAATTTTACTTGGATTAACTTTCAGTGTCTCTGGTGTGGATCCAGTCTTAACAAAAAGGAAAGAGACCCTAGTGGCTCTCTATCTCTGCTGTGCCTGGCCCCTCTACTCTAGTTTTTGAACCTCAGATTTCAGGGGTGTGACATCTAGCTTATTGTAAATGCAGGCTTGATTGTTAATGAATGAGAGAATACTTAGATAAATAATTATCTTCCTATGTGTCCAGGGGGTGAGAGCCAGGACTAGCTTCATGGGCATAAGACCTGTGTAGTTACATAGGCCCCCTTCCCCTTCCCTGGTCAGAAGGACCTCACGTTTGGTTTAAGGTTCTGCTGTTTTCTTCGGAAATTCTTAATAATTTTTGAACAAGGGGCCCCTCGTTTCCATTTTTCGCTGAGCCCCACAAATTATGTACCTACCTGGTTCTGGTGAGGAGCAGGGCATAGTGTGGAGTGGCAGGCTGCCCCTACTTAACTCGTTGTAGATTCTTGCCAGGGAAGAGTTGGTAGGACTACTGGCTTTGTGTTGCCACATCATTTGGTTTTTCCAGGGGAAGCTGGATATTGGATATTTATGCGGAATTCCCTGATTTTTGAATATTGGCTCAAATCTTTAAAACACTTTTGGATGAAAGCATATGTAAGAGCTAGAGTCGGCCTGCGGGCTGCTTGTCTCCCACCACTGAACATACTGAAACATCTTTTTTGTTTAATATCTTTGTATGTCTCTATTTTCTAAAGGCCTGGCATATAGTGGATGATTTGTGAGTATGCACCCAATGAATGGTTACAACTAGCTGGAAAATAGAAAGTTGCCAAAAAAACAAAACTCGAAATCAAATCAACACTGAGTCCCACTCAGGGATTGATCAGCTTCCTTTTTAACAGAGAATTCGGCATGAAAGGCCGAATAATTTAATACCATGAGTACAATGCGATTCCTTGCAGGCGAATAATCCATTACTTTTGAACCACCTGCCATATATTTAGTTGTTGTTGACCAAATGGGGTAACTTGGCTGGGTAATGCCTGAGGACCTCCATGGGAGTTTGACATTTGAGGACACTCACCAAAATAATAGTTTTGATTTACTGAATCTGCACCATGTGCCAGACCTAGTGCTGACTACCTTACCTGTATGTACCTCATTAACTCCTCAAAGCAACCCTTTGAAATAGGTGTTGTGCCTGTCCATTCTGCAGAATTGGAAGAACTAATCTCATGTTGGAATGAACTTAATCTGAATATAGTGCGTGTTTTCTTGAATGTCTAAAGGTTGTTTCCCCATTCTATGTACATAGTCCAGTCCTGGAATCAATGACTGGGCATGGTGTAGGACTATGGCATACGGAGAACATGGTCCCTGCCCTCACATACACAGAACAGAGAACAATATAAAATGTAACATATTTGTCAAAATCTGCAATTCAGATAGCGGACGGACCGGACGCTGTGCATCTGCCTCCCTGTTTCTCTCCTTTCCCTGTCTGGGTGTTGAAGAAGCTTCAGCGACATATGAATCTCTCAGAGGTATTCACAGTTCAGAAGTCAGGGCTGGTTGCAAAAATTGGAATTTCTTTGGAAAAGAAGACAAGCTTTTGGCAGAGCTGGGGCCACATGTGGGAACGCAGCACCAAGGCCTTGGGAATGACGGAAAATTCCTTCTGTCTTGTTAATGGCAATATGTGACCTGTGCTGTCCTCCTATCTTTAAATTTTAAGTAAATATTTACAGATTGTTCAAGTCCAAACTGTGAAACCTGCTGTGAACTAAACATTTTGTAAACTCAGTAAGATTGCCCAAAATGTAACTCACCTTTCACCTTTTTTTTTGTTTGCAATGACATTTAATTTTAAAAAAAGAAAGTAGTTCCTTTTTTTTTGGTCAGTTCAGGGTCTTTTAATTTTTTTCCTTTACTTTTTTCTTTTTTGTTAATTTCAAATATCAGTCTATCTAAAACTGAAACTTAATTTAACTATCAGCATGTTACTTAGCTTCCGTAAGGCTGGAAATATCCAAATCTTACCACTATGTCCTTTTCAAGGGCCATTTCATTTCTAAAGAATGTATAAATTGAACCTCATCCTGCTAGTGACACTACTTCAAAACTCAGGCAGGAATTTTGCCATTTGTTTTTCCTTGAGCTATTTTTTTCCAAAATAATAAATCTTCCCAATCCAGAAGCATTTCACGTCCTCCTTCATTCTAGTCATTGGAATTATAGCCAAAATGCCTCTCAGTCTTCCCCAGTGACTTCATAATCACCGTTTCTTCAGCATATTCCCTGGTTGACTTCTCTTTTATTCCTTAGCTTCATAATGAATTGCCCTTTGGTTCTGAGATGTGTCATTTTCCTCCCTGACCTTTTTGTTCTTTTCCTGAAGGCTGTAGGACATGCTGCTGCTGATGTGATGAGAGCCGGCACTTGGTTGCTAGGTCCCTCCTGTCCCTGTGTCAGCTTTCATTGGCTCTTTTCCTAAGCATTTAAATCCTCCACTTTCCAGTCCTCCCATACATCTATTATTCTCTTCATGTGTGCCTGAGCCTATAGCTGGCATGTAGACAAAGTCCCAGTTAGTTACAGAAGAAAGCTTTTTGAGTTTCCAAGACTTCCATCACTCTAGTCTTGGGCCATCTTCTCTTCTCTCTCCTCTGTCACTTTCTGCAGTTACTTCAGGAATTTCCTCAGGATTTTCCAGGAGTCTAACCCAAAGACAGCTTAGACCTTCACTTTGGATTTTAAAGTTGGAAGATCCCAGTGTGGTGATTTCCATTCCACAAGCAGGAAACAAAGTGAATGTACATGCGCAGCATCTTTCCTTAGTATTTCAGTATCCATAGATTTTTGCCAATTTTTCTTTTTTTCCTATCCTGTATTCTTCTAAGCAATAGAAGCTTGTGGATAGTACAAAATGGGCCAAGTATCCAGAAATACTGTTCCTTAGAGGCAGATGCCTCATTCATTCATTAAACAAATATATACTGAGTATCTCTTATGTGGCAGGCGTAGTGTTAGGTGACCACAGTGCTAGTGGGGAGCAAACCCAGTCCTGGCCCCTGGTCTCATGAAGCATGTCATCTGGTAGGAAGAATGGCACTGATCAGTTAATAACAGATAACCCACTGCTCATGAAGGAAAGATATTTCATGCACCAGAGTGTCTAATGGGGAGATTTAACCTAGTCGGGAGGTTGGGGAAGCCCTCCCTGAGGAATTGTGGAGTGACCTTCCATCAGGGACAGTCCGAAACTTGAGATTCGCTTTTTCCTCCAGCTTCCTAATCCTATTAATTCACTACCCTCTTTGGCCCTTTGGAGTATTGCATAAGCCATGCTGGAACCTCTGGGGCCATTTTGGCAAATAATAGTTCCTGTATACAGAGTCCAGAATTGATTTATTTACCTGGGTCTTTAGAACCTAATAAAAACAGAAGTTAACTGCCAAGAGTACTGTTGATTTCCATACTTGGAAAAAATACAAGTTAACATTCTTATTTTGAACATATTTAGGGTGATTTTGACAATATTTGAATGATCAGAAGCTACAAAGATATTCTCTCCCAGTCAGCTGATGTGTGTAGGGCCTTTGGTGAAAAAGTGAGTCTAAAATCTGTCTGAAGTCCCTGGCTACTCCAGAGCAGAGGGTCTCCCTCCTCTGTGGCCCAAAGATGATTTCCAGGCTTGTGCAACCCACGGCCTGCAGGCCTCATGCGTGTTGAATGTGGATCAACACAAATTCAAAAACTTTCTTAAAACATGAGGGTTTTTTGTGTTTTTCATTTTTGCTATTTTTCTTGTTTTAGGTCATCACGTATCATTAGTGTTTAGTGTATTTTATGTGTGGCCCAAGACAGTTCTCCTTCTTCCAGTGTGGCCCAGGGAAGCCAAAAGATTGGACACGTCTTATTTAGACCATTCTTAGATGCAAAATTAAGGAATTTTGACAGCATCTATTTAAAATAAATTGATTATACTGCATGCTAACACTCCTCTATTTTCTTTTTCTTTGATGATAGTTACCCTGTATTGAGAGCTTCCTATGTGTACTGCTCATATTTAACTCATGTAATCCTCAGAGCAACCCAGAGCTAGGTGTGATCACTAGAAGCCACAGCATAGGTGTCACTCAGCTAATGAATGGTAGGACTGAAATTGGACACTAGCTGTCTGATGCTGGGGCCTGTTTTCTTACCGTGTTATGGCTCTCCCTTTTCCTTTTCTTCTTTGTTTGAAGTTGGAACTCTCTTTAGCAGTTCCCAGAAGCAGAAATAAAGGTCACCTCACTCTAAAATATTGGCTGTTTTATTAACATCTATCTTAAAGTTGAAAAATAATTTCTCAGTAAACCTGAGTGAATATATTCCCGTCTTTCACATGGCCCGCTTTCTAATAATTGCTTTCCTTAGGTTTTAGTGTCCATTTAGGGATCAGAAAGTAAAAGTGATGCATGTAAAGGCAAAAGAAGTACTAGGCATATAACTGAAATCCCATGGCTCTGTCTCCAGGGTTTACTTGTAACTCACATTCCTACCCTCTCGTTAGGTGGAAGGAATTTGTTTTTTGCCTTTTTTTTTTTTTTTTTTCTTGGTGGATGAGAAAAGGTAAAAGAAACTCAACCTGTAAGACGTAGAGTGTTCTACTGAGGAGGAAGAATTTCATTGAGAACTAATTCCATCAGAACTCCTAATTAGAAATATTAGCTACCAGTAACAGATAAAAGCAGGTAACCTTTGTTCTCATTCTGGTCAATTTCAGGAAGAGGTTGTCTTGCCAGATTAGCATGTTGCAACTCTCAACTGGAGATTCGAATGGTTTTAAAGGACTCAGGCAGTTGGCATGTCAGTAACCGCCAACTACCTCAGGTTTGCAAGGTCACTGTTTAGAATGCTGACTCAGCTCTGCCTGGGCCAGACACCAAAGTTGTCATCTTTAGTCAAGAGGCATCATTCTCAGGAGCCACTTGAAACATTAAGCACACATTTGAAGCTCAGTTTGGGAAATTATCAAGTGTATGATTGTACAGTACTGTGCTTATTTTTCAGAATTTAGTTCAAATTTTGGAGAAGGCTAAATGGGAGATGCTTGGTGTGTCAGTGTTGGAAGTTTTAAGTAATTTAAAAAATCAAGCAGATGAGTGCATAAAGATTTCTATGCAAACAATGATGAGCTTAAAGCTGCTGATTTAGTGTGAGAATTACTTGCATTGATTTGTAGAATATCTGTATGGGTTCAAGATTCCATATTATGCAAATGAATAAGCCCCGAAGAGTCAAACTGAAAAAAAAAAAATGAAATTAACTGTGAGAAATATTACCCATTCAGTAAGAGGAAAATGTAGACAGAGTTAACCCTTCCTTTTCATACATCTTCTTGGGAAAGTAAGTGCCAGGGACAATGGTCTGTGTCCCAAATGTAAAGAAGCTAGGCACGGTTTGCAGCCAGTTCCCCCATCCTCCTTCTGTCCTCACTTTTTTGTTTCGTGCTGTTTTACCTTTTGGCCACCTAGTCCCCTCAACTAGTCCTTGTCCTTCCCTTCCAAAACCAATCTCAGAGAAAGATTTTATGAACATAGTTTTACTAATATATAGGTAACTGAGCATACTTAGTGCGTTACTTTTCTGAAGCATCAGCGTATTAATAGGAAACAAAGCCAAAGAAGTAAAACTCTAAGGATAAAAACTAGAATTTTGCACACTGGTAACCTGGTGATAGGAGACCATTTCTGAATGAAGAAGGAGCTCGTCATAAACAAACACAACCCTAGACAGAGAATATAGGCAAATGAATTACAGAATATAAATCACAGTAGTATTAAAATATAAAGAGAAACCTGGCTGTAGAGTCAATGCCCTTCAGTCCCACCTCTCCCCCACCATACCCTCCTCCAGCAACCATGCTATGTTGAGTTGATGGCTCCATCTAGTGCCAGTGTGTGGAACTGTCTTGCAGGACTCCACTGTCATCTCCGGAGCTGGGTATGAAGAGTCCTCTTTCTCTGGGAACACACTGTCTAGTTGGGGACTGCCCTCTAGTTCCTACCTCTTTGTTTTTGCAGTTTAGTTATGCCTTCGTGTCTTTCTTTATCCCAGACTTAATTTCTTTGTTTCCCTCTTTCTAGTACACCCTCTTTGTACTTGTTTCTCCTCCTTTTTTCTTTTCCAACTCTCAATCAATTTTTTTTTTAAAACAGTACTTACAACTGGTAAGTATAAAGAGTTTTTTTTCTAACACTACTTTATACCAAAGTAAGAGAATTCTATGCATTTTAAATGAAACTAACAGTTGAAACCATGTTGGAGAACCAGAATGACCCTAAAGTTGAAGTCCAAAAGTCTCACTTAGAAGACTGTGTCCCTTCATCCTCCTGTAATTAGACATTTCCTCAAACACAGTTGATCAAGAGTGTTTTCTTTTAAATGGTTTTGGAAGTATCATTGTAGTATCATTTTCTACTTTTTAGATTATAAATTTAACCTCTCATATTTTAAGTTCAAGACATTTTCACAGACTATCAAGGAATGCTAGCTCATTGACCTGACCCTTTTTCTACGGGGAAATGTATTCTCAGTTCCAGATAACCAGTTCTGCACATTTGTAGGTCCTGTATAAAATGAGAGAACAGAGATGAATGAGAGGCATTGTCAGACAAAGCCTGGCACATGAGATCTGAATTAGCATACAGGTTTTAAGTCTCCCACATTAAACAGTACATTTTAAATTTCCACTTATGTTAAGCATCTTGATATTGTGGGTTTGAAAGTAAGTCCCCTCTGAAAAACAGGAACTCTGCTTGTCTGTTACCAGTTCTTGTGGTCGATATGGTAACTATTTTGATTTTTCAGAAGGGAGGAAAAGCAGTTAAATCTAGTTAAAATTAAAACCAGTTAAAATTAACTGGCTCGTGAGATTTCAGTGCAGCTGTTCCACACATAGCAACACTGAGAGTGACTTGTTTATTACCATGATTAATTATTATTAGTTGTTACTTCTTTTTGAGCAGTGGCATAGATTATTTATGTTGTTGGTCTAATCTTGGAAAATAGAAACTGCAAGCGTAGAGAGGTTCCCGTTTGCTAATTTGCATGTACCCTGTTTTTGTTTTTGCCAGGTAGGTGTGTGCACCTCATGTACACGAGAGTAATTTAGCATGTCAGCACTTTCCTACCAGCAATGCTTGCTGACTCATGCAGCTGTTGTAGCGCTCAGCTGGCCGCACTGTAAACTGCCCATAGTACCAGCACCGCCCTTGGAGAGAGCTCCGGGCTGCTGGGCTGGTTAGCGACTGGGCTGGTTAGCTACTGGGAAGCAATTTTCAGATCTGTGATCACTGCTGAACTGGGTCCCCTTCTCCTGCCAGCAGCCAGACACAGCCTTCTGGTTGCAGGGGAGAAAATTGGACAAATTTCTACCTTTGTAGGGACTGCATATTCATAGCATTTTTGGATATACCTCAGGAAAACTCTTTTTGTTTGTTTGTTTTGCTTCACTTTATTTTTCTGGGAATAGTTAAGGGGAGAGGCAAAATGGGCAGATAATAAATGAAAAGGGAATGTGCTGTTATTTCCTACTTAAGACCAGAAGGAGTTTTCATAAACCTTTAACTTAGGCTTTCTTGGTGTAACTGAAACCTGACCCACTTCTCCCTCAGTGCAAAGCAGTGTGTCCTGAGTAGGGAAGCAGGGGCGAGGGTGCAAGTGACTAGCCTGACATTGTTTTATGTGGCTCAGGTCCCTAAGTGATGACAGCTTTTGTTTATATCCATTCCCTGTTATTGAGGTTAAAAAACAAAACAAAAAACTTGACCTCTGATCATTTTAAAGCTAGCATATATTTTCAGAGATGGTTTCACTGTTTGTTTTCAGAGTTCAGTTTTGCTTATTTTCATCGGAAAGTGTGAAATGTTGCTTTTTTGAGACTTCTAAATAAACTTCCTTTTGTAGATACAAGTTTATCCAATCATCGTAAACTGTCTTGAAAAGGATGATTAAAGTAAGATCAGCTGGGGAAGGGAAAGCTTTGCACACCCTTGAGGAGTTTGCCTCCTTTTTCTTAAGTTTCAGTAAGCATTCTGAAGCAGCTTTGACCAGTAATAAAGAAAAGCCACAGTGACTGTGTGTAACATGATGTTGATGGAAGTTCTTGGTTTCCGCCGATATGAATGACTCATCAGTATCAATAGAATTGTGACTTCTAATAATAACACAGTGCAAGACCTTCAAAACATGTGGTTTTAGCCCTTGCTTTTAGTGAAAGGTTGGAAAATATTAGTTTGAGCTTTTTTTTTTTAAATCTCTTTATTTTGCCCAAGTATAAAGTTGTTTTTTGTAGGAATGATGATCCCCCTGTTGTTTTCTCATCTTACTGTTTTTAGTTTCATTATGATTAAGGAGCCAAACTCAGATAATTTCGTTTAGAAATCTCTGCACTAAGCATCTCCTGTCAGGGCTATGTTTCAGGGAAATGTGGCTGAAAAGCAAATCCTCCCTGAATGCGGAAAGGAAAATACTAGTGCAGACTGCAATCCACTGAGCTACGTGCCTCCTACACAGCATCTATTGCGGAGGGCTGTGGTATTGCTGAGTAGCCATATAGCCCTGTGAGTCATTGTCAAAGGATTCCAAGAGGAAGGAACAGAAAATGCGAGTCAGAGGAAACAGCAGAGTGGAGCAGCTAGCTCGGGAAGAATTGTGCTACCTGCTAAGGGGCTGCCCAGATGTCACCGGGAGTTCAGGTGTACGTTCATCTTTTTGCAGCCCATTTCCATATGTCTGCATATGGGGACATTTTTGTTTTTTGTTTAGTTTTGGTTGGTTTTGCTGCAGTTTGGCCAGACAATCAGAGATCACTATTTTAGCTCTGTATTACAGTGGTCTTATCCCAGAGCCTTTGCTTTTTGTATTTTGTAGTCAGAGCAACTGAATTTCTAGACTATAAGACCAACATGTATATTTAACATAATCTTTTTCTTTCTAAATGCTTTATTTATTTATTTATTTATTTATTTATATTGAGATGGAATCTTGTCCTGTCACCCAAGCTGGAGTACAGTGGCACGATCTCGGCTCACTGCAACCTCCACCTCCCAGGTTCAAGTGATCCTCCTGGCTTAGCCTCCTGAGTAGCTGGACTACAGGCGCATGCCACCATGTCCAGCTAATTTTTGTATTTTTAGTAGGGTGGGGTTTCACCATGTTTGCCAGGCTGGTCTCAAACTCCTGACCTCAAGTGATCTTCCTGCCTCAGCCTCCCAAAGTGCTGGGATTATAGGCGTGAGCCACCGTGCCTGGCCAGACCTAAAAATTGTTATATAATAGTACAAAAGTTAAAAATGCATGAGGATGCCGGGTGCGGTGGCTCACGCCTGTAATCCCAGCACTTTGGGAGGCTGAGGCGGGTGGATCACAAGGTCAGGAGATTGAGACCATCCTGGCTAACACGATGAAACCCCGTTTCTACTAAAAATACAAAAAATTAGCCAGGCGTGGTGGCGGGCACCTGTGGTCCCAGCTACTCGGGAAGCTGAGGCAGGAGAGTGGCGTGAACCTGGGAAGCGGAGCTTGCAGTGAGCCGAGATCACACCACTGCACTCCAGCCTGGGCGACAGCGAGACTCCGTCTCAAAAACAAACAAACAAAAATAGTGTGTAGTACTTCTGTTCACTGAGCGGTAACTATGGAGAATGAGAAAACAAGCCCAAAGTGGTAAAGATGTTAGTGGCACATAAATAATACTGGTTCAACACACATAGGAATCAATAAAAAAGCCAGGTAACCAAAAAGAAAAATGATACTGTACATTCATATTTTTAAACATGCATTTCACGAAAGAAGAAACCCAATTGGCCAGTAAATATATAAAAATATGCTCAGCTTCATTAATAAGCAAACACATGCAAATTAAAATCATAGTAACATATAATTACACACTCTTTAGATTGGCAGAAATTTTAAAACCTGACAATACCATGTAAAGATGTGAATGAATGGGAGTTTTTGTATTTAGTTGACAGGAGTATAACTTGGTACAATTATATTGGAAAACAATTTGCTGTTACCTAACCAAGTTCAACCTGCAAATAACTTACAACACAGCCATCTTACCCCTAGGTATACTCCTAAGAAAAATGATTACCTATGTGCTTTAAGAAACATGGACAAAACAAAAAATAATTGATGCTGGCAAGGTTATGGAGAAAGAGGAACACTTGTACACTCTTGGTGGGAGTGTAAATTAGTTCAACCATTGTGGAAGACAGTGTGATGATTGCTCAAAGTCCTAAAGACAGAAATACCATTCAACCCAGCAGTTTGATTACTGTGCATATACCCAAAAGAATATAAATTATTCTAAGACACATACACATATGTGTTCATTGCAGCACTATTCACAATAAACAAAGACGTTTAATCAACCTAAATGCCCATCAGCGATAGACTAGATAAAGAAAATGTGGTACATACACCATGGAATACTGTGCAGCCATAAAAAAGAATGAGATCATGTCCTTTGCAGGGACATAGATGGAGCTGGCGGCCATTATCCTTAGGAAACTAACACAGGAATGGTAAACCAAACAATGCGCATTCTCACTTATAAGTGGGAGCTAAATGATGAAAATGCATGGACACATAGAGGGGAACAACAGACACTGAGACCTATTAGAGGGTTGGAAGAGGGAGAGAATCAGGAAAAATAACTAATGGATAGCAGGCCTAATACCTGAGTGATGAAATAATCTGTACAGCATACCTCCATGACAGAAGTTTGCCTGTGTAACAAACCAGTACATATACATACCCCTGAACTTAAAAGAAAAAACATGGACAAAAAATATTCAAAGAAGCATTGTTCATAAGAGCCAAAAACTGGAAGCAACCCAAATAAATGCCCATCAATATTGAGTCGAATCAACACATTTTGCTATAAGGTATTTATGCACTGTGATACTATTTGGCAATGAAAAATCAACTAGTAAAACCACATATAGAAGGGTGTGGAGAGGCAGCATTTCTTGGTAGTCAAGAGGAAGGATTGTGTCTGGGTTCAGATTTTGGTTCTGCCACTTATTGTGTGACCTTGGATGAATTTCTGAACTTCAGTGTACCTTAGTTTTCTCATCTGTACATCAGGGAAAATGATGTCTACCTGATAGGATTGTTAGGAAGTTTAAATGGGTTAATATTTCTGACATGCTTAGAATGACTGGCATTCTATATGTGTTTGTTAAATAAAAGTACATCAAAATGGATGAATCTTACAAACAATATTGAAAGAAAGAAGCAAGATAGAAGAATATATACAGTGTGATTCTATTCATGAAAAGTTCAAAAGCATGCGAAACTAAATGTTATTTAGGGATACATACATAGATGGTAAAACTATAAAGAAAATTAATATGGTTTAATACGATTGGCACAAAAAGCAGTGTAACAACTACCTCTAAAGGTGAAGGAGTGGGTATGATAGGGGAGGGGCTCACTGGGGGCTTCTGAGGTCCTGGCAGTGTTTTATCTCCCAACCTGGACAGTGGTCCCAAGGATATTCTTTTTTTACAATTGTTTTTAAAAACTGTATATGGTTTTTATATATGTGTGACTTATTAGATAATAAACATTTTAAAGGATTTATGTGAGTTGTTATAGTAGCAACATGACATTAAATAGGAATAACTGAAAATTCCTACATTTTAGTTAAAAATAATTGTTCAAGTGGAGATTGGAACACTTGCTTGGTGTTATTTCCTCCACAACATTGTGAGCTAGCAGTGCAGTGCAGTGTGATTCTTACAGAAGGCAACACCTCCTTAAGGCCACATTAAGAGAGCTGTCTCCTTTAGATCAAGGAATGTAATGTTCCCACTCAACTATTCTCAGGTCTGGATGTCCCATGTGTGGGATGCTATGCCTTGTCCCAAGGGATTTATTTTAAGAAAGATTTTCACCACAGAGGGAGCATTTTCTGTGATAAAGATGTTTAGGGGTCTGGAAACCTATCAGTTCTAAGAGTGGCCAAAGGAAGTGGGGATTTTCAACATGGAGAAGAGGAGATGTCGGGAGAGAAAGAGTGTCTTCCATCACCAGAAGCGGAAGCAGCCTTTCGTTGTTGCTTCCCTCCCTGTAATATACAAGTCCCTCCCTGTAATGTCTACCCTTGGAGGCAGGTTTCAAGTCCTGGATACTGGAGATGCCCAAGCAGAGGCTGTGGGACCTCCCTTAGACTTGACTGGGGCTGCAGTACCCATTGCCTGGTCCCTGGACCAGCAGCATTGGCATCACCTGGAGCTTGTTAGAAATGAAGTCTCAGGCCCACCCACACCTACTGAGTCTGAATCTGCTCTTTCTCAAGATGCCCCTGGCGACTCACATAAACATCAAAATTTGAAAGGCACTGGGCTAAATGTCTCTAAGATTCTTCATGATTCTTAAGATGTAATGATTTTATAGAATAAACTGTATACTCAGCTGAAAATTATCAGTTCATATGGGGACATTATCAATTTAAAACACCTTGGGATGTTACATGTTCACAAAATCATGTAAGTATTTGTTGCTAAATTAGTTTTAAATGGATTTGTCCAGTTTCCCCCTAAAGTCAAAGTTAGGTTGCTTATGTATTTGGGCACCTATAAGAATTAAAATATTATATAACATTGTTTCATTTTCTTCTTTCTAACATACAGGACTAGATTCTTGCTTTAAAATTCTCCATTAATGTCTTCAAATTTTTCTTTTATATTCATTAAAAATTCAGAAGCAGATTAGGGTTCTGAATACCTGTTAAGGTATTCAGGATTAAGAATACTCAAAAATAG
>NW_012102787.1:804390-822879 GCF_000951045.1 Mandrillus leucophaeus
TTAGGAAGATTACTGCATATCCCTATAGGGTTTGTTGGATTCTCTATTTTTTCAGAATGGTTTGAAATCACATGTTCTAGCTTAAACTCTAAACCTGGTCTGTCTAGTATGGTAGCCATCAGCCTACATGTGGCATTTGAGCATATGAAATGTGGTTGAGATGTGCTGTGCACCAGATTTCAAACAAAAAGGATATAAAATATCTCCTTAATAATTTTTATTATGTTGATTACATGTTGAAATGATAATGTGTTGCATATGTAGGATTAACTAATAAATATTCAGATAAGTTTGGCCTGTTCCTTTTTACTTTTTATTTAATGTGGCTACTAGAAATTTAAAATTATATGTGTCTCACCTTATACTTTGATTTCAAAGTACTGGTTTAGTCTGTAAAGTTTAGAGTGATTGAGAGCTCTCAGAGAAAAGAAGATCAGAACTTAACAGAGAGTTTTAGAGATGAGATGCCACCAACAGAATCCACTTACTTGAAGAAATCCCAATCTGCACTTTTGCCCTACTTTTAGAGATTCCTGCTTTCTTGAACCCACAAAGTAGAGCATTGGGTAACAAGCATTGTTACCCAACTGTGTATCTACAATATACAGAGCATTGAAGGGGGATTAAAATAAGTATCACACAGGTCCCTGCCTTTAGGGAAAAAATATAGCCTACTGGGGAAGCAAGATATGAGTTGTTAAATCATGGCTTGAGAGGTACATAGCTGTTCAATGCTCAGATCCAAGACTGTTGCAAACAGACGGTCGAGGCACTTAACAAAAAAGTGCTTCAAAGGAAGGAAAGGTCTCTGTGACCTGGAAGGGTGTCCCACCAGAGGAATGCCTTGGCTCACACTGACAAGTGGGTAGAATTTCAGTGGGCAGAGAGAAAGGGGGTATGGCTGGGTAGGAGGCAAGGTAGAGTGGGAAGAAGGAGGAAAACATGGGAAAGCACAGAACAGTTGAGAAGTCAGTGAGAAGAAGAGATGGATTGAACTGTGAGTAGAATCATTCTCTAGTCCACTTATTCAAGCTTTAATATTTGACATCATCTCCTATAATATTATGTATCTTGACACTCTTCCAAAAGTTATTTACCAAGTGTCTCAAAGTAGAGATTAGGGCAGGACACTTTAACTTTGGGTAGAATAAATGTTGCATACCTTTGATTGTTAGGAAGTTCTTTAAATAGCAAAACTGGTAATATTATCTTGCCAGTTACGTTTATACTAACATTTTGTGTAGAACCATGTAACTTTAAAGGCTTCTTGGATAAGTACATTATTAGTATTTCAGGCAGTAGTGCTAAGCATTTGTATATTTTTCTTGCTTAAAATGCCTTCAGTGTTATGTCATTTGATCTTTGCTGTTGGCTCCATTTTATTGAATTTGAAGCCAGAGAAGCTAAGATTGAATAATTAATGGTAGAATCTGGAATTTGAACCTAGCTCTTAAGCTTCTTCCATTTTACCGTGTGAAACACTCTAATTTTCATCCCTGTAAGTCTGTTTCTTAAGAGAAGCTGATTAATTTTATTTAACTTTTTAATTGAATAATATACATAGAGAAATGTATGCATATAACGTATGTTCATCTTACTGATGAATTTCCATAAAGTGAACACACTGTTGTAACCAGTTCCCAGATTAAGACACAGCATTATCAGTGCCCTAGAAATCCCTCAGGCTTCCTTCCAGTAACTGCTCCACCCATGGTGGCCACTGCTCTGACTTTGGAAAGCATAGATTTGCTTTGCCTGTTTTTGAACTTTATATCAATGGAGATATAGAATGTACTATTTTGTGTCTGCCTTCTTTTACTCGATAATATGCACAGTTAACTCATATTGTGTATGACACCATATTGACTATGGTAGTTGATTTTTCATCCTCCATGCTAGATAGTATTATATTGTGTGACTATACCACTACTTATTAGTTTGTATAGCACTGTGACTGAACGTTCTAGAACGTATCTTCATATGAACACATGTAATTATTTGTGTTGGGCATATTTAGGAGTTAAATCAGGAAAGCAGTGTGATTTTTAAATGTCTTGTAGATGAGGCTGAAATTTGACTTTGTGATACTCTTTTCAAGAAAAGAAGTGAAAACCTCAAACTATTGGTTTCTTGAATAGTATATCAAAGTAAATACTTAGGCAGCCATTACAAGAAGGTCCAAGGTAGAGGAATTTTAATGCCCGAACACATTTTTTCAAGGGAGGATGAAAATAGTCAATTCTCATATAGAAAGAGTTTGAAAGGGTTAGGATGTTAAAATACTGAAGTTGTATCACTCAGGTTTCTCTTACAGTTATATTTTTTTTCTCCAAGAGAACTTTTAGCAGGTAATAGTGGAAAACTAAGGTGTGATTGGTACCAAAATGACTGTTGTCCCAGGGTTTAATAAGGGATTAATAACTGGGAAGTGTATTTACGAGGAAATAAGAAAATAGGGTTGGGTTAAATGGCAGGAAGGTACATTCCAAAATCTATAATGCAAACTACGGTTCTCAAAATTTTACTGAAATTTCTCCTCTCTCTCACTCTGTTGCTTAGCATAATCTGCAGGCAATGGAATTTGCATTCTTTTAAAGAAGGCAATTACAAATACCATTACTTGTTTTTAGAAAAAATCTTAAGATAGACATTTATCCAGAGGCAACCTGTCTGAATGAAAATGTAGTTCTAGGGTTTGCCAACACAGAAGACTTCAGTGTCTACCTTTAATGCTTATTAACATTAATGGTGATCATTTAAAGGTGTGCGTTTTATATTTAGATTTATAAGTGGTGTTGATCTTAAGCAGAGTAGGCAGAGAAATCCTCCACTTTTTCTGTGCTCTCATTCAGGATGTCCCTAGGCATGTTACATGGAAAATGAGAATATGGGAATAACTACTCTCATACTTTCTTGGGCTTCAATGAAAACATTTGTTACCATTGTTAGCCATAAATTAAAATTATTTCAGAGTAGGAAATATAACTTTAACTTAGAACATGGCTGTCAGATGAAACGTTTTACACATGTATTACTGTGGTAGACATTCCTTGCATTTATTAAAAGCCTCTCCTTTATAAAGTTGGTGAAGTGTGACTACTCTGACCTCCAAATACTGGGTGTATTTGAAAGTAGGTTTAAAAGTTACACTTTTCTTTAATGCCCATTGATTCCTTCCTTCCCTTCTTCCTTCCTTCCTTCTTTCCTTCCTTCCTTCCTTCCTTCCTTCTTTCTTTCCTTCCTTCCTCCCTCCCTCTCTCCTTTATTAAACACGTAAGTAATAAAATATTTTACATTTATTTAAAAATTCTAAAATGATTGTATTTTAAAAGTAAAAACAATTTTTGGTTAGGATTTGAGCTTATTCCATTTTTCTTCTAATTTTCCAAATTAAATGTAAAATGAGAGCATCACAGGTAGGAGGAGGTAGGGGAGAAACCAAATAATTTTCGAGTCATATTTGAAGAGCAGGTATGTTCTCTCACGATTTACAGTGCAGGTGCATTTTAATTTAACTGCTTTAAATGATGATAAAAATTCTTCAAGTAGAACAAAGCAAAGTTTTAGAAGTGACTTGTAAACAACCATTCTTAATTTTTTCCTGTTTTCTCTCCACTCATGTGACTTGCATGAATTTCTGAAGCAGTCCCTTCAAATGACACTGCTCCAAACATGTGAATTGCATTCATCAACAAAATCCAGCCTTTTCCTTTGTAGGACAATGTGGGGTCACGGGGCAAGGGGTCTTTTCTTTGTCTAGCCTGGTGCCAAAGCAAAGACTAGTCCTCCCTGCGTTTGGACCCAGTGACATGTTTCCATTTGTCATTGAACACTAGGGGGAGGAACTGCAGCCTCTGAGGTACCCCCTTTGGTCCTCACCCTCTACCAAAGGATTTGCTGCTTCAGCCTCTTCAGTGCCCCAGGTATTTGATGCAAAGATTATGCACTTATGCTGCCAGTTATCAGGGTTGTGTGGGTGTCTTTAGAGGGGTCTCCCCTTAGCTTAGCATCGGGTCTCAATGACAGAATCTAAATAACACAGGTTACTCATCACGAGTTAAAGATTTTTTCCCTTTTCACATTGATGCTTCTGATATACTTTTATACGTTAGCTGATTGTATGTGCGTACTTTGTGGCTGCCAAGATGCAGCTGGAAAGTGTGTGGGGGTTGTCTGCTTCCTCTGAGGCTGCTACAGGTGGTCAGGTGGGGGCGGCCGTGATAAAGGTACAGCACCCACTTCCGCCAGCTTGTCTTGTGCGCCCTGTAACCCACTGCATGAACCTGAGTGGCACTTCAACCGGATTTTCTTGTTGGCACTTTTATCTTTCACTGCTTCTGACTTGCCTGTTGAGGTTTATGACTAAGGTTGTGATTAAAAATTCCCTTTTTAGGTATGAAAAATCTTTTCAATTACTTTGTGTTCCTTTTTTTGTTTGGTTTTTGTTGTTTGCATGTGGACTTTCTGGGTTTTGTAAAAATGAATCTTAAAAAAAAATCTTAATATTATGTAAGAGTTAGATAAAGGTTAAGTAGCTAATATATTCCCTCATTAGGGCAATAGAATCAACGTATGTTCTTGGAAGATTAAGTGTGTTAAAATGCATTTTATGATGAAAGCACTTTCAGTTATTTAGAATAGGCATGGAAAAGCCCATTTCAGAATATTGTCATAAAATCATTAGACTTGGAAAGGTTTTCGTTTATTCAGTCCGTATCCCCCTGTCTGTTTAATCTTTGCATACTACTGTCCTTGGAGCACGGAGAAACGTGAGCTACCCTTGGAGGTTTATAGTCCCACTGGAAGGGAACCAATGTTTATGCCTGATTATATGATAGGAGCATTACATGTTCTTATTCCATCTTTGAGGAAACCTTATAAATAAGATAATAACTTTTTCAGAGAAAGAAGCTGGGGTTCTGAGACATTACTCACTTAGGGGCACCCAGAGGAAACAGCAAGACCTCCGGCTTCATCACCAGTAATTTCCAGCATGTGAGCTGCCCTCCACACTCTGTAATTTAAAAAACAACTTGATTTGGGGACATCTAGTAAATATTCTAGAAGTTCAGAAGCAAAAAAGCTAGGCTGCAGCTGAAGTACTCAGATTTACCACTGGCTGACTGGGAAATCAGACCTGAGCCTTGACAATGGGTAGAATATGTATAGAGGAGCCAAGAGAAGAAGAGTTTCCGCACTGATAACAAAGGAAAGGTGAGCACACAGGTTTAGGAGATGCTGTGTGGGCCGGTCCAGCTGGGAGCCATTGCCATTCAACACTTAATGGAGTGCTCACTGTGCTAGGCACTTCTCTAAGTTCTTCACACCTTTTAACTCTTCTTATCTTCACAGCAAGCCTTTGAAGGAGATGTTATCAAGTCCCCCCTGCCCCCCTGTTTTTTAGAAACAGAGTCTTGCTCTGTTGCCCAGGCGGGAGTGCAGTGGTGTGATCATAGCTCTTTGTGGCCTCGAACTCATGGGCTCAAGTGATCCTTTTGCCTTAGCCTCCTGAGTAGCCAGGACTACAGGTGTGTGCCACCATGCCTGGCTAATTTTTTTTCCCATAGGAACAGGATCTCGTTATGTTACCCAGGCTGGTTTTGAACACCTGGCCTCAAGCGCTCCTTCGCCTTAGCCTCCTATAGTGCTGGGATTAGAGGTGTGAGCCACTGCACCTGACCTTCATTGAGGGATGAGGAGACTGAGGCACATAGCAGTTAAGTTGCGGAACTGTGATTCAAAGCATGGCCACCAGGATCCAGAGCCTGAGTTCTTAGCTACTCTGCTGTCTTGTTTTCTCTCTATCAGGCAATGCAGGCTGCTTGTTAGAGGGACGGTAAGGATTCTCGAATTGCTGGGGATAGCAAGAGGAAGATGAAAATGGCAGGGGTAGTGATAGAAAGATCAAAATGGCAGCAGCACAGCACGCTGGCCAATTTGACAAGAGGAAACATTAGGAAAGAAGAGGAGTTTTTCCTCAGCTAAGCAGGATCTGGTCAGTGTAAGTGGGTAGCAAGAGATAGAAGTGAGATGTAACGAATCAATAGGCCTTGATGAATGACTGGAATTGAAGAAGAGAGAATGAGCAAAAATGAATCTAAGATTTGGAGCTTGGTTGACTGGGAGGATAATTCTGCTATTGCAGAAATCAATGAGGTCAATAGACAAGCACATTTTTCCACAGTTAGTAGTGTTGCAGCAAGAAATGAAGGCTTTTGAATGAGCATATGCAGTAGAGATACCATATACAGGAAAGATGGCTCACTGGAGAGTTGAGAATAAAGGAGAGGAGTTCAAGGGAGGGAATGGAGATGATTGGGGGCTATCTGCAAGGAGAGAATTGATGCGCTGGGAATAGATGATTTCTGAGAGAGAAAGAGAGAAAAACCCAGGGCCTTAAAAAGTGTCCTTGGTCGAGAAGCAGAAGGAGAAAGAGGAGCAGGAAACCATAAAAGAAGCAGGAGAGAGAGAAGAATAAAAAGAGAAAAAAAGAAAACTACTGAACAGTGTCAGATACTACAAAGAAGTCAAGGAGAACAAGAGTGAAAGGGGGACATAAGATTTGACAAGGAAGAAGGCCATTTGTACCCTGCACAGTAAGTCTTGGTGGCATGGGGAGGTGAAATCTAGTTGCATGAAGGACTGTGGTGTTGCTGAATTCTTCCTCAGAGGAAAGTCCCTGGACCTTTTCTAAGCACTAAATTTGCAGGTAGTTCAATGTCAAGCCAAGAAGGAACTTGGTTAACAGCACTTGGTTGCATAATACTATGTTTTCTTACAATAACCTAACTGTTCTATCGTGTTTTGTCTTTCAGCGCGTTCATTCACATAGCTCCCAGTTTTAACATTTCGCCACCTACTGAAGACATCATTTGGGGCCAAGCTGATGAGCCCTTGAAGCAGAGCAGGTGAGGCAAGGACCTCAGCTTGGTCTTTGTTTCATAAGTTTACACAGCTAGCTTACGTTCCCACCAGCAGTGTGAAAGTGTTCCCTTTTTATCACATCCACATCAGCATCTATTATTTTTTGTTTTTCAATTATGTCCATTCTTACAGGAATAAGATGGTATCTCATGTGCTTTTAATTTGCATTTCCCTAATAGAGATGTTGAGCATTTTTTCTTATGTTTGTTGGCTATTTGGATATCTTCTTTTGAGAATTGTCTGTTCATGTCCTTTGCCCAGTTTTTGATGGTTTTTTAAATTAGAATTTATTAGCTTTTAATATAAACATGAGAAAAACCACATAAATTGTAGCATTCTTTTAAAAATAAAACTGCAGTCAATACTTGAATATCCAAGCTCTGAACTCCATAAACAATGTTTTTTCTTTCTTTCTTTTTTTTCTTTTTTTGATGAGGTTGCTTTTATCTTGCTGATTTGAGTTTCTTGTAGATTCTGGATATTAGTCCTTTGTCGGGTGCATAGTTTGCAAATATTTTCTCCCAATCTGGGTTGTCTTTTTACTCTGTTGATTAATTCTTTTGCTATGCAGAAGCTTTTTAGTTTAATTAGGTCCCAGCTATTTATTTTTGTTTTTGTTGCATTTGCTTTTGGGTTCTTAGTCATGAACTTTTTGTCTAAGCCAATATCTAGAAGAGTTTTTCCGATGTTCTAGAGTTTTTATGGTTTCAGGTCTTAGATTAAAGTCTTTGATTCATCTTGAGTTGATTTTTATATAAAGTGAGAGATGAAGATCCAGTTCATTCTTCTACATGTGGCTTGCCAATTATTCCAGCACTATTTATTGAATAGGGCATTTTTTCCCCCACTTTGTGTTTTTGTTTGCTTTGTCAAAGATCAGTTGGCTGTGTTTGGCTTTATTTCTGGATTCTCTGTTCTGTTCCATTGGTCTATGCGCCTATTTTTATTACCAGCACCATGCTATTTTGGTAACTATAGCCTTGTAGTATAGTTGGAAATTGGGCAGTGTGATGCCTCTAGATTTGTTCTTTTTGCTTTTGTTCTTTTGGTTACGTGGACTCTTTTTTGGTTCCTTATGAATTTTAGGATTGTTTTTTCTAGTTCTATGAAGAATGATAATAGTATTTTGATGGGAATTGCATTGAATCTATAGTTTGCTTTTGTCAGTATGATCATTTTCATAATATTGATTCTAATCCATGAGCATGAAATGTGTTTCCATTGTTTGTGCCATCAATTATTTCTTTCAGCAGTGTTTTGTAGTTTTCCCTGTAGAGATTTTCACCTCCCTGGTTAGGTATATTCCTAAGTATTTTATTTGTTTATTTAGCAAGTGTTGGAAAAGGGATTGAGTTCTTGATTTGATTCTCAGCATGGTCACTGTTGGTTTATAGCAGTGCTACTGATTTGTGTTCATTGATTTTGCCTCCTGAGATTTTACTGAATTCTAGGAGCTTTTTGAATGAGTCTTTAGAGTTTTTTAGGTAGTACAACCACTATGGAAAACAGTGTGGAAATTCCTTAAAGAATGAAAAGTAGAACTACCATTCTATCTAGCAATCCCACTATTATCTACCCAAAGGAAAAGAAGTCATTATATGAAAAAAACACTTGCACATGCATGTTTATAGCAGCACAATTCACAACTGCAAAAATATGGAACCAGCTTAAATGCCCATCAGCCAATGAGTGGATAAAGAAAATGTGGTATATATACATCGTGAAATACTGCTCAGTCATAAAAAGGAACAAAATAATGGCATTCACAGCAACCTGGATGGAATTGGAGACCATTATCCTAAGTGGAGTAACTCAGGAATGGAAAACCAAATATAGTGTGTCATAAGAATGATGTAATGGACTCTGGAGACTCAGAGGGAAGTTCCACTAAGGAACTTATCCATGTAACCAGAAACCACATGTTCCCCGAAAACTATCGAAATAAAAAAAAAAAAAAGTAATTAAAATTTTTAGAAAGTTCACACAGCTGCCCAGCGTGTGTCCCAATCACCAGGATCATCAGCTTATTCTGTGTGTTTCTAAGTGTCTTATGAGCACACTGTTATAAGGAATCCAAACAATATAGCACTGCCACACTTGGGGCTGCTTTTTGTTTTAGGGCTCTTTTATTATGTAAAGTCCAACTGATATGAAAATAACCTAAATTGTCTCTGACTTCTCAGAAATTCTCAAAACATCAAAATGTGCCCTGTCTTTTGATGCTGGTTACCCCTTAGTGGGAATCCAGGATTTCCTTATTTCAGTGTCACAGCTGTGAGTTGTAAAGCATTTCATTCACCACAGTGCTAGTTACAGTTGGTTTTATTTAAGCTGCCAGATTTGGAAATGCACCTCACTATAGCATTAGTTTAAAAAATTTAGGCAGGGGAGAAGAAGCTTGTATGTACAAATGATATTTTTTACTTTGGACTGTAAGTATGTTTTTTGGTTCTTTATTCTTCCCAGCAGTTTTTCTGGGTGTAACTATAACTTGGTGTATGAACTTTTAGAAAACTCAGAAGACTTAGGAGGATGTAAGCTCTCTCCCTTTCCTTCCCACCCCTCACCCCCAGCATAGAATATTGGTAGGTGAAACGTTATTAAATAGAGTCTGCGCAGAGTAGTCAGACCTTAGTCACATCCAACCCTGCCCCTTGTCTCTGTAACTGTTTTCTGTTGCTATTAGCATCTTCATTCAGAAGGATGAAAGGGGAGAAAAAAAATTAAAATGAAGTTAATTTTGTTCAGCAAAAGTTAAAGTGCCTTTGGCTGAACTCTGGGTAGTTGGTTTTGGAGTTGTATGGGGTTTCATTTGTTCTCCAGCTCTCTTAGTCTTCACTTGTAAATAGAAACTAGAGTTCATTTTTCCTGACAAGAACGAACTTAATTATTTACCTAGAATGGTTAGTAATCTGTTCTTATTACCAGAAAGCTTTCTTCTAATCTATTTAGTATCTTTTTTCATAAGAGTTTGAATATATTAGTATGTATTTTCAATAGAATCTAACCTTTCATTATTAAAGTTCCTAAATATATTACTATGTTTTTTTATTATGAACATTGACTCATTGTTTAGAGTTTTGCTTCTCTAATTATCTTGGGTGAAGGACCAGTTTTGTTTTTAATTTCCAGTATGTCATGGATTGATAATTTTATAAAATATAATAAAAATGATTTACTAGAAAAATGAAATACTAGAAAAATGAAATTTAAAGAAACGAAAAACATAAGCCTGATTAAACATTTATTATTCTTATAGTCAACAGACATAAAATTACTCTGGCAAGCTGCTGTAAAAAACTCTAAAGGCCTACTCTCAGTTTCTGTGCTTATTCTGGGACTGGGGCTGGTCTGCAGAGCCCAGTTTGAGTTGCACCATTGGACAGAATATATACAATTTAGAAGACCAAAGTTCAGTATATACTAATTTCAGAATGTATCCTCAAAGCGGGTTTTTGGGGGCTGTCCCCTTCATATTTCTTGCACATATAAAAGGCAAGTGCAGTTCGGGTACAGTGGTTCATGCCTGTAATCTCAGCATTTTGGGAGGCCAAGGCAGGCAGATCACTTGAGATCAGGAGTTTGAGGCAAATTTGGCCAACATGGTGAAACCTCCTCTCTACTAAAAATACAAAAAATAGCCGGGCATGGTGGTGTGCACCTGTAATCCCAGTTACTCAGGAGGCTGAGGCATGAGAATCGCTTGAACCCAGGAGGCAGAGGTTACAGTGAGCTGAGATCATGGCACTGCACTCTAGCCTGGGCAACAGAGCAAGACCTTGTCTCAAAAAAAAAAAAAAGCAAGTGCAGAAAAAAATCCTGTTTATTTAAACTTTTTCTACTTATAAAAAAATTATAGGACAGTGCATAAAATAATATTTAGGTGAATGTAGAAAAAGTTGATTGTCTTTCTCCCACTCCTCTGGTTGTTTCTTTTCCTTTCTCTATACATCATATACATACATACGAACATATACCTTTATATGGAGAGGGGACATTTTTTTCTTCTATGAAAATGGCATCATAAACAATACTCTGCAACTTTTTTACTTAATATTTTTGTTACAACATTTATCTTTATCAAATATGAATCTAGTGGCTCTTTTTAACAGCTGCATAATATCCTATGGTATTGTCGTACCATAGTTTATTCAGTTCCCCAGCTGATATACCTTCAAGTGCATTCTAGGCTTCTACCATTCCTAACAACACTGCAGTTAAATTCTTGTACATATATTCTTATGTATCTACTTAGATATTTGAAGGACAGATTCCTAAAAATGGAGTCAACAACTCATACATGATGTCAGATGATACTCCAAAAAAGTTGCATAGATGGAGAGTCACACCTGCAAAATAGAGAATACCTGTTTGCCTCACCCCTGCCAGGTGTTAGGAATCTTTTTAAGTGTTCTCTCTCTGCAGTGTAAAGTGATCACTAGCTGTGTTAATTTGAGTTCCCCTGATTGCCAGCGAGAGTGTGCTTCTTTTCATATGTTTAAGGGCCTGCTGGATCTTTCTGTTCAATTTGGGGGCAACAAAACTTGACAGATTTTATTAGGTCTTTTATGTACCAAGTTTTCTGTCTGAGGTACACTTAGTGATTGGGGTTTATATTATTTGTTAGTTTTAATAGGGTAGAGGACATGGGAAAAGAACAAAGATACAGTGTTGAGGGTTTTTTATTTGGTGGGGGGGGAGATGTCTTAGTTCTAATTTTCTTTGTGTAACATTTTCTTTTTCTTCAAGATCAGCTTACAGGAAATCCGTCCCTATTTGTGTGTAATGTAAAAAGGGCACAGGGTGGGGCATCTTTGTAGCTTGGCATACTGTATATTGTTATTCAGGACTGCTCAAAGACTATGCATTGGCATGTGTACTTTTAAAAAATTGAGGTGAGTTCATATAAAATTAACCCTCTTCAAGTGTGCAGTTCAGTGGCATATAGTACATTCACAGTGCTGTGCAACTGGGACCTCTATCCAGTTCTGAAACATTTGCCTCACCCCAAAGGAAACTCCGTCCCCATTAAGCAGTCACTCCTCATTCCCCTCATCCCTCAACCCCTGGAAACCACTCATCTGCTTCCTGCGTCTACGGTTTCACCTTTTCTGGATATTTCATTTAAATTGAGTCATGCAGTATGTAACTTTTTATGTCTGGCTTTTTTCATTTAGCATAACATTTTTGAGGTTCGTTTGTATCGTTGTGTGTATCAGTACTTCATTCCTTATTGTGACTGGATAAAATTTCATTGTATACTACAATATACAATAATTTATTTATCCATTTACCAGTTGATAGATATTAGGGTTGTTTCCACCTTTTGGCTGCTGTGAACAATTGCCCATATACACCTAGATGCCAAGTTAAGTCATACAGAGAGAGGGATGAGGGAAGAAGAAAGACAGCTGAGAAGAGCCTCCCAGGGAGCATCTTCTGTCTTCTAGAGCCTTCCTCTCTCTGTAGTTGGTCATCTACAGGCTCTTTAGGAGGCTGGGTTAGTCTTGGGGCCAGATTTGGGATCTGTTCCCATTGGCTTCAATATCTTCGTTAAACCAGAGATAGACCCTCCATATTGGATTTTAAATCCACACCCTCTGGTTTTAAAAAGGAATTTACATCCCACCCTCAGGGCACTAGGTCTGCTCTAGCCTCCCTGGGTGCAGTGGCCGGGAGAAACATTCATGGCTATTCCTCCATGGTTGTTGCCTCTACTCTGGGTTGGAGCTTGTAGAATGTGGTGACCAGAAGGAGGAATCGTGCCCACATAGTACTTGGCATATAGGCTCATTTCCCATCTCTGCAGGCTTAGTCCAGTTATGTACCTCCCAGTTTTCTCCTCTGTAAAATGGCATTACTGGTACTTACATAATAGGGTTGTAGAGACAGTTACATGGGATAATGTATAGAGAGCACTGTTACAGTACCATGTGGTAGTACTTGATAAATGTTCCTTTTTTCTCTTCTCAGTGCTTCTCTGTCCTCTCCTATCTGGTGCCCAGGACATTACATACTTCACAAGGTAGTAGTAAGTTTAAAATGAGGTGATAATGCAGATGAAGGCTCTTAGCACAATGCCTGCAATGTAAGTCAGCACTCACAATAGATAGAAAGATACCTTATCTTGCAGTTAGGATTTCTCATTGGGAAAATGCCATGCAGTTGATTACAAGCTGTCTAAAGTGTTTTAAGTGGTAAAGATTGCACCTGGGTATATTGAGTTGTTCTGCCGCTTGGTGTTTATTACTATAGACACATCAGGCTAATTAAGACAGCCATGTTCAGGATAGATGCACTAAGATCGTGATGTGTGAGTTGGGCATTTCCCATCATGTTAGCACAAATACATTAAAGAAAGTTACTTTTATATCAAAGTATTTGCATCCCAAATAAAATACTTGTACAGCCTAAAATTCTCTTTCTTGTGGAAGCTGACAAGAGACTTCTGTCTTGCCCTCCAAAGTGGTTTAGTATCCTGTTTTGAGTACTATTTGGGTGCTGTTATTTAGAAATTCTGTTTTAGAGCAAATGGGAAGTGATTTTATAAAAAAGGGAGAAGCAGCTGTCCTCCACCATGCTGTCTCTCAACTGTGTAACAAGCCTTTCTGAGTGTGAAGTGGATCCCCATAATGTGGGCCCCATGTGAGAACCTTTTACAAGGTTTTCTTGTTGTAATGGCTGATATAATTAAAGGAGAGAGTTCATGTTTTGTCTGAAATGGAGCATGCCTTGAGTTACAGTGTTTTGTTTTTCTCACCAAATATATCCTGACTGTAATAGCAAACAGCTTGTATAAGATTTTTATATAAACATTTGAAAAAGCATTCTTGTCTTCACTGAAATTTTGAAAGCCTTTTAAGAATATTTGTAGCACTTATGTTTTTAAATGTCTAACAAGCAGTTGTTTATTTGGTAAATTCATTCCATGAGGGTGCTTTGAATCTACCTCCAACCTCTCACGGGTCTCCCAGACTTCCCAGGAACCACTGCTTGACAGCTGGAGAGGCAGCAGGTGAACCAGGGTCTCACGGGGAGGGCAAGACCAGGAAACCCCAAAGGGACAGCTTTCTGGAGAGAAATGCCTGGCTGTGCATGCCTCTTCACCTCCATCCCAGACGCACACTTCCAGGATGTGCAAATTCAGTCAGCATCATGTCTGTAGAGGACAACAACTTGTCTTTTGTTAGTCTTGACATTTCTTTAGCACTAGGCCTCTCAAGTTTTAGATGTGGGATGCTCAAGAAATGCATTTACAATTTGAAAACCTGGTGCTCATTAAGTAATTCTTTTAAAACTTTTTTCTTTTCCTTTTGAAAAATTCAAACCTAGAGAGGAGAGGAAAGAATCATATGAAGAACATTTATATACTCTTTGTTTATATTTGCCAGTTATTAATATTTGTTATTTTGTCTCCAAATTTATAGTTTTATGTGTGTGTTGGCAAGAGGGGTTCATTTCTTATAACTATTTAAAAGTAAGTAAGTTGCAGACTTACTTTCATGACATTTTTCCCGAAAGACTTCAGCATCATTTCTGAAGAATAAGAACATTTTCCTACGTAACCACAATCCTGTTATAAAGTAAGTCTTAATTGAAAACTTCAGACAGAGGACAAAAGAGTAAAAAAGGCAGAGATTGAACAAAGCTGTAATTGAACTTGGAAAGTATAAGGAGAAGAAATATAGGGAGATAATTAGAACTCCTGTTTGGTTCCTTAAAGGATAAATTATGTATGTACCAATAAATCACCCAATGAATGCAGATTTTCTTCAAATATTTACTTTGTCTAGTCCAAGGAGTTTCTCCTGGTGCTCTGAAGTCAGTGTTTTGGCCAGGGTTATAAGCTTTTCAGCCTGTAAATACATTTCTTCAGCATCATCAATCTAAAACCTGAGTGACCACATCCTACTTAGACTTGTGGTTAGGAGCAAATTTTCAAGGGATTTTGCTGGTGCCATTACATTGAGGACATGGGACCTTCAGTTATTGCAGTCAGAAATGTTTACTAATGGGCAGTTAGCGTAAACATGGGAGTCCTTTCCTGACATTTCATTTAGGTTTGAGTAAAAGCTGGTGTGTTAGCACACTATTTTGAGAAATAATTTTACAGGCTTGGCAAAATGTTAAGCTTGATGTCATCACAGACTTTTGCAGATTTAGGCTTCAGGAGTCAGTGCAAGAAAAAATGCTACTCTTATAAGGCTGAAGAGCAGGAACAAAGTTAAGTGGATGGCATGTAGACGCATCACTAATTTGTCTGTTTTAAAACAAAGATACACATTTTCTTGATACCTCTAGCTTATAGAACATTAAACAAATTAAAAGGTTTCTTTGGACCATTTCCATGAAAGCCTCCTTCTTTGGTAGGATTTAATATTTTGCCAGAAGAATTATGTTTGGGGATTTATGTTTCAAATTTTTTAAAAAAGCTGTTTCCACTAAGTTTTGGGATGGGAACCATATTAAGCCGTCTCTCTGACTAAGCACATCAGGCATCATCATGTCAAGAATGAGAAACAGTGTGTTTCCTTTAACAGCGGTGTATGTCATAGAGATGTTTGACCCATGATTTTTCATGAAAAGGTCCGTTTTCAGTAAACTCTTGTGCTTACCTAGTGTCTTCAGTGTGATAACTGGCCTCCCACTGATCAGGGGTGAGGTGCATCACAGAGAGTTTGAAACTATATATTTTATCTTTCATTTCCTTGTTCTTTTTACTCTTTCAGCCTTCAGTAGCCATGGAGATTTTTTATTTTAAATGACAATTTTACATATCAAATTTACAAACTGTGACTTTTAAAATAATTGTTGTACTCTTTTCTATGAGTAAATTTTAAAAAGCATTTAATGTAAAATGCATGTGTAGTTTCTTGTGTATCAAAGCCATGCTTTTCCTTAGCTCAGCGTAATCGTCTCCTGTTTCCAATTTGTGTTAGAAAGATCTGTGTGAAATGTGAACTCTAGTTTATATACTTACTAACAGTTAATGCATGTCCCTTGGGATAATAGCCCTTGAGCTATGTTTGTGGCTGTCTTACATAGACCATTTGAGTCTTTCTCCTTTAATGCCAAGTATCCACTTTTCACATGTGAATTGGAGATGTTACTGCCTGAACTTGGACACCAGTATGTGCATGTAATGTTGATTGGTGTCATCATGGTTTTTGGCTACTCTGTGATAATTTTGTTTTTCAGAGGCAAATTTTGTGAGGCCAAACTTAAGAGATTGGGTCTGTACATCATCCGTTCTTTCAGTCAGTAAACATTCATTTAGTGCCTAATCTGTGTCAGTGCTAGTCAAAAAGGAACGTGGCAGGGTTGCTGTCCTGGAATCATGTGCATACATGGTACCCATGAACGGGTTCTGACAACACAACAGCCACTTGATGGGAAGGGGCTCCACAGATAGGTGAGTTGGTCTGTAAAAGCCATCGCTGTACAAATGAATCCCCAGCCAAACATTGAAAGAGTGCACAGTAGATTCCCCCAGTTAGGACAGGGTCATAGAGCATTTTAGGTTAAGGGCCCATACTATGCCATAGAAGCATGAAACATATGCCACATTGTGGTATGAATTTCAAAAAACTTCATATAATGAGAGTTTGGGAGGCTGGCCTTCGTCCTGTAGTCAGTGGGGAACAACTTCAGAAATCTTAATGCAGAGGTTTCATGATGAAATTTGTGCTTTAGAAATACTCTTTTGCAGCACTATGGAGGTACAGCTAAGTAGAAATGGAAGGAATGGAATCCAAGGCGAGAGGGTCGCTCTGCTCCTACAGAAGTTCATGGGGCAGTGGCAGTGGGAAGATAAGAAGATGATGGTGCTGAGAGCCAGTTAAGAAATATAATCCTCAGAACTTGGTAACTGACTGGTTATGGGTATTGAGAGAGAGAAACTTAGAGGTTTCTCGTTTGGGTGACTACATGAATGATCTCATCAGTATATAAGTGCTCAATTAGATAATGAGATTGAGGGGCAGTAGTAATGTAGGCAACAGAGAACCGAGAGAACCAATGATATAAGCCCTAGGAAGTAGACTTTTAAGGAGGAGGCAAATAAAAAGAAGCTTTAGAAGGAATGATCTGAGGGTATGACGAAAACCTGAGGATAGGGTGTTCCATGAATCCAAAGCTGAAATCTGCAGAAGGAGTGGTCAACGAGAATGTTGAGTACTTCAGAGGGGTCAAGCAAGGGTTCCAGGATATGTCAACTGGTAGGTTCAGTAATCCTAGCAAGAGAAATTGGTGGGCAGTGTCAAATAAGAAATGAGATGGTTCTTTTATACTCCTCTTTCAAGGAGCTTAGTTACGAAGGGAAGGAGAGCAAGAGGGTCAAGGAACATTTTTTAAATATTCGTTTTCAAGGTTAAAATCTAAAGCAAGTTTACATGCTGGAGGATAGATATAATCCATTAGAGAGGAAGAAGAAGGAGATAATTGATGGAATAATGTCTCTAAGCAGATCTGATGGCATATAAGCTAGAACACATGGCAAGATTAGCTTTGGGTTAGAGAAAGGACAACTCAGTTTTTAATAGATGGGAACAAAGGAGGAAAGGGTAGGTGTGGATATGGATAAACAGAGGAAGGAAAGGGAATGTAGGTCTTGCAGGTTGGGAGTTTGAGGGGTGTGATGCCCATAAAAATGAGTGCTTAGATCTATAGCTGGAAGCATAGTTGACTGATGGCCCAACTATGGCCCCTCTGCTGCCACCTTTGCATTTATACTAAACTACACATTGCCACCAGCTTCTCCCAGTCATGACCAAGCACAATAGGGGCTCCTATTACAGGCTTATCCCTGTGGGACATAGGACTTTTCCAGTGGGCCAAATTGGCTCAAGAACTCTTCCTGTTGGCCTGAGCAGACCTTTCTTGGAACTGTGTTAGAATCCAAGACTTCCTAGCCATTCCTTCTTCCTTTCCTCTCCATGTCCATAGGTGTGGTTTGAAGGACCTCCCACATTCTGTGGCGTCCTTTCTCAACATATCTTTTGTATTTCTAGTTCTATCTTGGTACCTGCTTCTGGGTAGACCCAAACTAACATAAATAATTTGGTCAAAATGTGTATATTATTAAGGTAATGCCAGCTGCTGTAAAAATAACTTCTCAGTTCAACAACGTGTACATCATTCAGACAGAAAATTAGTAAGAAATGTGGGACTTGAATTGCATTTTTGGCCAAATGGACCCAATAGACATGTACAGAATTTTCCATCCAACAGCAGCACAATGTAAATTTTTCTACAGTACACATGGAACATTCTCCAGGATAGACCATATATTAGGCCACAAAATTTAAGATTGAAATTGTATCTAGTATCATTTCAGATATAACATCAAACCACAGTGGTATAAACTAGACATCAGTGACAGGAGGAATCTTGAAAAATTCACAAATATCTGGAAAGTAAACAACGTGCTCCAGAACAACCAATGAGCCAAAGAAGAAATCAAAAGGGAAATTTAAAAAATACCTTGAGGGCCGGGCACGGTGGCTTGCGCCTGTAATCCCAGCACTTTGGGAGGCCGAGGTGGGCAGATCACGAGGTCAGGAGATC
>NW_012102787.1:823214-825346 GCF_000951045.1 Mandrillus leucophaeus
TATATATATTTATATACATATATATATATATATATATGCCTTGAGACAAATGACAATGGAAACACAATATACCAAAACCTGTGGGATGTAGGAGAAGCAGTTCTGAGAGGAAACTTGATAGCAATATATGCCTACATTAGAAAAGAAGAAAGATCTCAAATGAATAGTCTGACAGTACACCTCAAGGAACTAGAAAAAGAAGAACAAAACTAAGATCAGATTAGTAGAAGGAAAGAAATAAAAATCATAACAAACATAAATCAAATGAATAACAGAAAACCCACAGGAAGAATCAATAAACTAAGAGTCTTTTTTTTTTTTAAAGTAAAATTGGCAAACCCATAGATAGTCTAACAAAGAAAAAAGAAAACTCAAGTAAAACCAAAAATGAAATTGAAGAAATAACAACAGATACCTCAGGAATAAAAAGGATAATAAGTCACTATTATGAACAATTGTATGCCAACAAATTGGATGGCCTAGAGGAAGCAGATGAATTCCTAGAAAAATACAACGTACCAGGATTGACTCAGGAAGAAATAGAAAGCCTGTGACAGACCAATCACAAATAAATTGGAGAAGTAATGAAAAACCTCTCAACAAAGACAAGCCCAGGACCAGATAGCTTCACAGCTGGATTCTACCAAACATTCAAAGAATTGATACCAGTACTTCTTAAACTCTTCCAAAAAAATAGAACTAGAAAGAATACTTTCAAACACATTTTATACCAGGATCACCTTGATACTCAGCCAGCCAAAGACATCACAAGAAAAGAAAATTTAAACCCAATTTCTCTGATGAATGTTGGTGCAAAAATCCCCAGTAAAATATTAGGAAACCAAATCCAACAACACATCAAAAAGATTACATGTCATGACTTAAGTGGGATTTATCCCTGGCATATAAAGCTGGTTTAACATCTGCAGACCAATCAGTGTGATACATTGCATTAACAGAATGAAAGATAAAAATCACATGATAATCTTAATTGACACAGAAAAAGCATTTGACAAAGTCCAACATCCTTTCTTGAGAAAAATGCTCAATAGTGTATGTATAGAAGGAAAGCTTCTCAATGTAATAAAGGCCATTTATGAAAAACCCACAGCTAACATTATAATACATGGGGGAAAACAAAGTTTTTCCATGAAGGTCTAGTGTCAGGCAGGCATGGATGCCCACTTTCACCACTTCTGTTCAACATAGTACTGGAAGTACTAGCATTAGTAATTAAATAAGGAAAAGAAATTAAAGGCATTGAAATCAGGAAGGAAGAAGTAAAGTTATCTCTGTTTGCAGATGGTGTGATCCTATATTGTAGGGCGGGGGAAAAAACCCCTGCAGATTCCACACAAAGAAACTGTTAGAACAAAGAATGAATTCAGTAAAGCTGTGGGATGCAAAATCAACAAACAAAATAAGCTGCATTTTTTTTCATACCAATTACAGTCTATTTGAAAAGAACATGAAGAAAATGGTCCCACTTAATAGCATCAAAAAGAACAAAATACCTAGGAATAAATTCAACCAAGAATGTGAAAGATGTGTACACTGAAAACTATAAAACGTTAAGGAAAGAAATTAAAGAAGACACAAAAATTGGAAAGATATCCCATGCTCATGGATCAGAAGAATTAATATTGTTAAAATGTCCATAGTACCCAAAGCAATATACAGATTCAGTGCAATCTCTATCAAAGTCCCGATGTAGAAAAAATGCCTCTTAAATTTGAACAGAACCATGAAAGACCCTGAATAGTCAGAACAATTATGAAAAAGCAAAACAAAGTTGGAGGTATTATACTTCCTAATTTAAAATTATATTACAAAGTTGTAGTAATACAGTATTGTGCAGACATAAAAACAGACACGTAGACCGGTGGAACAGAATAGAGAGTCCAGAAATAAATCCACATATATAGAGTCAACTAATTTTTGACGAGGGCACCAAGAAGACACAATGGGAAAAGAATAGTCTCATGTGTGGAGCCAACAGACACATGAAAAAATGCTCATCATCACTGGCCATCAGAGAAATGCAAATCAAAACCACAATGAGATACCATCTCACACCAGTTACCAACCAAAAAAAGTCCAGGACCAGATAGCTTCACAGCTGGATTCTACCA
>NW_012102787.1:825722-862700 GCF_000951045.1 Mandrillus leucophaeus
TGGACTCGGGAAGGGGAACATCACACACTGGGGCCTATTATGGGGAGGGGGGAGGGGGGAGAGATTGCATTCTGAGTTCTACCTGACGTAAATGACGAGTTGATGGGTGCTGACGAGTTGATGGGTGCAGCACACCAACATGGCACAAGTATACGTATGTAACAAACCTGCATATTATGCACATGTACCCTAGAACTTAAAGTATAATAATAATAAAAAAAAAGAGAAAAGAAAAAAAAAAAAAAGAATAGTCTCTTTGATGTGATGTTAAGAAAACTGGATTTCCATATGCAAAAGAATGGAATTGGACTGTTTTCTTATACCATACACAAAAATCAACTCAAAATTGATGAAAGACCGAAATGTAAAAGTAGAAACTATAAAACTCCTAGACAGGAACATAGGGGAATAGCTCCTGGACATCGGCCTTTGTAGTCAGCTTTTGGATATCACAACAAGAGCTCAGGCTACAAAAGCAAAATTAAGTAAATGGGAGCTGGGCATGGTGGCTCACGCCTGTAATCCCAGTACTTTTGGGAGGCCGAGGTGGGTGGATCACAAGGTCAGGAGATCGAGACCATCCTGGCCAACATGGTAAAACCCCGTCTCTACTAAAAATAAAAAAATTAGCTGGGTGTGGTGGCACACACCTGTAATTCCAGCTATTCAGGAGGCTGAGACAGGAGAATCACTTGAACCCAGGAGGCAGAGATCGTAGTGAGCCGAGATGGCGCCACTGCACTCTGGCCTGGAGGACAAAGTGAGACTCTATCTCAAAATAAAATAAAATAAAATAAAATAAAATAAATGGGACTACACCAAACTATTATAAAGTTTTATACAGTAAAGGAAACAATCAACAAAGTGAAATAGCAGCCTACAAATTGGGAAAAAAATTCCAATCAGTATATCCCAATATCCCAATGTACATCAGATATATTGCAAACCATATATTTGGTAAGGAGTTAGTAGCGAAAATTTTTTCAGGAACTCATACAACTCAATAGCAAAGAACAAATGAATTACCTGTTTTATAAAATGGGCATAAGGCCTGAATAGACATTTTTCTAAAGAAGACACAAAGATGGCCACAGGCATATGAAAAGGTACACAACATCATATCAGGGAAATGCAAATCAAAACCACTGTGATTACCCCCTCACAACTGTTAGGATGGCTCTTATCAAAAAGTCAAAAGATGATAAATGAGGAGGACTTTTGTCCACTGTTGGTGGGAATGTAGATTGGGCATAGCCATTATGGAAAACATTATAGAGGTTTCTAAAGAAATTAAAAACAGAACTACCATATATGACCCAGCCATTCCTCTTCTGGGCATATACCCAAAGGAAATGAAATCACCACCTTGTAAAGATGTCTACCCTCCCATGTTCACTGCAGCATGATTCACAATAACTAAGATATGGAAACAACCTAAGTGTCTGATGATGGACACATAGAGAAAGAAGTGGCTATAAATATACCACATTTGGTATATACCAAATGAATATTATTCAGGCCTAGAAAATAATGAGAGCTTGTCATTTGCCACAACATGGATAAGCCTGGAGGACATTGTACTAAGCGAAATAAGCCAAAGAAAGACACATATTATATGATCTTACTAATATGTGGAACCAAAAAAAATTCAAATATGCAGAGAGAATAAAACAGTGGTTACCAGGGATATGGGTTGTGGGCAGGAAATGGAGAGATGTAGGTCAGAGGATACAAAGTAGTATGAACAAGTATAGAGATCTAATGTGCAGTATGAAGACTATAGATAATAATGGGATTCATGCTAAACGAGAATTTAGCTGCTCTTAACACAAAAACAAAAATAGGGTAAGAGATGATGGATATGTTAATTTGCTTCACTACAGTAACCTTTTTACTATCTCTATTAAGCCTATAGCATCACGTTATATGCCATAAATATATGTAATAAAAATATTTTTTTAAATAAAAATTAAAAAATAAAAGATAACTTCTCAACATTTCACTGTTCTAACACAAGTTTCTTCCTTATTCACATGAGGTCTTAATTGGGTGTTAATGAATGGTAGGTGACATTTTCCTCCTGGAAATCCTTCAGGAATTCAGATTCCTTCTACCTTATAGTTTCTGCATCTTCAACATGTGACTCCCAGAGTTACTGTGCTTGTTTGCATCGCATCAAGAGAGGGGGAAAGAACATGGAAGATTACACATGGAAGGTTTTTATGGGGTAGGCCGAGAAATTAGCATAGAAATTAGGCCTAGAAATTAGCATAATCACTTTCACTCACATTTCGTGGTAGAACTCAGTCACATGTCACCAACTAGCTGCAAAAGAGGCTGGAAAACGTGGCCCAGCTGTGTACCAGGAAGAGGACACTGTAAGTTTCATGGAATAGTCCCCATGGGAAGTAGGAGGACACAGCTAATGCTATGAGGCTTGGATTTATCACACTGTACAATTTATGTGAGGCTTTTTTTTTTCCCCCAGGAGCTTCAACATTGAGTTACTGGTCAAGGTTCCGAGAAAGCAGGTGGTTGAGTTTGAAATTCAGAGTTTGGAGGTTCAAAACTGAATAGTTTTAAAAGGAAAACTTGGGCAAGTCTCCATTGGAAAATGTCTGTTCAATGTTTCGGTACATTTTGGGGTTGATGTGAGAATTGCTTAGTCACAACATATGTCACTCTGTGTGTTGCTGATTTTGGGTCCTGCACCTGGACAACCAAACCGGACTGGCCCCTTCCTTCCTCCTTCACATGAGACCCTTCAGTCAGAGACAGGATGACTCATAGAGGGAGAGATGGTTTCAAACCCTGTGAAACCTTACCCATTGTTCAGATGAACCATTTATCTTGTACTTTTCTCTAATACAAATGAATGAGCCCCGCTTCTTCTAGTTAGTACCCTTATTCACCTACTTTTCTGGTGGTACACAATGCTCATTACATTTTTTCGCTTTTGCAAATTTGTCTCATTGTGTTTCCTTTGCTTAAAGTTGGCTCTCTTCTTCCCTCTTCTCTTCCCTTGAATCATTGTCAGTCCAAATCCTGGACAACCTGTCCTCTCAGGCCCAACTCAAATGCCATCTCCTCTATCATTCTCCCCATTTACCACAGTTGAGTGCCTCCTCTCTTCCTGACACCCTTTGGGTCTAGTTTCGCCACTCAGGTGGCCCACAGCTGCCTTGTAGAGTAGATTCTTTCGTATGAGTCTTTCACCTACTAGATTTAAAACTTGATGATAGAACTGTGACTTCCTAGTACTACC
Organism: Mandrillus leucophaeus; assembly: GCF_000951045.1. Lineage (NCBI taxonomy): Eukaryota > Metazoa > Chordata > Mammalia > Primates > Cercopithecidae > Mandrillus > Mandrillus leucophaeus. The sequence continues at coordinate 828,988 of NW_012102787.1, forward strand.
TGCTCTTAGCACAATGTCTTACAGTACATTTTTAATAAATAATTGTCGAGTGCAAATGAATAAATATTGCTTATTGTGGAGCAGACAGAATGAAGTTCAGTTTGGAGAATCAATCTTGTGTGGCCACAAATCACATGAGGAATGTAAAAGTTAAATAAATAAAACAAGCCTAAGATAATGCGTTAGAAGGGGAGAAAAGGCCTATACCAATTTTTTGCATCTCTAATGATCATAGAGATATGATTTGTATTATTTATGAGGGCTAGAAAAGGAGATCTCTGTTAGGGCTCTGAAGTTTGTGAAGCCTCCAGCCACCCATCTGATGTTGAAAAAGTCAGTTGATTGAGAACCCACCATATTTACAATCTTGACTTATTTTGGAGCGTTAATGGAGGCAAATTGAGATTTTGGTTGGTTGTAGGGAGTATAAGTTATATCAATGCTCAGGGGAGTAGTTTTGAGTTTGAAACATTACAGTAACTCCTTCAGACTTTTAAGATGTACATGAGATACTTGTAAGTGGAAGATAGTGAATTGACAAGAGACCTCTTTATACATCTAGAACATATCAAGTTGTTACTTTTCTACAAATCTTATAGATTGGGTTTTGCTGGTTCTGTTTTTATGGTTGTAACTGTTTGTTGTAGGATAAAAGTCCAAGAGGAAATGGCTCTTAAATATAAAATGTATATTCTAAATGTAATATACGGATACTATATATAAGCTATTTTTCTTTTCTAGGTCCTTTTTATTTTCTTAAAGCCAAACATATTGTGTGTGATTCAAACAGGTGGAGAGCAATTAATTTAAAAGTGGCCTAAAACCCACCTCCCTCTACTACCTTTCAAGGGCATTATACCATTATATGATCCAGGGTTTATACAGCAGATTATTTTATCACTACTCTCTTAGAGCAACCAATCGGTCAGCTTCATTTTATTAGCATGCCTTAATATCCCCGTTTTAAAAATGTTTATTGAATATTTTTAAGTAATTTTGAAAAGATCTAGGAAGATTTACATACTCATTTTTTCATGAACAAATTATGCTGTATACTTAATTGAGTCTGTCTGTAGGGATCATTTATTTCTATTCATCAACTCTTTATCAAGCTTCATACTAGATATTGAGATGATAGTCTTAATTTTGTTTCTCTCGCTTATGTTTTTCCATTATGTCTTATCTTTTGGGGTTTATTTCTGGCCCTGGAGTTCGTTCTTTTACATAAGCTCTTAGCCGGTTGTGATTTGTTGCTAAATTACCTTCATTCAAGTTTTTATAAATGGATGTAGATATTTTGAAAAGTATTTCTTTTAGGATACTAAACAGTAAGACAAAGATACACTGCACAATTGTGTACAAAAGGTCTTTTGGAATATGACTTCTTTGTATGTTAAAAGCAAGTTGTGCCATGATAGTTTTAAAAAAATAGTTTGGCAATGGTGTTTCCATTTATTACTATGTACATACTGCATTTAGCAGAGAGAAGTTTTTTATTATGATCAAGGCCTCTGTGTGACCAGTTTCAGGTCAAATATGAAATATATGGTGTAACAAGTGCTGTGTTTTCTCTTTAAAATATACTTGGATTCTTCCACGAGGTGTATTAAAAATGCTTTGACATCATTATGTCATCTTGAGTTACCCTTTCATTCACTAGCTTGGTTGGAGAAGATTAACTCTTCAATACATGATACAGAAAATCTGTTGATGCAGCCTCCCTCCAGTTCTTAGTATTTCATTTCATGAGGGATGTAGCACTTTTCCCCATGTAATTACAGATTGGTAGAGTTGAGCAGGACCTTAAACAAAATCCTCAAGTTTAACACCCATCAAATGCAGATACCTCTTCTAAGGTATCCTAATTTCTATATAGAAAATAATTCTAATTATCAGTTTACTTGGCAAATCTGCCATAATAAAGTCTTTTTCAAAGTTATTTATGCTCCGTTCCCCTCAGTATTTATCATGGTATTAGTTCCACAGTCATTCTGATCTCAACCCTTTTTGCTTTCTCCAGTTTATCAGAAAGTTCCTTAAAATATAGTGGAGAAAATATAGAGCTGCCTCCCCGTTTGTTTTGTTTGTTTGTTTGTTTTGTTTCGTTTTTGATACAAGATTTTACTCCCATCACCCAGGATGGAGTACAATGGCACAATCTTGTCTCACTGCAACCTTAACCTCCCAGGCTCAAGCAATTCTCCTGCCTCAACCTCCCAAGTAGCTGGGTCTACAGTTGGACACCCCCACACCTAGCTAATTCGTGTATGTCTTGTAGAGATGAGTTTCGCCACGTTACCCAGGCTGGTCTTGAACTCCTGACCTCAAGTGATCCGCCTGCTTTGGCCTCCCAAAGTGCTGGGATTACGGGCATGAGCCACTGCACCTGGCCCTAAAACTACTCTTTCTGAGCAATTTGAGAGGGACTGTGGCTTATCTGGCCTTGAGAAAAGTGTTTTTGTTAATGCAGCCTAAAAGTGCATTTTTGCAAACCCATCACCACTGCCTGTATTGAATCAAGAGGCTGCCGGACCTCCATGTACTGACCATACAGGACCTCACATTTGAAGCCTAGTAAACTTGACTATATTCATTTTGGCCTATTTTTAACCTTGTGAAAACTTTTGTAATCCTGTTTCTGGCATCCCTGATATTGTGCTTTTGTACCAATACAGCTTCTGGATCATTGTCTCAATTATTGATAAAAATGGCAAATACAGACTTTCTGTCCAGAGTGATAATCATATCCACTTACTTTTGCTTTAGATAGGAGTTTTACTGTTGATCATCTTTGCCTGGGAAGGTGAATGATAAAGCCAGAAGAAAGCATGCTTTCTGATCATTGTAAGTGTTACTTTTATGGAAAGAAATAAAATTAAACTAGCAGGAAATTTAAATTTTATTAATATTGTGTCATGTACCTTAGAAGATCTAAAACTGTCAAAAGAAACAAAATGGTTTACACTGGAGCCTGGTTATAACCTTTCCTTGGTAGCCCATAGCTGTGGGACCCATAGCTTTGGGGCCCAAAGCTCTCTTTGATTTGGGTCAGAGACCTTCCCATGTGGCCAGGAATTTTGATTAGGGCAGATGATGTTATCAAGTCTTCATCAGATTTGGCTGGAGGGAAAAGCTGTGTGGCACCAAGTTGTGTGACTCTTTGTATTGCTAAATAAGGATACCCGGGCAGTCTTAAAACTGGTGCCTTATGTTATGTGAACTTTAAGCTATTGTGATGTTCATGTTTGCTCAGGCTGGCTACTGCAGCTTTCTTACAACATAGTGCTGCTCAGACCGTGGTTGAAAGTTTGATGCTAATAAGCACAGTGTATTTGAACATAGTCAATTCTAAAAAATATTTTGTTTTCTTTCTTCCTTCCTTCTCCTTTCCTTTCTTCTTTCTGTCTTGAAATCTGTGGATTGAACTTTCCCACCCCTGGAAAAACAACTCAGAAAGTATACCCTGTGTCACCACTGTCATCTTCCTTTATCAGTGCAGGTTTATAGACAGTGTTCTCATATCATCCTGAATCATTTCTACAAACTATAGAACAAAATTAACTTTCCATTACAATCCTAACAATTGTAATAAATGCTCCTATTAGAAGCTTTTACTCCCATCCTGTGAGGTATATCATGCTGAGGGGAAAGTTGCATCTTCATTAGTCACCCATGACTTACTCCAGGTGTTACCTCTAAGTTAGGAAGAGAGAGGGCAAAATACCCTGGTGACACATACGCTTTTTAAGGGAAAAAATTCTGAAAGCAAAAGGGTTTTCTCTTTTTTTTAGATGACTAGCAAAAGGGTGTTGATTAAGATGTGTCAAGCAGGTGCTGGGGTATGTGCTAAACTATTTAATGGTTTTCAGAGTACCGAGTGGCTATTTTTAAATTTTTCTATAGCATTCTCAGTTAAGCTGCTGGATGAAAAGTACAAAGGGCTAAAAATATTTACAGTTTCAGTAATGTCTGTTTTAAAAGAAACCATCCTCGTCTATGGCCATACCACCCTGAACGTGCTTGATCTTGTCTAAAAGAAACCATCCTGTGTGATTTTTCTTTTTTTCCATTTGAAGGAAAAGAATATTATGGCTTACAGAGAAGTGGTTGAAGCAGTTTGTTCAACACTGAGGTTTTTAGGAAAAATGACCATCAAAAGACAGTAAGTCGGGTTACAAATCATCAGGATTTTAAAAAAACAATGAAGACAGTGATTATTCCTTTTACTATATTATTATTACTATTTTTGTATTATTAACTGTAGTTCCAACTGAAAATAATATTATCTTTGAAATTTGTTGTATGGAGTTAGGAGACGAGTTGCTGGTATCAGATTACTTGGGCTATATCTCAGCTTTATCCCTTGAATTTGTGATCCTGGATAAATTGTTTAATCTCTTTGTGCCTCAGTGTACCTGTCTGTAAAATAGCAATAATAATAGTGCCTGCCTGCTAAGGTTGTTGTGGTTAAATGAGATGATGCTCTGCTTAACATAGTAAGTACTCAGTAAATGTTGGCTATGCTTATTTTTTTCATTTTAAAAAGTTTGTGGTTAAATGAACACATATCATTTATTCTCTTAACCATGTTTGAGTATATAGCTCAGTAATACTAGCTATATTTACATTGTAGTGTAACATCTTTAGAATTTTTCATCTGGCAAAACTGAGATTTTATTATATTTTAAAAGCTCATTTTCCTTCAGAGTCAGTTACACAGCTGTGTGGACATAACACAGGAATGCAAGCACCATTGGGACAGGGAGATTAGACTCTTCTCTTTACTGCTGTATCAAAAGTGCCAAGATCAGTGTCTGGCCCATAACAGGGCTCAATCAATATCTGCCGAATGAATGAATAAATGAATGAATGAACAGTGAGGCTTCATTTGACAAACTAGATGTGTGTTTGAAAATTATTTCTTAAGTGCTAAATCCATTTTTATGACTGATTTTAAGTATACATGGAAAGCTGACTCCTTTTGGAGGGCAAAGTGATTTCTAAAACAACTGTTTCGTAATTATTTACCAGTTCTGGCTTTGGCAGGTCAATTTTTCTTAATCTGGAAAAAAAATAGTATCCTTAGCGTAGATAACAGAAGGAAAGAGGATATGTTAGATGATTTGCCCAAAATTTAAACAGGATTCACTTTTTAAATTCAAGCCTTTTTACTTTGATTCAGATCTGGTCACCAGACTTACTTTTTCCTTAAGGCATATATGAATCATCTTGTTCTTTCATTCAGAAATCAAAAGTTCAGGCCTAGATCAGTATTTACCAAAACTGGTGGAACACTACCTTTCCACTAAGAGTGCATTACCTGTTTTTGGGTCTTTGAAAAGAATGTCAGCTGAACATGGTCTGGAAGTGGCCAAAACTCTGTGGGTGGGGAGAAAGGAAGAAATAACCTGTCTACTATTTAAAAACCTACCACCTATTAAATAAATGGCAGTCTTGTTCTGTGGAGTATTCATGGTTTATCTATTCTGATGAAGAAATACAAATTCTTGATTGGGTTTTCTTGCTTCTGGATAAAATGCTTAGTGTTACTTTATATTGTTCAGTCTTAGGTTTTGTTTTATGTTGTTTTTGAGACAGGATCTCGCTCTGTCAACCAGGCTAGAGTGCAGTAGTGGAATCATGGTTCATGGCAGCCTCAGTAGCTCCCTGGGCTCAGGTGATTCCCTCACCTCAGCTTCCCAAGTAGTTGAGACTATAGGCACGCACACTACACCCCGCTAATTTTTGTATTTGTAGTAGAGATGGGGAGTCTCACCATGTTGCTCAGGCTGGTCTCAAACTCCTGGACTCCAGTGATCTGCCCGCTTTGGCCTCCCAAAGTACTGGGATTACAGGCATGAGCTACCGCACCTGGCCTGTTTTTATGATATGTATTGAAATGCTCCAATAGCATTTTATTTTTATTTAACATTGCTGTTAGGTAGTAGGCACAAAATGTATCTTATGCCAAAGTTTACTTCTTTCTGCCAAGGAAAGGGTACTCTGCCTCCTGGACTTCACAGTTATGGAAGGAAGATGACAGGAATCTACATCATCTGCCAGGATTTTTATGGGGCCACATCACATACAGTGCCTGCCTGTAACTAAGAGCAAGAGCACCTCTCTCCTTTCAGCTGATGTTTGGCAAACCCTCACTCTGCTCCCATGGCAAAGACAGTCACTCATCTTCCAAATTGTGGTATCTTGAGTCATTTCCATTATGACTTGTCTTCTGAAAAGTGATAAAGGGAAATGATCTTACCTAGTCATTTTTTCCCATGCTACACGACAAAGTTTATCTCTGAATCAGAGAGCATAAATCTCTCTTGCCTCTCTGAGATAATAAAATATTTTTATATTTAAATTCTCTGTTAACAGGAAAATGTATAAAACCTTCCCAAATGTTTAACTCCTTCTTTTGATTCTATACCTACGTAGGTTTTTATTTGCATTAGAAACCAAATAAAAGACCGTTTGATGGTCTGTGCCCTTGGGAGAGTGAAGCAGCCAATTCATTTATTCTTCGTCTGCCCTGCCACGGCTTCCTATTGCACTAAGAATCCAGCCTCCTCCTTGGAGTTGGTGGGACTCTGCTGACCTGGCCCCAGCCAGGCTCTCTGGCCTCATGCAGCCATTTTCCCTTCATTGATCCTGTACCACCACTGTGACCAGGTACACCAGGCTCTTCCTGAGGCTACTTCTCTCCCTGAAATGCCCAACCCACCTCCCACTTTTTATTTTTCTACCTCTTGTTCATCCTTCACTTGGATTTTAACATCACACCCTCTGAGAAGCCTTCCCTGATCTCCACCCTTAATGAGCACCACCCAGTTGTCCATACTTTCCTTTCTCCTTTCTTTCCTAGCCTTTATTAGAATTTTAATTTCATATTTGCCCATGCATTTGTTTCTTTAATAGTTTTCTCTCCCATTAATCTATGAGCCCATTAGGGATCATGGCTATTTTGACTGCTGTATATAATATCCACTTCCTAGCAAGCAGGACATACTCAAGGAATAGTTACTGAATAATCATTTAAAAATTTTTTTATTAAGTGAAAAGTATCAGTATCTAGTTCTAAGAATGTGCAGTTCTATCAGGAGTGTTCAGTACTGAAAAAACAACGGCAAATTAGTTAATTGGTTGATTTCACAAACATTTGTTGAGAGTTGACAGTACACTATGATGTGTTGTTCTAGGTGCTGAGTACATGTGGATGGGATGTTGCCTGGCTTTGCAGAGGTCTCACCTAGGGGAGATAGCAAAGAGACACAAAGAGCAGTAAAATTAGTACCTTTCTCTCAAGGAGCATATTTATTCATTCATGTAACAAATATTTGTTGAGCACGTATGATATACTCTAAGCTAGAACGTACTTGAATATAATGAGTATAACATATAAGAGAGTAAAATTAATCTCTAAGAAAGATTCAGAATGCCGTAGGGGTGAAGATTAAGAAATACTGTCCGATTAGGGACATCAGAGAGCATCCTGGATAAAACAGAGACCGAAGTGCTACTCGAAGAATGGGTAGAACTTTGACAGCTGAAGCTATGAGGGAGGAAATTCTAGGCATGGGAACCCACTTGGGTGAAGGCATGGAAATGGGAAAACATTCCAGGGATAGCTATTAACCCTTTTTAACTGAAGCATAGGGTGAATGATGGTGAATAAGAAGAAATCAGACTGAAAAAGTAGGTAGAGGCTATACTTCAGCGGAGTGAAGAATTCCTCTAAGTTTAGAAAAAAATGATTTTAATTACCATAAGTAAGACAATAATGGTACTGATATTGCTGTTTGGTAGCCCTGAAGAAAATGATGCTTGTGACTTGGTACAGTGGCTCACACTTGCAATTCTAGCACTTCGGGAGACTGAGGTGGGAGGATTGCTTGAGGCCAGGAGTTCAAGACCAGCCTGGGCAGCATAACTAGATCCCATCTCAAAAAAAACCCAAAAAAACAAAAAAACTGTACATGGTGGTGCATGCTTGTAGTACCCAGCTACTAAGGAGGTTGAAACAGGAGGATCACTTGAGCCCAGAAGTTGGAGACTGCAGTGAGCTGTGATGACCACTGCACTCCAGCCTGGGTGAGACCCCATCTCTACAAAAAAAAAAAAAAAAAAAGAAGAAGAAGAAGAAGAAAGAAATTGGTACTTGTTTGAATATATTACATGCCAAATGTACTGCAACAGTCCTCTCCAAATGAGAATATAGAGTTTCATCCTTGTAAACTGTAGTCATGTTCCTGTTATCGTAGTAGTTAGTATGCAGGTCAATAATTTATATGTGGTCTTTAGCTTTGTCTTTATCATAAAACAGTAAAAACAGTACCCTGACATTTGAAGGGTTTTTTTTCACATTTGTGATATCAAAAACTTGATTCTTAACAGGTATCCTAAATTTACAAATATGTTTTTCATGCATATTTTAAGGAAATTTTCATAGGAATTTAACGTCAGGTTTCTTTTGAATACTTCCACATACTGTACCTAACAATTTTAGTGTAAAGTTTCATTTTCCTTATCAAATTCTATGTAACTGAGACATTGGTGTTTTAGCCAAGGTACCCTGCTTTATGGAGTATCTGTGTTCCTAGAAAATTTGTTTTGAAATATGATTTTGTAAATCAGATTGTATTGTAATATACTTGGTGACCTTTGCTTAAAATCACCTTAAAATAAATCCATTCCTATTATCTAATTCATATTTATAAATCTTAATTTTAATATGTACTCATTTTTCTTGAATTGGGGGTAATTCTGCAAATAATAAACAAGGTAAATGATATTTTTGTTGTTGCCAGTTTGTACGAAGAGAACATGTTATTTTGTTTCAGGTGAATGTATGTGTGTTAAGACACTGCACTACATTATACATCAATAGGGAGGAATATAACGTGTTTTTCTTTTGTATGGAAATTTGTTGAAACTTATCTTAAAAAGTTTTCAGCAGCAATTGAAGGATGAGCCTGAGGTTTTCTGATTAGTTGGAGAATATTGTTCTCAGTAGACAACAGTAAGAATAAAAGTGGAAAAATTATATCTAAAATAGATGTTTTATAACTTTCAGAAGATGTCTCCGTTTTACACATTACACTTAAAAGTACAGTAATCAACTCTGCTTTATAACTGTTTTGTGAAGATTATTTAAAGGTCAAAGGAGTATAGTAGAGGTACAGAAAAACAGAATAAAATTGGAACCCTAGAGTTTATGTGCATTTAGGTTAATTTTGACTTAATGGCTTCTGGCTCTCACCATTCTGGGTTGAGTGAAGGACCCACTGTTCATTGTGTTCCAGCAATAGTCACTCAGACCCAGCTTGCCACGTTATCAGTCCAACTGAACTTCTGCCACATCCCACTCCTCCTCCCTTGATAGCTTCTCTAGCTGACATCCTTTCCACCCCTTTGTGCTGCATTCCTCTTGCACTGCCAGCCTCCTGTCATGGAATGAGGGTCTGGGCCTGGAGACCTTTGGAGAAAATTCCTGGAGAGCAAGTTTTCATAGATTTTTTGTCCAACTTTTTTCTGTTTCCACCCTGTTGAAAATATTTTAATCCAAATAGGAAAAATTTTTAAATTCAGACTTCTCTTGTTTCAAATTCAGATTATTTCTCATCACCTCACAGCTAGTTCTTGAAGTTCATCTTTGCACGAACAGAGCTAACTGAACTACTGAATGATGTAAATGAACATGTAAAGGCTATATTTACCTACTTAAGAAATTGCCTTTAGCCAGTTTAGAAATGTCTGCTTCCTTTTTTGTTTTTAAATTTAAAAAATTCTTCAGAGATGGGATCTCGCTCTGTCAACCAGGTTGGAGTGCAGTGCCACCATCACAGTTCACTGGCTACCTCAGCCTCTGGGGTAGTTGGGACTACAGGTGTGTGCCACAACACCCGGATAATTGTTTTAAATTTTCTTGTTAGAAACAGAGTCTCTCTATGTTGCCCCGACTGGTCTTGAACTCCTGACCTCAAGTGATCCTCCTGCCTTGGCCTCCAAAAGTACTGAGATTACAGGTGTGAGCCACTGAGCCTGGCTGAAATGTCCACTTACTTTTAAAAACGAATTGTATTTTAAGGAAGAGTTTGCAATGCTTAAATAATTTTCATCAGTTTACTTAAAAACTACTAAAGCCTTTTTTTTTTTTCGAGACAGAATCTCACTCTGTCGCCCAGGCTGGAGTGCAGTGGCGTGATCTCAGCTCACCGTAACCTCTGCCTCCCGAGTTCAAGCGATACTCTCCCACCTCAGCCTCCTGAGTAGCTGGGATTACAGGCGCCTGCCACCACACCCAGCTAATTTTTGTGTGTGTTTTTAGTAGAGACAGGGTTTCACCATGTTGGCCAGACTGGTCTCGAACTCCTGACCTCAGGTGATCTGCCCACCTCGGCCTCCTAAAGTGCTGGGATTACAGGCGTGAGCCACCACACCTGGCTAAAACCTATTTTTAAAGCATAATTTATATTAGGTATTGTTAATCCTTCATGGTTCTTGTGTGGTTAATTTTAGCAGCTTATTAAGGAAGATGGTTGGAGTTAGAAAGGCCCATGAGGGTGATTGATGGCTCAGAGAGGGGCGATAGAAGCAGCTTTTAGGGAGGAGTCAAGTGCAGTAGGTAAACATGGGATGTGCCAGATATGATACCAGACAGTGGTCCCCATAGCACAGGCAGCAAGTGTGAGGCACAGCCCAGAGCACATGTACATGAGTATTTGTGTGTCTGTGTGTGTGCTGGGGGAGGGTGGAAAGGGGGTAGTTGCTGTCAGGTGAGCAATATACCCAAATGGAGACTCCAGAAGCAACTGATACTAGTCTATCCAAGTAGGCAGCAGTGTCTATCCATGAGAATGTTGGGCCCAGCCATTATCCAAGGATTCTAGACCAGATTCTGGAGAGATCACAGCAGAGTTTCTGCTTGACTTCACTGAGCTTCAGTGTTTGAATCTGTAAAATGGAAGCAGTAATAGTAATTACCTCAAGGGGTTATTTTGATGGCTAATTGAAAACATGTATGTGAAACTCTTGAATAGCATCTGGTACATAGTAAGTATTTAGTAAATGTTAGCTATTACTGTATTACATGAAATTGAGAAGACAGTATTTCTTTTTAAATGTCCTATAAATAGCCGGGTGCAGTGGCTCATGCCTGTAATCCCAGCACTTTGGGAGGCTGAGGCAGGCAGATTGCTTGAGGTCAGGAGTTCAAGATCAGCCTGGCCAACATGGTGAAACCCTATCCCTACTAAAATTGCAAAAATTAGCCGGGTGTGGTGGCAAATGCCTGTAATCCCAGCTACTCAGGAGGCTGAGGCATGAGAATCATTTGAACCCAGGAGTTGGAGGTTGCAGTAAGCTGAGATCATGCCACTGCTCTCCAGCCTGGGCAACAGAGCAAGACTCTGTCTCCCAAAAATAAAAAATGAATGTCCTGTAACTGAAGTTTATTTCTCCTCAATTGAGCTATTCCAATCAATGAAATTTTACTGCATTTTTAGGTAGATGCCTTCTAGTGGTTTTCTTCCCACAGGGATGTGGGGGCGAGGTGGGGAACTGTTCAGGTAGTAGACCTGTTCATGAGGAAAAAAAGCTATTTAAATGCTGAGAAAAGGATGCTAGCTTTTTTGGATCCATCATCATTTTTGCCAAATTCATAGAATTTTTGGCCAATGGTGTCAAACTTTAAAATTCATAGGAAAAAGAGATTCCGTAATTACTCTGTAATATTAGGGAGGGTGTAGAAATAAGGAATGAACATTATGTAAAGACCATAATGCTAGTCAAAAAATGTTCCCAATGGAAAATAATGTTTCTTTCTACCTCCAGGACAAAACTTTTATGATCTAAAGGCAAAACAGCAACAAAAACCAGCCTAACAATACCAAGTGGTTTTCATTGTCATGATCATTAAACATTTTCTCCAAAGTCTCAACTACAGTTTGTTGAGGTTTCATTGAAAATTATACTAAAACAAATTTGTTTAAAAGTAAAATGGAGTTATTGGCATCACAAAGATCATAGTCACCTTCTTAAGAATTGCATAATCTTTAATGACTATAAAGGATTTTAAAGACAATCCTTGCGACTAGTTATTAATACATTTTTTTGAGGCTGTAGAAATCAGATAATTTGGGCCAGACACAGTGGCTCACGCCTGTAATCCCTGCACTTTGGGAGGCTGAGGCGGGTGGATCACCTGAGGTTGGGAGTTCAAGACCAGCCTGACCAACATGGAGAAACCCTGTCTCTACTAAAAAAAAAAAAAAAAAAAAATAGCCAGGCATGGTGGCACATGCCTGTAATCCCAGCGACTCGGGAGGCTGAAACAGGAGAATCACTTGGACCCGGGAGGCGGAGGTTGCAGTGAGCCAAGATCACACCATTGCACTCCAGCCTGGGCAACAAGAGCTAAACTCCGCCTCAAAAAACAAAAAACAACAACAAAAAAATAGACATCAGATAATTTGCCCAAAGTCAACAGCCAGGACTCCTGAATTTTTTAATCATATTATCTTACAAATTTAGTTAGAACCTGAAAGTTCAGTGTCCTTCACTTAGCATAAATAATGCACTGGTCACATTGTATAGATATTAATAAGTTACACTTTAGTAGATGGATTTTTAAATATTAAAAATGATAGATTGGTACAACTACTTTGAAAGTTTGGCAGCTTCTTATAAAGCTCAAGATAGGCTTAACATACAGTTCAGCAACTATGCATCTAGATGTTTACCCAAACGAGTTGAAAATTTATGTCCACAGAAGAACCTGCATGCGAATGTTGATAGCAGCTTTATTTATAATTGTCAAAAACTGGAAGCAACTAAGAGGTCCTTCATTAGATGAATTGATAAACTGTGGTACATCCAGATAATGGAATATTATTCAGCACTAAAAAGAAATGAGCAATGAAGCCACAGAAAGACACAAAGAAACCTTAAATGCATATTGCTAAGTGAAAGAAGCCAGTCTGGAAAGGCTACATACTGTACGATTTAAACTATGGAAAAGGCAGAAGTCAAAACCATAGAGACAGTAAAAAGATCGGTAGTTGCTAGGAGCGCAGGGAAGAAGGACAGGATGAATAGGTGGAGCACAGTGGATTTTAAGGGCTGTGACACTATTCTGTATGATATTGTAATGGTGGATAGATAGGTGTGTCAAAATCCATACAACTGTGTAACAGAGTGAACTGTTACATAAACTATATTGACTGTTGTGACTAGTTAATCATGTATCATTGGCTCATTAATTATAACAGATGTACCATACTTGTGCAAGGTGGTTAATAATAGGGGAAACTTGGGGAAGAGGGAACTTTCTGCTTAGTTTTTCTGTAAACCTAAAACTGCTCTAAAAATAGAGTCTACTAATTAAAAAAAAAATAAAAACAGGATAGATCGTAGCTTAGAAAAAAAAAGTACTCCAAGACAAAACAAACAAAAACCCTCATATAATGTCCTTTATATAATATCCCCCACCTTATTTCTCTAGTTGTTTTTTAATTTTTTTTCATTTATGTTTTATCTCATCAACCTTTAGTAACAGGCAGTTAAAAAAATAAGCAGGTTGGCAACTTCCTGTGGCATACATTTCAAGTTGTGAGCGGAGATGCCCACCATGTGACTGGCAGGTGTCCCTCTCCCTGGCCACACCCTGTCCCTCTTTTCTACGTACCCTAGCTTTAGTTGTCTCCTACCTTGCTTTTGACAACAGACAGGGTAAAAATGTGGGCTTGTGGCCATTGTGCTAAATGTTTCATTTCTATGTATTTTTTAATCCTTACAACAATTCTCATTTTGTAGATGAGGAAATGAGAGCACTGGAAGAGAGGAAATTCCTACCCATGCAGTCTGATCCTCTGACTGTTAGGCTAATGTGAACACACATGACTCTCTGTCCCAGCCTGCCCCCTGTTGAGTAGGTGGGAAGGGGAGCCATTTGGAGGACTTGGTCCCAGTCTAGGTGCTATTTAAGTGAGCAGTTGATTTTAGCTGTGGTGAATACCACCACCCCACAGGCTAGTGTCTGCCGTTGAGAAGTATCATCTTGTCATTTTCAATCCATTAAGTGATACATTATCACATTATTATTATACATATATATTATAGTATATATTATCTGGAAACCATATAACTATAATTTTAGTCAACTTTTTTTTTTTTTTGAGACAAAGAGTCTTGCTCTGTCGCCCAGGCTGGAGTGCAGTGGTGTGGTCTCGGCTCGCTGCAACCTCTGCCTTCTGAGTTCAAGCGATTCTCCTGCTGCAGCCTCCCGAGTAGCTGGGGACTACAGGTGTGTGCCAGCACGCCCGGCTAATTTTTTCTATACTTTTTAAAAGTCAACTCTTAATTTCTAGCCTCATATTGAAAAGTGATAGGGTTCAAAAGTAATATCTATTGGCTTTGGAAATAATATTATATTTAGTATCATATTTAATGGACATTAGCAGATTTAGCTGCTTAATAATGGCTGGAGGCCATTTTGGCTGGAGGCAGTATTAACCTTTGTTTGCTCTCTTGTGGCCTGCAGATATTTGTAATGCAAGAGATAGGAACTTCATCCCTAGGAGAGTAAAGCTAAGGTTCACTCTAAGAAAGCCACAAAGCAGACAGTCTACATGTTGAGGATTAAATGTTGATTTTACGTGGGTCATCATTTTTAAAGTCCATTCACCTTATTTTGTGATGCATATTTAAGATTTTGAAGTACATCTTCTCTTATTTGCTTTGTAGTTCTTGTAAGGAAGAATTCCCATTATAGTGGGGCTGGGGAGATAACTATTATTTTTCCTTACCATTGTTTTCTTAATATAAAGCAGACAATAGCAGGATATTTAATGAAATACATCATGAATTTAATCCTAGACCAAAGCAAAGTATTTTCAAGGTATTTAAAAAATTTATTTTCACATAGATTATATTAAAATTCATATCATTTAAGTTAAAATTTTTTAGACAGTTTACTTGAAACATAAAACATTCTTCACTGATGTTAGAATTACTTTGTAAGCTATTTTGCATTTCTTAGGAGGCAAAATAAGTTTTCAAAAGGATTAACATGTGTTAAACTTTTTAATATTTCATAAAAAGATAGTGTTGGAAAAACGCAGTATTTTTTCGTTTACTTCCAAATGTCTTGTATTAAACTTTTTTTGACCTAGTAGATGACTAGTACAAATAGAACTTTTAAAGATTAGGATATACCTGCTACTTGTAAGGTGAATTTTTTTAATTCTCAATTCAAATAATAAAATACATCTATTTTTGTATTTTCTGTAACAATATAAAAGTAGTTCTCAGATTTCTTTTTCTATAAGATGAATTTTTATATCTTTACTTGGCAAGTCTGAAATAGTGGTGGTTCTGGGGTTGATTCATGTATTCGTTTTTCCCACTGTCTGACTAATTCTCATATGTGGTTTTAATTTTTTAATAGCAAATATATATTTTCTATGTAAATAGTCAGCGCGTGTGTGTGTGTGTGTGTGTGTGTGTGTGTGTGTTCCCCCCCTCCTTACTATGGAGAATGTGCATATCAGTGCGGAGCTTGGGGAAAACAGAAAAACAAACATGACCTTTGATCCCTCCAGAGATAACATAATCTCTTAGTCATATAAAGATAAGGTCCATCTCTTAGTCATATAGACAAGATTTATATCTTAGTCATATATGGCTGTATACATAAATATGTGCATATTGCCAGAGATTATTAAAGCATGTACATGCATATGTAAATAATTTTTAAAATGAAAGAGAACCCTATAACACCTTACAGGGTGGCTGTGTTCTTTTAAGGTTTCGTGGGGACCTCACTGTAATTCTAGAGCCAGCACCTGGCTCGGGTTCACCCATGACATTTTCAGCTGATCTTTCGCTTGTTTTCTAGTTGACCTTCAAACAGAAAGTTCATAGCCTCTTCTCAGCTGGTAATGTGATTTACTTCTTATGTCTGGGAAGTCAAGACTGTTGCTGAATTCATTGTTTTAAGGGGATTGAGGTCCTTGGTTTAATGCCAGGACGTTCCCAGCTGACAGAAAACTAAATCCGCCAACCCTAATTTCAAAGATTACCAGGTTTGTGGCTCATGGACATCTTAGATCCTAGGTCGAGCAACTCTTAGGCTGTTCCTGGAACACCACGTACATATGGGGTTGTGTATTGATTTTAATTCAAGTATCATTTTAGCATTGATTGGCAAACACCCTAGTGGCTTTCAGTCAGAAAAATTCAGTGCAGCAACTAACCTGCTGCTGCTTCTGACTTAAAGTCAGTATTTGAGTTAATGGTGGTTTAACTTTGCAATTTTGACTCTGTGTTAAAATGTATACTTTTTCTTAATTTTCAAAATAGGAAGTGAGGTGTGCTCTTCAGGTTCTCGGGCTCCCAGCAGGGAGGTTATGAAATATAAATGCAAGGAGACACTGGATGAGCGCCACACAAGGCAGTATCACGGCTCACTCCCCCAAGAAGGAAGCACGTCATCATTTCTTACGCCGTGAGAAAGAGCCATCCTGTCACAGGAAAATGAGATTGAAGAATTAGTCTGATTAAAAACAAATTACCAGAGTTGCTGTTCAGTTAGCTGGCCTGCAGAATATTAGCAGCTGTGGTTGGAAAGCCATCAGGAGTTTCTCTTAAGCAAGACCGAGCTGGTTTCCTTCGATTCCTGTCTTGTGCCCCAGCCTGTTTTATGCCTTTACTACCCTCACTTTAGCTTTTTCCCGGTATGAAATAATGGCAAGGTAGAGGAAGAATTTATAAATTCATTCTTACTAGGAGTTTTTTTCTTTATAGATAATAGTAATCTAAAAGTAGAAGTAGTGTAAATAATTCTTACAGCAGATAATTCAATTGGACATCAGCAGTTGTGCTATCTGTATATGCAAATACTCTAAGAAATTTAATATTTTATCAAAAGGCACAACTCCAAAAATGAAATCTAATGACTTGTTTCTATGGTAACCACTATTGAAATATGTCTAGCCAGTGTGTGTCTTCCCATAATTTTTCTCTGAGAGTTTCAGGGAGTTCATTAAATTTGCTTTCCCAACATAGATAGATGATCGATCAGTCGATAGAGATAACAGATAAATTTTTCTCCCTAATGGAGATATGAGACTATTACAAAATTCTCTTTAGCTTCATATAGAGTATGACTTCATTCTTAGACATGAATATATTTGGCTCAGGGACAAGCCTATTGTTTTATAAATTTAGTTTAAACCAGTAATAAAGCCAGATTAGTAATAATTTCTAAAACAAGAGATTAATCTTGCTTCATAAATGTTTTCTGGTATTTATATATGGAACTGTTGGATTGCACACACATTGATTTCTAGGATGACCAATGTCCTTTTAAAATTGAAATTCATTTGCTGTTCCTTTGAGACCTTGTTCGATTTCTTTATTGCTCGTCCACCATTGTCTTTGTTATCCACCAGGACCTTGAGTGTCCGTCCACCTTGATGGAGTTCTGACCTGGATTTGATCAACACCCCTTTGTGGCCTTTCTTCCTTGTCAGAGGTTGTGTGCTGCAAATACAATGAAAGTCACAACTTATTTATTCAGAGATCTTGACGTTTCCCAGCAGGTTCATTTGGAAAAGCTGACTACAATGTTTCCAGAGATACAGAAGAGATTCCATTGCATTTTACATTTAAGAAAGTAAATTATTGGTTTGTTTTGGTAAATTTTTCACCAATCTCAAGGCCTGTCATGTCACAAAACAAACAGATGTGGTCAGATATTCTAGTGATATAAGTGTGCACTCGCCGTGAGTATTAACATTATGGCAGGGTTCATGGAATTTCTCTGGTTACATTCAAAGGGAAAACATTTTGTAAAGTAAAGTGGCAGGAAATAGATACTGAGGAAATAAAACTACGCTGGGTCTGAGAACCTGGAACTTTCATTTAGTCTACAAAGTTGACAGAGTAGGATGTCTCTGAACCTGTTAGATATGGTTAGTCATAATAACATTTAATTGTTCGTTGAGGAGGGAAAACTATTTAACTTAAGGGCCCTTCCTCTGTACTTTCAAGCTCTCTCAGACTTCCCAAATAAGAGCACTGGGCCGGGCGCAGTGGTTCATGCCTGTAATCCCAGCATTTTGGGAGGCCGAGGCGGGCAGATCATGAGTTGAGGAGATCAAGACCATCCTGGCTAACATGGTGAAACCTCATCTTTACTAAAAATACAAAAAATTAGCCGGGTGTGGTGGCGGGCTCTTGTATTCCCAGCTACTCGAGAGGCTGAGGCAGGAGAATCGCTTGAACCCAGTGTTCTCACAGAACTCACTTGAGTGCAGTGAGCCGAGATCGCGCCACTGCACTCCAGCCTGGGTGACAGAGAGAGACTCTGCCTCAAGAAAAATAAATAAATAAAAGCACTGACCCTCCTGAGTCCTGGAGAATGGGTTTGCACAATTTCACGGTGGAATCATGGACATAGTATAAGTGTGTGTAGTTTTCAATTTTAATTTGTAGTCTCAATTCTTTCGAGAAGTAGCTGAACAGTTAGAGGCACAGTTTTCTGAACAGTGAGCTAAAGTAGGGTAGCTTCATGCAATCAGTGGTTTCATTTCCTGGAATCCCACAGACTCTCTTGTTTGCTTCCTCCTCTATTGCTCTGTGTTCAGGCTTTACCATTTCTCTTCTGGACAAACACAGGAAACTCTTTACCTGCCTCCTGCTTTGCACATATGGCCAGCCCCTTGGTTCACCTTCCATACTGCCAACCAAATGTTCTTTCTAAAGGCAAAACTAAACATCATGGCATGACTTTGCTTAAAATCTTCTGAACACTTCTCTTCCTTTGCAAGGCGTCTAAATCCCAGAGTGTCTCAGACCTATGTATCTTTCCAGTCTACTCTTTCTGTGCCCTGTGTAAGCTGTTGGCTTTCCAAGTGCTTTGTGCTAATTGCGTGAACTCTTTCTGGGTCCCACCCTGCAGGCCTGAGCTCCCTCTTGGCTTAGGTATGTCTCTGGCCTAGCATACCATTTCTAATCGTTCATTGACGTACCTTCCTGACTAAACTCTTAAAAGCATTTTGAGCACTGTTTCTTGCTTGTTTTTGCTTAACAAATACCGAGCCCAGCACCTGGCACCTAGGTGGTGCTCAATAAATGTTGGTTATAGGAGTGAATAAATGAATGAAGGAATGAGTTAGTGTTTATATCACACAGGAAGCAGAGGTGAAGGAGACACTGCATTTAGTTAGTAAAACAGACTTGAGCTGCAATTAACAGATTTCAACAAGAGTGAGGCTGGTTGGTTGCTGGGTGGTCCCCATAAGGACATAGCCTTGGTGAATAGCCACAGGACCAAAATCAGTTTTATTAGTTCTTTTAGAGAGATGTGACTTGCAAGAATTGACTTATAGTTACATTTATGGGAGATTAATTTATAATTGATATGCTCATGTATTCCTTGACAATGAAAAGAGGAAGGCCAGGCAGCACAACTGACATGGGTCATTTGCTCAGGCCACATCCTGCTGGTAAGTAAGTTCATTCAGGAGGCCCAATATTAGAGCTTACTAAATTCTAATATGAGTAAATGCATCCTTTCTAATTGTCTCCAAGGGATTGTCCATCAAGCTGGATTACCCAGAAGAATGATTGTTTTCTTTTCCTGTTTAAAAATGTTCTTAAATTAATAAAAGTTTTTTGGAGACAGGGTCTCACTGCGTTGCCCAGGCTCAAACTCCTTGGCTCAAAGGATCCTCTTTGCCTCCACCTCCCGGGTAGCTGGGACTACAGGCTTGTGCCACAATCCCTGACTTTTTTAGTTGAAGGGCATTTCTCTATAGAACACTGACTTCTACACAGTCCTTAACAGCCATCAAAACAGTTCTACCTTTTTAATAATAATGGCTAATTCTTTTTTTTATTATTATTTTTTATTTTTTTTTTCTTATTATACTTTAAGTTCTAGGGTACATGTGCATAACGTGCAGGTTTGTTACGTATGTATACTTGTGCCATGTTGCTGTGCTGCACCCATCAACTCGTCAGCACCCATTGGCTAATTCTTGAATGTTTACTGTGTTGGGCACTGTTCTAAATGCTTTATCTGCTTTGACTTAATCTTCACAACCCTATGATGTAATTACTATTATTAGCTCTGTTTTTATAGACTGGGAAACCAAGAGCAAAGATGTTAAGTGATTTATCTCTGTTCTAAGGGGTGCTGGAATTTGAACCTATGCAGCTCTACTCAATACCTTTGCTTTTAAAAACCACATACTGATCTTCCTTTCTGTGAATGCAACCAGCATTTCTTGGGTTTGCTTTGTGTGAATTCGTTTAATTCTCCTAGCAACTTCTGCAAATTAGGTGTTAAATCTCTTTTGCTTGCAACCAAAAAAAAAAAGTCTTGGTTTTTTGGTTGCAAGCAACAGACTAAAGTGAAAAAGATTTTACCATGTCCTATACCTGAGCTATCTTTGGGTCAGGTTGCTGACTATGATGATGGGTGCCCCAGTTGGTGTGGGGAGGGACAACTTTTCACAAAGGAAGAGGAGCCAATGATGGAGAAACAAAATCACATGAAGAGGTGGAAGTTTAAATGACTTGCCCAAGGTCACCCAGCTAGTGAGTGCCAAAGGTGGGATTTGGCCCTAGGCTGCCTCCAGCACCATCTGGGTTCACTCTGATTTGAATGGACCCTTTGCAAACTGTACATCCTGCTGCTGCTGTTCTTTCGTCAGCAGGTTATGCTATCATAACCATAACATGTATCATTTACTGTATTCCATTCTGGTTCTAAGGATACACTGTGACCACCTTCCGTGAACCTGGCTGTTTCCCAAATGTAGTGCACATTGTTTTACTTAATTCTAAACTATCTTTTAGGATAGTTACATAAACAGTTTAGTTCATCTAAAATTTTAACTAAAATTTGTAGTGCTTTCCACTTCTGAAAGTGACCTTTTTTTCTGACCTGGCCACAAATTCTGGAGAAGTCTTGACTGAAGCTCTGTGAGCAGACCAGAGCTTTTTCAGGTTAAGGTTTATGCAAAACATTGACCTTCGTGGAAATTTTGATTCTTGATCACTTGAGTAAGCAAGTAAGTTCATGGAAATGCCCATCTATTCACTGTCACCTCACAGCCCTACTGTACAGGTCCTTGCTGGGGAGCATGCTCTCTGGAAGGTGGCTTATACTTTGCGCTTCTGAATCTGTTTGTGAGGAAATGACAGTATTTTTCCGCACTTGCACCACTGACTGAAGCGCTGATCCTTGATGTGTTTAGTTTTTACCTGTGCTCATCTCTACATCAAAAACAGAGGAAGCCACAGGAAATTGCTGCCTGTATTTCCAGGAAACTTAACTACATCATCGGCTCCCCAATCCGCACAACCCCGAAGACCCCGGTGCTGGCTTCAGGGTTGCTGATGCGGGTGGTGATAAGGGGCTGGGAGTGTTCTCATCCTGTTCCTCTGCCAGTGAAAGCCCAGAAGAGACGAAGGGCTCTTCAGACTAACAGGAAAACCCTGAGTCTGGTTCTATAAGCACTCAGTCTCTGAACATGCAGACAGTGTGGGTGAAGTGAGGGATAATTCTGTCCCAAGGCTGGTGGTCTTCTTTCTTTCTGCCCAGGTGTGCTGTCTTGTCCCTGGTCCATAGGGCTGTGGCTGGCATTCTCTCTGATCACAGAAAATTGAAATGATCCTGGGAAAATTGTCACATGAGCCTGCCTGTGGATGGGGTCAGGAGAGATAAAGACCATAGGTTTTACACTGGCCACCAGTAGTTCTTTAAAGAATTATAATAACATAATTGTAATACCAATCACTGATATTTATTGAGCATTGACATTGGTGTGCCAGGCATTTTGTTGAGGACCCTATGAGCATTAATGTAACCCTCACATAAACCCCAAAAGGGACTCTTTACTATTCCCAGTTGTCAGGCGAGGTACCTGAGACTCATAGAGTTTAATATCTTGTCCAGGGTCATATAGCCATTAAAGGATGTAAAACTTGAACCTAAATCTATGTCATTCCAAGCCAGCACTATACATAGTCAAGTAGGTTTTACTGGAGGGTGGAGTGGGGCTGGCAGCCTGTGTGCACAGGCAGACGGAAGCAGACAAGATCCATCCAAGGCAGGCTGAAGACTTATACCCAGAGAAGGCTTTGGTGTAGATCTGCCGAAGTGATATTCTCACGTAGAAGAAAGGATTGGGTGATAGTCCAATAAATATCACAGGGAGCTTATGTGTCTTCTGGGGCCTGGCCAAAGTCATGAGTGCAAGCTCCCAAATAAAAAAAAGGTGGCTTCTCACCTCATCATGATCCCAGCTTCCTAGCATAGCACTCTTCTCTATTTTAGCTTATCAATCCAAAATGTGATTAAAACAAGTATGAGAAATTGATGTTGTTTCAGCTTCTCTGTGAACTGAAACAAATTCTTGGTGAAGCATGAAATCTCCTGCCTCGTGGATCAAAGAGAGATGGTCTGGAAGAGAAGCCCCCATAAATATTTGAGGCTTAATGAAGGTTATCTATTGAATAATACCCCCGCATTATTGTAAAAAATTTTAATTTGGCTCCAGAGATACTCCCCAGTAAAGCAGACAACAAAAAAGTGAGAAAATGAGGCTAGGAATTAATAAAAGATGTCAAGAAGACCATTTAAGGACTTACTAGAGACAGGCCATAAATGTGGTTTTGAACTTTTTGGCAGCTATTACGAAGATGGAAAGAGAAGTGTCATGGGAATCAATTTTCAAAACTTAAAAGTTCTCTTAAAATTCTAGCAGAAAAATAGTTTGCAGCTCTCCACAGGTATTGGCTAGCGTTAGTTTAAAGTGGTTGACATGCAGCCCTACTGCACACCTCTTTATATTCCATTTGTGTTTAGGATTAGAAAAACTCACAGAGTAGATCTATCATATGTGTACTTCTGGATTATTTCAAGATTGATAATCTGGTTTGTGTATTATCTCGGTCTTCATTTCTCTTTCCTTCTGGGCCTGTTGTTCATCTACTGGACATTTCTTATTATCATTTCTGCTAAATTTTAAACAGGGAAAATAAAAATAAATACACAATTCCAGCTATTTGCAGAGGTGATTTTAATGCTTTGTCAGCTAAAGGGAATTTCAAGAGAGATCTTTCTACATCAGTCTACTCATAATAGACCTCCTGGCTATCTTGGGTTGAGCCTGCCCACAGGTGTGCTCGACCTGGGCCACAGATTAAGGCAGGTAAGGGAGAAACACCTGCAGAGGTGGTAGGTTTTGACCCCATTATACCTAAGACAAAAGTCAGTCCTTGTGAATTGATACAGAATGTGAAAAGGGTAGAAACTGCTGATTAAAACAAGGTGTTTTGATTATCTGGTTTTCAGTAATAAGTATTTTCCTCTTTTCCAGTTATAAAGAGTTGAAAACCTTGCAAGGCACTCTTGTGTAATTGTGTCCTTAAAAGGTTTAGATAACCGGGCTTTCTCTCTCTGTCTCTCTGGACCCAGTATATTGTGTCTATTGAAAGTTTGAAGATCAGTACGTTTCCTCCTGTTTGGAAAATAATAATGCCTAGGTTTCACTAGAATTCTTTTTATCTCCAAGGCTCTCTTAAATATTGACTAATTAAATAAAAAAGAAGGAAGTCTGGCTAAATAGCCTCACTTTGAGGATCAGCCCAGTGGACTTAGAATACCCAGTGATTTGCTGTGTCTCTGAAACAAACAACTGGAAATCTTTTATTATTGGCTGTAATAGCAAGTGGCATCTCTTATTATGTTTGGCAGCTGACATTTCAAATTGCATTTTGGTGGGTTGTTATACATGAAATAGTAGGATATGAGTAGACTAAAAATGAGAATTTGCAGCCCAGGGATGACATGAAATATCTAACATCTAGGGGTTGCCATGACAACTCATCAGGATGTTGCTTTGTGATCTTTTGGATTAGGCTCTGGCCCAGGGTCACTGGGTTGGAATTGGAGAATGGTTTGGTAACAGGATGTGAATGTTGTACCTTTACTCAGTGGCATTTGAATTTGCAGTTTGGTCATGTTGCTAAGGTCAAATAGAAATGACATTGAGGGAATATTTAAATTCCTGCAGAACCTAGGCAAGGTCACATTTGTCAGCAAAAATACTTAGATGGAATAGTCTGAGACTTAGCAACTGAAAGACAGGATTTCCTGTCCTTGGTAGATAGATTAAAAGTATGCACATATCCATTTATATATGCCTATCCCTGAACAGTTATATGTAATGAAAATTTGGGAAATTAAACCCTTTTTATAATTGTCTTCTGTTATAAAATTGGAACTGAACATCCCTAAGAAAACAGTTTGGCTACAAACAAACCACAGCTGCTTTCTAGTGCTCTGTGTCCTCCCTTTCAGCTGGAAATGGCCTGCAGGGTGTGGAATTTGGACCAGGGAAGGGAATTCGGCAGAGAGAGGAAGGAGGCAATTGGGAAAACAGGGTACCACATTCCTCATCCCCCACATTGGCCTTGACCACAAGGACAGCATCTTCCACATGATAATGCACCTCTCAGGCATGCTTCTCACCAGGGATGATCAATGGAAGCAACCTGGAAACTAAAGAGCTGTGTTCCTAAGTCTGATCCCAGTTCTGCCACTCACACTGTGATCTTGAGCAAAACACATTTCAACTCTGGGTTCCCCTAGGAAATGAGGGGGCTGAGTTTCCTCTGGCTGTCAAGTTCTGCTATTTATCATCATGTGGGGGCAGAGCCTGGTCTCCACATAGCTTTTCTTTGCCATTAAGCCCACATTCCCATCATAACTTTGCAGTAGAAGTACCGTTCATGGTTAGTGGGACCTCTTAATAATTAAAAGAAAGAGAAAAAGGATTTCTTCCTATCCCTATACCTTTTAAAGTTGTGGTTTTCTGAAGCAAAGGCTGCCATGCAGTGAGGAAAGGATGAAATTCCAGACAGAAGACAGTCAGTTGCAGTAAGTTGTCATACTACCAGTACTGTCAGCATCAGCTCAGCTTATATTTATTGAGTATTTTCTATATGGAGACAGTGCTAAGCCCTTTATATACATCAAACTGTTTAATCCTTAGGACATATTCACATGTACACATGTATAGGTATGATGCATGTGATTAAAATTGAGCATTTGCTATGTACCAGGAGTTATGCCAAATCCGTACAATAATCCGCTGAGGTCAATAAATGGATCAGCCAGTGAAGCCTCACAACAAAGGAGGTGTTATCAGTTATCTCCGTTTTTACAAATAAGGAAACTGAGCCATAGCTAACTAGTGGAGCAGGGATTTGAACCCACGTAGTATGGCCTCAGCACTCTCTCTGCCTGTGGTTCTCCTCACTCATATGACATAACCATACCTGGGGAACTTTAGAAATATAAGAATCTTGGGGCCCCATTCTGGATCAGTCAGAATCTCAGGGATTGTGTCCCAGACCCAGGTTTGCTAATATGCAGCCAGGGCTGGGAACCACTGCCTCAGATGGAATACCAGGGTTATGTTGTTGGAGAGTTGCCTGTAGCCCTACAGCCAGCAGATGACTGACCTAGGACTTGCATCCAGGCTGTAGGCTCTCAAGTTGAATATCTTGATGGCACAATGGGCAACAATTCAGTTGTTGTTATCTGGGCTCATATCTACCACCATGCCTACTTTCTCTCTCCTAGTCTAAATCCCAAAGCCACAAGTTAATTTAGGGCCATTTAAAGACTGTAGGCTACACCAATTATGAGAATCAGAGCACAAACTTCTTGTTGCAGCCAAAGTAGTGATTTCCTACTTAAAAGTTTCAGAGGTAACCTTTGCTTTTACCTGTCACCAACTTAAATGTAAGTTATTGTGCTCTTTCCTCATTGAGCAAAATCTTGTACCGACAGAGTCTAGGACAGTGGTTCTAAAACTTTGATGCACATTAGAATCTCCTGGGGATCTTTAAGAGCTACAGATGCCTGGCTTCCACTCCAGACATTTTTTTTTTTTTCTTTTTTTATTTGAGACGAAGTCTCTCTTTGTAGCCCAGGCTGGAGTGCAGTGGCATGATCTCTGCTCACCGCAACCTCCGCCTCCCAAGTTCAAGCAATTCTCTGGCCTCAGCCTCCAGAGTAGCTAGGATTACAGGCGCGCACCACTGCACCCGGCTAATTTTTCGTAATTTTAGTAAAGACGGGGTTTCACCATGTTGGCCAGTCTGGTCTTGTACTCCTGACCTCAGGTAATCCGCCCACCTTGACCTCCCAAAGTGCTGGGATTACAGGCGTGAGCCACTGCCCGGCCTCTGATTTTATAAGTGTGGGATGTGACCTCGACTATGGGAGTTTGTAAAGCTCTCCAGGTGATTCTGATGTGCTTCACAGTTTGAACAGTGGTTTAAGAACTTGGTCTGTGAGTTCACAGATGTGTTGACTTGAGAAGACTGTGGAATCACCTCATGGATAGAACTCACTTTTTAACTCTCTGGGAGTGTCCTTGCATTTCAGCTGGCAGGAAAAATTTGCGTTTAATTCCACCCATTTCACTACCTGACTTGGAATTGTACCTTACTGTCAAATGATGGTTTCTCCCCAGAGGTTGTTCTTATGCTTAGGCTCATGCAGTGATATTGGCAACATGTCTGTAAGATCCCTTTGTAAAGTTCTCGGTCTCATTTGACTCTCTTATTTCCACTATAGAATATTTTTTGTGTTATTTTACCTTTCAAAACTTTTTTTTTTTTGAGACAGTGTCTTGCTGCCACCCAGGCTGGAGTGCAGTGGTGCCGTCTCGGCTCACTGCCCCCACCACCTCCTGGGTTCAAGCAGTTCTCCACCTCAGCCTCCAGAATAGCTGGGGTTATAGGTGTGTGCCACCAAGCCCAGCTAATTTTGTAATTTTAGTAGAGACAAAGTTTCTTTTCACTGTGTTGCCCAGGTTGGTCTCCAACTCCTGGTCTCAAGCAATCCACCTGCCTTGACCTCCCAAAAAGTGCAGGGATTACAGGTGTGAGCCACCACGCCCTGCCTAAAAATGTTTTTGTGATTTTAATACATGTTGCTTTTTTTCTTCCAAGAGCAAAATAAACACCTCTTCCATGTAATGCCTTATAATAATAACCCACCTATGGTTCTTTTCCCAAAATGGCTGACCATCAGACTTACTGTTGGGAGACAGCAGCTGACATGTCTGTAGTGTTTAACAGCTGATAACGTCCCACAGATAGATAGTGATATGGTGGAAAGTTGGAGATTATGTAAAGAAGAATTGACTCAGACTTTATCCTCAGAGATTTTAGTAAAGTCAGATTAACATAATCAACTGGAAAATATAGATGTATTATAAAAGTATATTAAAGCAGAAGTGTAAATTTGTTGGCAAGTTTGCAAATGTACTGGATTAATCTAGAAATCATTTTTGCAGTAAATCTTAAATAGATTTTTAAATGGAGAGAGATGTTATTTTGTGGTAGAGACAGGTAATTTAGAAGTGGAACAATTCTTGATAAAGGCTGGGAATGGCAAATGGAGTATTGCAGGCCACTAGGCCAGCTAGCTAGGCTGGTATGAAAAGTATAAAACTGGGTATAGCAGATAATGAGGAAGGATTGCTGAGGTGGATAGAGCTAGCTATTGCGTGAGATAAGAATACTTTGGAAGAGTTTTTTTTTTTTTTTTTTTTTAAAGAGAAAAAGATGTATCAGGAGTTTCTGTTTTCCTTTGTGTGGTTGTTGAGTCTAGTTGATTTCTAGTCTGTAATTTTGTTGGTATTTCAGATCACCAAACAAGGCTGGTTAGATGGGTTGGTTATGCTTCCCTCGAGGGTAAAGCTTTTGAAATTAACTCTGCTTCTTTAGGTTTAAAAATTTCTAATTCTGTCTTGTCTACATCTTGCTGCTGTAATCCCCAAGAAAAGAAAAAGGGGTTAGAACGCCTCTCTTTTGAAATGGAGGGGTCAGAGTAGGCAGGGGGCAGTCACTGTTGTTTCTCTTTGTTCAGGAATTAGAACATGTGAGCAAGTGGTTCCACCCCTCATTTTGTGAGCTGTTTTCCTCTGATATTTCCTAATTTTTCCCATGACGTTTCAGCCTGTTTCTTCACAAGATTGTAAGGCCTGAAAGACCCCATTGTTTGACAGGAGTGCAGGCTTGTGCACATTTGCTGATCTGGCTGCCCGGGGTCTGAGTGTGGGTGGTACACTGCCGAGGGATCGTGCAGATGGGAGAATGCGTGGCGCAGACTCCTGGTAGTTTAAACACTTTCTGTATGTTAGGAGTTCATAGCATGTCTTTTTGCAGACAGAAGATGCTGCATTTTAAAAATGTTCACAAACTGAAATCTCATTGACAAAAATAGGGACATTCCATTAGGCTAAGAAAAGTTTCTTAATGGCAAATCAAATGGGTGAAGGGCTTATTCAAACTTCACTTCATCTTCAGATAGATTCACTTTTGTTCTTGCAATTCACGCACATTCTTTGATGGCCTGTCTTGGATTTATGCGAGCCTTTGGAGCAGCAACCTCACATGCGATGCATGGCAAATCCTAGTCAATGCATACTTTTTCAGAGTGCAAGATGTTAATTATAGTAAGAGAAGGGAAATTCAGTAACAGAGGAATCCCAACTAAAGTTAAATACATGTTTTTGAATAAAGGAAGCTGAAGTTTAATATTAATGGGGTTTTCTCTAAATGAAGTTAATTATTATTGTTGTATTAACTTTTCAGGAGTTTGAGGCTGCAATGAGCTGTGATCGCACCATTGTCCTCCAGCCTGGATGACAGAGTGAGACCCTGTCTCTTAAAAAAAAAAAAAAGAAATTCTAAGGACTTGGGCTCTGTATTTGAGTAACAGTAATAGAGCAATAGAAGTCATTGCATTTATATAGACTTATAAAATAGCATTCACATTTCCAATCAGATTCACAAAATTCTTCCTTATTTTTAAATGTTCTCAGTGGTAGCAGTGATGCTGCGACTAGAGTCAGTATTGTGAGTCGTTTATGCACATCTCTTCACAACTCCATGTTCAGTGAGTCATGCTGGCGGCTTGAAATCAGCCATGGTGGGAGAGTTTACACCATGGAAATCAACAGACACTACAAATTGGTGCTCCTCACCCTCAGAGCCTGTTTTTAAACATTTAGCAGCATACCACTGCCCAAAATGGAGTTGAACAGTCAGGGAGTCTCCTTTTGAGGCAAGTCATATAGTGCTTCCACTCAACCAAACAGCCAACATGAATGTTTTGAAATGTAGGCTGTGTGGCTCCTGAAGAAAAGTAGCTCCCCATTTTTCTCTTGGAGCCAAAGCCTTACTGTGATCATAAAGCTATTCACGCTGTGGCCACCACCGTCCTCCTGATTGTCACCTCCAGATGCCTGGTTTCACCCGTTTCTGTAGAACGTCCTAGACCCACTCCTATTTTAGGGCCTTTTCTCCAGGGCAGTGGTTCTCAAACTTTAGGGCACATCAGAATCACCTGGAGAGTTTGAAAAACAGACTGCTGGGTGCCACTCTGGCATTTCTGAGCTAGTGACAAGTTTCAGGGTAATGCTGGTGGCCTTAGGACCCTACTTGGAGAACCACTGCTTGAACTGATGGCTTCTTGGTTTACCGCTCCCCTCCTTCAGATCTCTGATCCACTTTTACTTTCTCTCAATAAGGCCCACCCTGACTCCCCTGTGTAAAATTGCAGCCTTCCTCCTCCACCACAGTTACAATTCCTGACTCCAATTTTTATTTATTTATTTTAAGTTCCGGGATACCTGTGCAGGATGTGCAGGTTTGTTACATAGGTAAATGTGTGGCATGGTGATTTGCTGCACCTATCAGTCTATCACCTAGGTATTAAGCCCCACATGCATTAGCTATTTATCCTGATGCTCTCCCTCCCCAACCGCCTCTGACAGGCCCCAGTGTGTGTTGTTCACCTTCCTGTGTCCCTGTGTTCTCAATGTTCAGCTCCCACTTATAAGTGGGAACATGTGGTGTTTGCCTCACAATTTTTTTTCATTGCACCTTTCACCTATTACCTTACAGCAAGTTTCTTATTTGTGATTATTGTCTGTCTCTCCCCACTAAACTCTAAATTCACAAAGATAGGGAATTTTGTCTGTTTTTTTTTTAAAGAAAAAAACAGGGTATCACTCCCATTGCCTAGGCTGGAGTGCAGTGGCATGATCACAGCTCACTGCAGCCTCGAACTCCTGAGACTGGGCTTGGGTGATTCTCCCCCATCAGCTTCCCCAGTAGCTGGGACTACAGGTGTGCACCCCCATGCCCAGCTAATGTTTTGTATTTTTAGTAGAGATTGGGTTTTGCCATGTTGCCCAAGCTGGTCTTGAACTCCTGGTCTCAAGTGACCCACCTGCCTTGGCCTCCAAAAATGCTGGGATTACAGGTGTGAGCCAGCATGCCCAACCTTGGTTTTTTTCTTTTTTTTTTTTTGTTTGTTTGCTTGTTTCTTTGTTTTCATGATGTATTTCAAGCCTCTAGAACAGTGCCTAGTGGCAGGTGCTCAATAAATTATTGAATGAATTAATGGATGAACAACATTGAGAAGTGAATGCTGTATTTCAAATTTTGGTCCCAGCCTTTTAAATTCTAACTCACCAGAGAATCTTAAAACACTTTCTGCAGTTGTGTTTCTCAGCTTCACTGCTCTTAGGATAATGAGGAATGGTTTCTGCCCTAGGCTGAAGTTTGGGAATGAACTTGATGATCCTTAAAATAGCAGGTGCACCAAATTGTTGTTCTTCCATTTACATTTTAACCTCAAAGTCCCTAAGCCAGTGATCTTCAAACTCTGGTCTGCAGAAGTTCCCCAGAGATACTTCAGAGGCTCTGCAAACATTTAATTTGCATTTCATTTTAATATATTTTAAACTATGTTTTATAACTATGATAAAAGAAAATGCACACAAATGTGTTACCAAATTTTAACACATTAGGGCCACCAGCACATTGAATTGGACTGCCACGTTAACCTTGAAATAATGTTTTCCACTATTTTGGCTTACATATTTGAACTTCTTATAAATAAATGAATCATTGATTAGGAAGTTCCATTCCAGTATTTTTCATATTCCAGCCTGATCATAAATTGAACAGGCAAATTCCTCTTGTCACACATATTCAGCACACTTGATGACATGCCAGGCAGCTGTTCAGAGCCTCTGTGGGATGTAGGCTTCTGTGTAGATTAATGGCTAGTTGTACAATAAGTGAACACCACACACAACACTTAGTGACGGATATTCTGTTGGATTGTCATGTCTACCCATTCTACATTTTGGATACTCTGACTTTTACCTTAAATAGTTGTCAGATTATCATTAGTGATTAAAATTTGAAATAAAAAAATCTTGACTACTGCATTTTCTCCAAGCTTTTAGATTAGGTTGAGGCATATTATTAGATTATCACATGAAAAGCTAAAGAACTGTTATAATTTCCAATACAACTATGCCTTACAATTCAAATCTGCTCATTTCCAGAACTGAGATGCTGAAATTTCCCATTGTGAATTCCAGTGCATAGGAATTTGAACTTCTTATAGTCATGTCAGTTTTGTTTCTCAGTTTCAGATATTAAGTAGTAAGAGTAGCAAATAGCAAGAGATTTGTCTGAAAATTTGAGTTTTGAGAGCAGAGATTCAGATAGTGTTATCTGTATTATCTAGGAGTATCAGAATTTTCTTAATACAGTACAACTAAATACACAGAAGTAAATCATATTCTGGATCACTTTTAAAAATCAATTGAGGCTGAGCCTGGTGGCTCATACCTATAATCCCAGCATTGTGGGAGCCTGAGGCAAGTGGATTGCTTGAGTCCAGGTGTTCAAGACCATCCTGGGCAACATGGCAAAACCCCATCTCTACTAAAAAAAAAAAATACAAAAAATTAGCTGGGTGTGGTGGTGTGCACCTGTAGTCCCAGCTACTTGGGAGGCTGAGGTGAGAGAATCACCTGAGCCCAGGAGGTCAAGGCTGCAGTGAGCTAAGATCACACCACTGCACTCTAGCCTGGGCTACTGCAGTGAGACCCTCTCTCAAAAAAGTCAGCTGATACAGGCCTTACTATCTGAAAACCCCACTCCATCTCACAAGTGCCATTGAATACATTATATGAAACAATTCTAAGTTATACTTTATGGAACATTTTGTAGGCCTCTTTGCATATCTGTTTATTAATGTACTTAATACTCTGTTGTAATTTGTTTTGTCTCCTACACTATATTTGAGCTCTTTGAAAGTAAGAATTGCGTTGTGGCTTTGCTTCCCCAGTGCCCAGCATTGCCTAACGTGGTGGGTACTCAGCACATGTTTATTAAGTGTTGGAAGTAAATGCTCGGTGCCACCAAGTGAAAATTAGCACCCAGGCAAAAGTTTTCTCAGCAAGGCGATTTACTTCTATAGAAGGGTGCATCTCATGGATGGAGCAATGGCGAGAGGACACCGGACAAGGAAGGGGAAGGGGGTCTTATCCTTAACGCAGCTAGTTCCTACTGCTCTGTCTTTCTCCTATTGGCTAGAGTTGGACAGCACAGTCTAAGCTAATTCTGGTTGGCTGTTTTAAAGAGATCAGGGGTGCGTGCTGGAGTGGCAGGTTGAGTAGTTTCGGCAGGAAGGACTGTTACAGAGCAGGTGACAAAGGATGACTAAGGACAGTGCAGGTGACTAAGGACAGAGCAGGTGACTAAGGATGACTAAGGACAGAGCAGATGATGGAGGCCAGGAGGGGGTTGTTTACTGAAACTAGGGGCAAGGAGACATAAAGAATGAGGAAGTTTTAAACTTTAAAATGGAGAACAAAGAACAGAGGAGCTGAACATACTGACATACTGGTTCTTTGAAGAGGAATTTACTATATCCTACATAAGTGACATTGCATTCTACTACAGAAGGAAGCAAGCTTGAAAGGAACAATGAAACTTCTTATTAAATACACAATCAGTGATCTTTCATTCTAAGCACAAATTTCAGCATGAAAAAAAATTTAATGGTTCTGTGAGTCCTTCACTTGATCCCTCACATACAGTCTTCTAAAGTTTTCTGAATTCCTTTTACAAGTATTTTCTGACTCTGACTCTTCCATGCCATCCTACTTGCCGCTGCCCTTGTCTGGGCCTTGTTCTCTGTGTCCCTTGCATGGACTGTGGAAGGCACCTCAGAAGCCCTCTCTCAGACCCAGTGTTTCTGCTTCTCCACATTGTTGCCATTTTCTCATGAAATAAAGTCAAGCATATCCTTCAGTCTGCACTGCCTGCAGAATAAGGGCTAAACCTGTGCTTTCCAGTATAATAGTCACTAGCCACAGGTGGCTATTGAGCTCTTAAAATGTGACTTGTCCAAATTGAGATGTGCCGTTAAGTGTAAAATCCACACCCTGTTTCAAAGACTTAGTATGAACAAAATGTAAAATAGCTCATTAATTCTTTTTATATTGATAACATGTTAAAATAATACTTTTTCCAATAATATTAAGTAAATTTCTCCTTTTTCTTTTTACTTGTTTAATGTGGTTATTAAAAAAGTTTTAAATTACAGGTTTAGTTCACTTTGTGTTTTTGTTGGCCAGCACTGGTCTAAGCTATATCATGACATTTAGAGTTTCTTATAACCTGGACTCAGTTACCTCTTTGGCCTTATCTCCCAGACCTTCCTGTCCCTCGCAGAATTTTTCATAACCCCCAGACTCACCAACCCTGTTTATACTTACGGGTTTTAATTTTTTTCACACTCA
>NW_012102787.1:862750-872814 GCF_000951045.1 Mandrillus leucophaeus
TGAGACCCTCTCTCAAAAAAGTCAGCTGATACAGGCCTTACTATCTGAAAACCCCACTCCATCTCACAAGTGCCATTGAATACATTATATGAAACAATTCTAAGTTATACTTTATGGAACATTTTGTAGGCCTCTTTGCATATCTGTTTATTAATGTACTTAATACTCTGTTGTAATTTGTTTTGTCTCCTACACTATATTTGAGCTCTTTGAAAGTAAGAATTGCGTTGTGGCTTTGCTTCCCCAGTGCCCAGCATTGCCTAACGTGGTGGGTACTCAGCACATGTTTATTAAGTGTTGGAAGTAAATGCTCGGTGCCACCAAGTGAAAATTAGCACCCAGGCAAAAGTTTTCTCAGCAAGGCGATTTACTTCTATAGAAGGGTGCATCTCATGGATGGAGCAATGGCGAGAGGACACCGGACAAGGAAGGGGAAGGGGGTCTTATCCTTAACGCAGCTAGTTCCTACTGCTCTGTCTTTCTCCTATTGGCTAGAGTTGGACAGCACAGTCTAAGCTAATTCTGGTTGGCTGTTTTAAAGAGATCAGGGGTGCGTGCTGGAGTGGCAGGTTGAGTAGTTTCGGCAGGAAGGACTGTTACAGAGCAGGTGACAAAGGATGACTAAGGACAGTGCAGGTGACTAAGGACAGAGCAGGTGACTAAGGATGACTAAGGACAGAGCAGATGATGGAGGCCAGGAGGGGGTTGTTTACTGAAACTAGGGGCAAGGAGACATAAAGAATGAGGAAGTTTTAAACTTTAAAATGGAGAACAAAGAACAGAGGAGCTGAACATACTGACATACTGGTTCTTTGAAGAGGAATTTACTATATCCTACATAAGTGACATTGCATTCTACTACAGAAGGAAGCAAGCTTGAAAGGAACAATGAAACTTCTTATTAAATACACAATCAGTGATCTTTCATTCTAAGCACAAATTTCAGCATGAAAAAAAATTTAATGGTTCTGTGAGTCCTTCACTTGATCCCTCACATACAGTCTTCTAAAGTTTTCTGAATTCCTTTTACAAGTATTTTCTGACTCTGACTCTTCCATGCCATCCTACTTGCCGCTGCCCTTGTCTGGGCCTTGTTCTCTGTGTCCCTTGCATGGACTGTGGAAGGCACCTCAGAAGCCCTCTCTCAGACCCAGTGTTTCTGCTTCTCCACATTGTTGCCATTTTCTCATGAAATAAAGTCAAGCATATCCTTCAGTCTGCACTGCCTGCAGAATAAGGGCTAAACCTGTGCTTTCCAGTATAATAGTCACTAGCCACAGGTGGCTATTGAGCTCTTAAAATGTGACTTGTCCAAATTGAGATGTGCCGTTAAGTGTAAAATCCACACCCTGTTTCAAAGACTTAGTATGAACAAAATGTAAAATAGCTCATTAATTCTTTTTATATTGATAACATGTTAAAATAATACTTTTTCCAATAATATTAAGTAAATTTCTCCTTTTTCTTTTTACTTGTTTAATGTGGTTATTAAAAAAGTTTTAAATTACAGGTTTAGTTCACTTTGTGTTTTTGTTGGCCAGCACTGGTCTAAGCTATATCATGACATTTAGAGTTTCTTATAACCTGGACTCAGTTACCTCTTTGGCCTTATCTCCCAGACCTTCCTGTCCCTCGCAGAATTTTTCATAACCCCCAGACTCACCAACCCTGTTTATACTTACGGGTTTTAATTTTTTTCACACTCAGTTTCTTCTTTCTGAAGTGTCCCTCCTTTTTTAGGTGTCAAAAATCCTGCTCACACTTTTAGGACCTGACTTAATTGTCCCTTGCTGGTGACATTATGCCCTATTTCCTCAAGCAGAATTAGCCACTCCCTCCCATGTAGTGTCTCTCAGCATCTCCATTATTGCGCTTGTCTTGCTGTTCTGCCATTAGGTGTCTTCTTAAGTAGACTCCTCAAGGGAGAGGCTGCAACTTATTTCTCTGATGACCGCAGGGCAGTACCTCGTGTATAGTAAGCACTTAATGGATATTTATTACATTAACTTATGAACTAATTTTCATCCTGCTACACACACTGCTATTTTTATATACATCAGACCTTGATCATCTTAACCATTGGCCGTGGAAAAAATTAGATGCTGAGGTGTATAGGACTGGACCTTTCAGCCTTAACCTCAATTTCAGGTTTTGTGTTCAATAAAATGGCTTTATTTTTCTTACTGGCTGGGTTATGATTTAAAAATTATAACTTTGAACTTATAAAATCCATGAATATTGTACAGACTAAAAGGATAAAAGGGCAGTATAAATTACTGCTTTTTACCTATCTGGCTTATAGGGATTTCATATAAGATTTTGTTTGAAGATTTCACTTCAAAACAAGTTTGGAAAGCCACTGTTCTATTCCTAAATTTCATTTACATTTCTATACCAAGGGTTTCATTTTGGTTTTGATGAGATGGTTTCTACTGTCATGTTAGTTCACATAAGGCAAGACTTCTCAACTTTAGTTGCACAAAATTGGAAAACTTTTCAAAAATACTGATGTCCAGGCCTCCCCACTCAGGGATCCTTGTATAATTGAGCTGGAGGAAAAGGGCCCAGGCACCAGTATTTATGAAAAGCACAAATATCTGTAATAAAATGATTCTGTAGTGCTTAGAAAACCAGGTAGTTAACTATGAAAATACTGAAGTTTTAAATTGCTAATTTTTCTTTCTTTTTATTAACTATATTGTCATTGTTTTTCTGGGAGTAAAGCTAATGCACTTTAAAGTTTGTATTATGGTTTTGAGACCTCAAACAGCATTTAATAGATGCCATCGTCTGTGAACAATTTTCCTAAGGCTTCTGAAATTAAAAATTCCCTTTTCTGTCACTCTCTAAAAACCTACATGCAGCAGAATTTTGATGTCCCTTATTGATAGAAATAGCTAACACAACACCTATTTCAGATCATGGAAATGAGGACTGACAAGGGCAGTGGGTTTAAGAAGTTTACACAGGTAGTGGCCTTCCTGGCACCCTTGTTAGCCTGAATAAACAGTCCTCCCCTGACAAATCCTCTGTAGCTCTGCCACATAGATAAAATCTGGCATTCTGGTTAATCACTTTTTAATGATATTCTTTCTTTTGTTCTTGGTATGTTAGAAACCGGCCCTTATTTTTTCAGTGTATGGGAAATAATTAACTTTAATTTCCTAATTCAGTAAAATGGGCTGATAATGCAGACCTTATTCTGAGGGGGACAGGAAGAAAAATGACCTAATTTCTATATATCAAATACATCTTCCTTCATACATTTAAAAATGTATAGAGTTATAAAGTACCTTAAATGCTGTAGAGGAGAAACTCTGGGGTAAATACTTTGAAAACATTGTGAAAAAATTCTATAAATTCTGATACCAGGTTCCATTTCATTGCTGTGTACTATTAAAAAGTGCAGATGTAAATAAGCATAAGTTTTGCAGGTTGTCAATTTGTTACACACGGCTGCATGTTCTTATTCTTCTAAAGTGTCATCTCTTTCAGTGTGGACTGTTTCGGGGGGAAAAAAAACTCAGAAAAATACACACTTGGGATCAAATCCTTAGGGCAGAAAAGAGAATAGAAACCTGTAGTTAAGTTGGTTATTTGCAGTGGTGGTGTGTCATCCTGTGTGAGACTGACGTCAGGCAGATTGAATGCAGAGGCAAACTTCAGGAGCGTGTGTGTGTGTGTGTGTGTGTGTGTGTGTGTGTGTGTGTATGTGTGTTTTAAAGCCCCACTCCCAGAATATGAAGTGAGTATGAAGGGCACCACAGCAACCCTGGATCTCTCAAGAATGTACCTATTTTTAACATGCTGGATCGAGTGTCAGCACTCAGTAGGAGATGAGGAAGGGGTAGAGCCTGACTTGTACAGATTCCGCGGATGGTAAATAGCCCTCTGGCGTGTTTACAATACAGCTGTGCATTCTTAATGGCTCTGCCGCTGCCATGTCAGGTAAAGTTTTCTTTGCACGTGATGAATGGCAGAGAATTCTTTAGCAGAGGGAACCAAAGGAGCTGGGAGGAGGAAAGAGGAAGGGAAGAGCGGAAAAGAGAGAGAAAAAGAAACACACAGCTCCAGAGGGACATAGCCTGTGCTTTGCAGTTGCTTGTGTGGATAGAAACCAGATGGTAAGCTGGAACACCCGCTTGGCTATCTGAGGAGCCAAACATATGGTTAATGGTCGGGAGAAATAGCTTTCAGAGCCAGGGCTTTGCTGACTGCTTCATATTACAGATTGTTACAGTGTGTCATTACATTGCCAACCTAAGTGCTTAATACCCACTGCGGGCGCTGGGCATACACTTACAAGAAGGACTTTTAGCTCTTTGCTGGCTCTAAACAGAGAAGTGACATCATAGAGAGGCTGAAAATGTCTGGTGTTGGAGGTGGGGAGAAAGATAATTTTGTAGTGGAAACAACAAATTTTTTTCTTTTTTTACAAGTCTTCACTCCACTGAAGTCTACTGTTTTCTGAGAACCTTTTAATACTAGACTGGTTCTCTCACTCTCTCAGTCTCTCTCGCGTGCGCTTTCACTCTCTGTGTGACACACACACACACACACACACACACACACACACGCGCGCGCGGAAGGGAAACCGAAATTCACAGCCCAGGCCATGTCCTCCAACTCCAGTGCATTTGACAGGCCCCGTTCACCTGGAAGCCACATCACTGCACTCAGAGGCCCTGCATTTGAAGTTTCTGTTTGGGGAGCTTTGGGCAACAGCAGGCCTGTGTTATCTAAGGAACTGCTGAGCCCATTCATCTGCTTTTCACGGCCCGCTTCCTTTTATTTTTAGCCAAATCCGTCAGGCCTGACAGGCGGGTAATTCGAGCCAGAGAAAGGGCAGAGCTCCAGGTCCTTTCCACAAAGCAATTCTTCTCCTCCCTCCTGGGAGGGCTCCAGACTTGGCCTGCTTCAGGCAGATGGATTTGTTGAGTCATGTGAGATCATTTACACAAAAACACAGTGAGGCAGTGGAAATTTAAAAAAAAAAAAGAAAAGAAAGAAAAGAAAAAGAGGAGGGTGGGGGAAGAGGAAAGAGGGGAAGCCAGGGGAATGCGTGCTGCCCTGCTGCTGAGGAGCATAGGAATTTTGCAGTGAGGCAGCTAGACTGAGGAATGCCTAGAGTCATTTGTGTATAAGGTAATGTCTAGTTTACAGAGTGGGGCGGGCCAGGCGAGGACGGCGCCTCCAGCAGCTTGCCTCTGTTTAAAAGAAGAAGGAGGTGTTGGGAAACTTTTTAAAAAAATTTTTAGAGCAACACCCACCAAACAAAGACCACACTGTTGACAGCGTTGGGTTCCAGTAGCGGTAAACTACCGAGGGGCTGGTTTACAGAAAATGAGTTTGCTCTGTGATGTCATACAAGTTTGCTTTGTCCTGACGCCAGCATGACACTGAGGCAGCAGGGGAGGGAGAACAGGAAAATTGGAACCGTGCTCTTGGTTAATGGTTTCCAGAGATTATTTAGCAGAACTCGAACAGAGGGAGGAAAATATTGTGGAGGATTGCTACGAGGTGTACCATAATTGCGGTAGGTAAAACAAAGTCATTACTATGGTTTTCTTGCTCAAGAAGGATTGAGCAATGACTTCAAAATGCCAAGTAAGGTATTATTTTTCCCTACAACAGTATTTATTTTCCTTTGGCTTCTGGGGCATTTTAAAAAAAGACCAACTCTTACATCATGGCAAACAGTATTAATGTTAGTGAATCAATTTTGTTTACTTGTTTATACCACAAGCCTTTAAAACATTCCATTAAAAAATTGTCTCCCGCTCATTCATGAAATTCTTTTTTTCCTTCAAATTTGTTTCCATGCATTAGCTTTGTTTGGATGGGAATTTTTTTTTTTTTTTTCCTTTTTGGCTGGAGTAAAAGAATGCATAAAAGAATAATGAGTAGGTCATCTAAATGTACATTCTTACAACAAATGTAATGAAAATATGCCATGTGGATGAGAGGGAATATTTGAAAACAGCAAGAAAAACAGTAATGGGGAGCATTTCAAAATAGTCACCGTGATTCTTTTCGTTATGATGCATTTCTGCAATTCTGCATTTATTTAGAACCCTATTGTGCAGCTGTTTCTTTTAGCCACCCTAGAATGTAGGTCAACATCAACATGGTTCCTCATATTTTGTTGGTATTTTAAAAGTTGAAACATTTTGCAACTTTTTCTAGACCTGTATATACTTAGGTTATTTAGACAGTTTTAGTGACCATAGAACTTCACATGTAAACTCCTGTTAATAACTACCACTGAATTTTGATAGTTGGCACTCAGATCACACCTTGACCTGGAGTAAACAAGGCAGTGGTGATGTTGATGATAACATAGTCCAACACTGAAGCTATTCCACTTCTTCCCAGGCAACTCTGATGATCTTACTCTGTGTAAGGTACAGCTTTTACTTTGCTCAAGGAGAGAACTGGTATATTTTTATGGTGGTTAATTGTTTACATTTTGGGGACCCCAAGTTGCATGATACCACATTATTATCATGTGATTATGAGTTGGCATGATTTTAAGTCTGCCTGTATCCCTGAATGTTCCCTCCCCGTCAGGGTTTCCCAATCTCAGCACTGTTGACGTTTTGGACCAGATAATTCTTGATTATGGTGTCTGTCCTGTACATGGTAGGATCTTCAGTAGCATCATTGGTCTCACCCACTAGATGCCAGTAGCACCCTCCCCCAGGTCATGACAACCAAAAATGTCTGCAGCATTGCCAGATGTCCCCTGGGAGGCAAAACCACTCTGGTTCAGAACTTCTGCTCCACTTTCTTACTCTGGTTTAGAAGCTCACTCTTTACGTCATGAGCTGATGTTTTAAGTCAGAATTCCAAGTTAAGTAGAGTTTTTGAAGGTGCAGGCAAGAGTACTTTTGAGTATGGTTATGCAGAACAACCTCTCTCTTGGAATTCCGACCTTAGCAGGTGGATCCCCTCAAGACTCCCTTGTAGTGAGTTTCCCAGTGCTGTTTAAGAGGAAATGACTCCACCGTCTGAGCCAAGGAACGTTGACATTAGCAGAAAGGGAACTTCCCCCCAGTCACCCGAGCACAGAGCCCAGGCCCCAGGCTTACCGCCTGTATATCCAGCCCCAGAAAGAGGGCAAGGCAGCAGCCACAGTTCTTTCTTGGGAGCACAGCCGACCTCCTCCCCATCCCGGCAGCTGTGGTCTCAGAAGCTGAAACTCTCGTTAATAAGGAATGTGGAGCTTTCCACAGCTAAGGCAGGCATAAATTTCCTCTGTTTGTTTTGTGAGGACTAGTGTCAACTGCTGTAATGAGATCAGAGGAGACCCCAGGGTCAGCTGCTGGAGCCGCTTTCTGTGGCTGTTCTCTTGGCTGCTTGCTGTCAGAGAACACAGTGACTCCCTGCAGACATCCCTGATGTGGTAAGGTGGTTGTGCCCTTGTTGCATTTCTTGCCGTCTTTCTACTACTTCTCTCATTCTACTAAAACATCAGTGTACAGTCATCCGGTTCTAAATCATGGAAAAGTTAATGGAAGGCAGATTCCACAGAACTGAGGGCAGACTTAGTTGGGTGTGGAAAATGCAGCCTTGGGAAGGAAGGTGACCTGTTTCCTTGAGGTCACTGCCTGGACCTGCTGCTTCTGGCTTAGGGAAGGTTTCTCAAGGCCTGGGCTACCCATAAGCTGTTTCTCCCCCCAGTGGCACTCTGTAATGAGGATGAGTTAGTGAAAGAGTCACAGCAATTAGCTTAGGCTACAAAGAACTTAATTCTAGTTGTAGCCTAAATGGCAGCTAGAATTGGCTACATATGGGACCTAAATTGGCAGAATTGCATTTAGGGAACCCAATTCTGGCAGAATGGTATACTGAGCTCATGCAGCCTGGCCTACTTCTGACCACCCACCCCAAAAAGTCCTAAGGTATATTGGTTAAAATAAACCAATATTGGTTAAATGTCTTCAAGTACATATGAGCTTTAAAGCAGGACAGGAGAATTCCTAGGTGCCAGAAGACATTGATGCCACTGGCCTTAGAGTGTTTCAGACCCAGCTATAGGCTCTAGACTCTAGGGGCTATCCTGGTTATACTCACATAAGAATTGCTTGTGAAATGGAGGCAAGAAGATTTTCCCCAGTCTCTCTGGGGCTTTAAGTCTGTGTGTTGGGGCACAGACCAGGGAGATGGAAACCCAGGATTACACTGTTTGAATAGCTCTGGGGTCCATAGTTATACTACTACCTGCATGGTATAACTTCAGCTGTTTTGTTAGACACTGGTTTGAGAGCATTGAAAGCCCTTAGGCCATAGTGGAGGCAAACACTAGATCCCTGTGGAGAGG
The DNA here is from genome assembly GCF_000951045.1 of Mandrillus leucophaeus. Taxonomy (NCBI): domain Eukaryota; kingdom Metazoa; phylum Chordata; class Mammalia; order Primates; family Cercopithecidae; genus Mandrillus; species Mandrillus leucophaeus. Next base: position 871,074 of record NW_012102787.1, read on the forward strand.
CTTAACAACCTGGGACATGGTACTCCCTCACAAAGAACAAGCCGCACTCAGGAGATGCTGGTAATAAGAAGTACAGAATATGGCCAGATGCAGTGGCTCATGCCTATAATCCCAGCGATTTGGGAGGCCAACATAGGAGGATTACTTGAGCCCAGGAGTTTGAAACCAGCCTATGCAACATAGCAAAACTCCGTCTCTACAAAAAAATACAAAAAATTCACTGGGCAGGGGTGATGCACACCTGTAGTACCAGCTACTTGGGAAGCTGAGGTGGGAGAATCATTGAGCCTGGGAGGCTGAGGCTGCAGTGAGCCAAGTTGGTGCCACTGCACTCCAGCCTGGACAACAGAGTGAGACCCTGTTTCAAAAACAAGGAACAGAATCTAAGCCCCAGAAAAGCAGAGGTTAACAGTGAACCTCTGAGATTGCTTTTCAGCAGAGCCCATCAGGCCAAATAGAGTTTTCTTCTGCAGATTAATGAACGTTTCTTCTCAAGAGGAACAAGGCATATAACCCATTCTGGCTTGCTAAGCAGTTTCAGTTGTAAGCACTGGCGCCAATTAAGGTGATGATCCTACTTATAGCTTGTCCCCAAGATCTTCTTGAGAATATTTTAGTTCCTTAATTGGAAACTTTTTATTGGAGAGATAGCTGGTCCCCTTAACGCTTCTTTAACAGTGCTCCTATTGCAGTGGGTCACTCTGAAGTAACCCACCAGGCTGTTTGTTATTTCAGTTTCTCACCAAATCATGGGAAATATGTTTGCCTGAATTGTACAGCAAACCCTCCTTCCCCCCACCAGGGGAGAGGGAAGCTGAAATTATTTGGAGGGCTCTGGGATTCTTTCAGCATAAAATCAAAGAAACCCAGGTAAATAAGACATGGTTAGTAAACATTTGTTCTAGATGAATATAATTCAGCCTTCTCAATCCAAAGTGAACAAATGGATCAAGAGTCACCTGGAATAGCCACTATGTACTCTCCATGCAGTGGCGTGCACTATTGGCAAACATGAATTGAGAATGCTAAACTTAATGCATGATTCCTTAATTTATTAATAAGACAATGAAATCCCTTGTGTTTAATTTTTTTTCTTCTGAAGTACACAAAAAGCTGTTGCTAGTAGTACGCAAATAGTGCCTTGCTGACCTAAAAGTATGCCATGCTTCTTAAGAAAAAACTCTTCAGTATTTATTCTTAATTTGGCCTTCTATAAAGTTTAATTTCAAAATATTCTGACCAAGCGAGAAGTAGATATGGATATTGACATTAAAGCATCAGAAGAGGAGAGAATGAAAGGAAATAGGTTCAACTGGTGCCGGACTTACGGGAGATCTTCCCAAACATTATAATTTTGGCATATATTGAGTGCCTACTGTATGTAAGGCAGCAGGATAGGTGCTGGGTATTTGGGTACTAGTACAAAATAGACAAGATCTCTTCTCGTGAAATGCTCAAAACAATCCTCAAAATAATCTCAAGAGGTATAAAGAATTTCCTCCGGTTTTAAGGGTAAAGGAACAGAGACTGAGAGAGAGCCAGTAAATTGCCAAAAATCACATTCCGAGAGGTGGAGTTGATATTCAGACTGACTTGGCCCCTATCTGTCTTTGCCCACTCTTCTCCCTGGCTTTCTGTGGGCAGTGAAGCCCTAACAGTACAACCCAGAGGGGCCAAAAGGCAGGTGGAGAGTTTTCTCCCCCAGAGGTTTAGGTTTACAGGAACAAAGAATCCCCTGAGC
>NW_012102787.1:872864-879528 GCF_000951045.1 Mandrillus leucophaeus
AATTCCTAGGTGCCAGAAGACATTGATGCCACTGGCCTTAGAGTGTTTCAGACCCAGCTATAGGCTCTAGACTCTAGGGGCTATCCTGGTTATACTCACATAAGAATTGCTTGTGAAATGGAGGCAAGAAGATTTTCCCCAGTCTCTCTGGGGCTTTAAGTCTGTGTGTTGGGGCACAGACCAGGGAGATGGAAACCCAGGATTACACTGTTTGAATAGCTCTGGGGTCCATAGTTATACTACTACCTGCATGGTATAACTTCAGCTGTTTTGTTAGACACTGGTTTGAGAGCATTGAAAGCCCTTAGGCCATAGTGGAGGCAAACACTAGATCCCTGTGGAGAGGCTTAACAACCTGGGACATGGTACTCCCTCACAAAGAACAAGCCGCACTCAGGAGATGCTGGTAATAAGAAGTACAGAATATGGCCAGATGCAGTGGCTCATGCCTATAATCCCAGCGATTTGGGAGGCCAACATAGGAGGATTACTTGAGCCCAGGAGTTTGAAACCAGCCTATGCAACATAGCAAAACTCCGTCTCTACAAAAAAATACAAAAAATTCACTGGGCAGGGGTGATGCACACCTGTAGTACCAGCTACTTGGGAAGCTGAGGTGGGAGAATCATTGAGCCTGGGAGGCTGAGGCTGCAGTGAGCCAAGTTGGTGCCACTGCACTCCAGCCTGGACAACAGAGTGAGACCCTGTTTCAAAAACAAGGAACAGAATCTAAGCCCCAGAAAAGCAGAGGTTAACAGTGAACCTCTGAGATTGCTTTTCAGCAGAGCCCATCAGGCCAAATAGAGTTTTCTTCTGCAGATTAATGAACGTTTCTTCTCAAGAGGAACAAGGCATATAACCCATTCTGGCTTGCTAAGCAGTTTCAGTTGTAAGCACTGGCGCCAATTAAGGTGATGATCCTACTTATAGCTTGTCCCCAAGATCTTCTTGAGAATATTTTAGTTCCTTAATTGGAAACTTTTTATTGGAGAGATAGCTGGTCCCCTTAACGCTTCTTTAACAGTGCTCCTATTGCAGTGGGTCACTCTGAAGTAACCCACCAGGCTGTTTGTTATTTCAGTTTCTCACCAAATCATGGGAAATATGTTTGCCTGAATTGTACAGCAAACCCTCCTTCCCCCCACCAGGGGAGAGGGAAGCTGAAATTATTTGGAGGGCTCTGGGATTCTTTCAGCATAAAATCAAAGAAACCCAGGTAAATAAGACATGGTTAGTAAACATTTGTTCTAGATGAATATAATTCAGCCTTCTCAATCCAAAGTGAACAAATGGATCAAGAGTCACCTGGAATAGCCACTATGTACTCTCCATGCAGTGGCGTGCACTATTGGCAAACATGAATTGAGAATGCTAAACTTAATGCATGATTCCTTAATTTATTAATAAGACAATGAAATCCCTTGTGTTTAATTTTTTTTCTTCTGAAGTACACAAAAAGCTGTTGCTAGTAGTACGCAAATAGTGCCTTGCTGACCTAAAAGTATGCCATGCTTCTTAAGAAAAAACTCTTCAGTATTTATTCTTAATTTGGCCTTCTATAAAGTTTAATTTCAAAATATTCTGACCAAGCGAGAAGTAGATATGGATATTGACATTAAAGCATCAGAAGAGGAGAGAATGAAAGGAAATAGGTTCAACTGGTGCCGGACTTACGGGAGATCTTCCCAAACATTATAATTTTGGCATATATTGAGTGCCTACTGTATGTAAGGCAGCAGGATAGGTGCTGGGTATTTGGGTACTAGTACAAAATAGACAAGATCTCTTCTCGTGAAATGCTCAAAACAATCCTCAAAATAATCTCAAGAGGTATAAAGAATTTCCTCCGGTTTTAAGGGTAAAGGAACAGAGACTGAGAGAGAGCCAGTAAATTGCCAAAAATCACATTCCAAGAGGTGGAGTTGATATTCAGACTGACTTGGCCCCTATCTGTCTTTGCCCACTCTTCTCCCTGGCTTTCTGTGGGCAGTGAAGCCCTAACAGTACAACCCAGAGGGGCCAAAAGGCAGGTGGAGAGTTTTCTCCCCCAGAGGTTTAGGTTTACAGGAACAAAGAATCCCCTGAGCGACATAGAAGGTGTGCAGTAGAAGAGGCAAACTAGCCAACCAGACCCAACACCTACAAAATTTCCAAATTATTAGCATGAGTTTCCAACATTAAAACAGCAAATGATTTTATGCAGTCTCTCAACTCTGTTTCTTGAGTATCAGAAGCTCTTGGCACATGGGGCTGTTCCTGCTTTGCTGGGGCTAGAGCTAAGTGGCAGACTCTCCAGATGCCCCATTCCTCACTGTCTTCCCAGACCTGACCTTTCACTCATCTCATTCTTTCTTGACCCCTGCAGTCATCTGAATTTGTGACCCCTGGTTTAAATAGTCACTTAGGCAAGGGAAGTGGGCCAGGCCAAGTAACCTCTCGGGGGCACTCTGTGTTGTGCCTTTAAATTGAGATAGTCCTAAATCACTGGAGACTGTGATTTACATTTTACAGTGATAGCCCTGAATCTAAATATTAGATATCCTGACTTATGATTTGACCAAGTGCAAGAAACCCCTAGCCTGTGTGCCAGAAGCGGGTATATGAAAGTGATGGACACTCTACCACTTGTCACTCTTGGCCCTTTCCTGGCCTCTGTTTCTCCCCATCTGGCTCTCAGACCATTTGTGTGTGTGTGTTACCAGCAATGTGTCTCCCTTTTGTAATTTATAATCCTCTTGTTTCCTCCTCTTTATCACCATTTCCTATTGAACTACAACTCATATATTAGTTAAAATTTCAGAACATTCATTTTCAAATTACCTAACCTATCCTCGGGGAGGAAGGCTATTGATGATGCTTGATGGGAAGATGCTCTTGTCATTCTGGCTTAGAATGTCTGTTTTCCATGGTATGCTGTGAAGGCAGCACACGGGAGCAACGCAGAATGGCAAACGTCTAGTCTCTTGGGGGCAGAACCATGTTATAGTGTGTTTGTTGCCTCCATGTGGGGGTGGCAAGGACACTGAAGTCATGGAGAACCACAGCCACACATCTGCTGTAACTTTGAGGATGGAGAGGGACCTGCAGGAATCTCCTTGGCAAGCTCCACCCTGTTCCTCTTGCCTCTTCTTTAGGTAGCAGGGAATGAACCAGCCAGTTGGAAAGAAGGTGTACGTGCACTGGGAGAAGGGGGCAGGAGTCTAGCTTCTTTGCCTTTGGATCCTTTAATCCCGGCACCATGCCCCCTATTGTAGAAGGGAGGGATTAGCCTTTCTGTAATAAAAATGGCCTTATATTTTTTCAGTTGAAAGTCTCCAGTTGAAGATTGTCCAGACTTAACTTTAAAGCCATGTGAATTACTCCACCCCTTAAAATAGAGTAGGGGAGATTAGGGATATTGCTGTCACCTGTCCATCTGATTTCCCAAGTTTCTGTGTCCTAGATGCAAGAGCATTATTTTTCTAGACTTCAGAGCCTGTTCACCTTGATTACTTCATTATTCCTTCTCCAAAAGCTCTTGGGCCTGGCATAGGCCCTCATGCTCCAGCCCTCTGCCTAAGCTGCTGGGCATGGTGGTGGGAAGGGTAGGAAAAGAGTCCATCCCACAGACTGGCCTCATGGTGCATGATGTCTAAAAGCTAGTGAGACCTTTGACCCTGTGAAGAGTGACCTGCTCGTTCTTGTTGGCCTGTCTGTCTCCCACAGGAGTGCCTGAGCTCCCCGGCTTTGAGAGAGATTACAGAAGGCTTCTAGAATGGACATCATAGAAGGGGTTGGGAGTTGGAGTGGGGAGAAAAACCCAACTCACCATATTCTATTCAATATTGGCAGTATTAGTTGCATTTTCAAGGGCCAAGAGAACACACACACGCACGCGCGCGTGCGCACACACACACACACACAGCCCTTGACACTTTCAAGCTTCTCTTTAAAGAGCATAGGGTTAAAGGTGACTTATGTTATTCTCAGCATACCTCTATACCACATTAGCAGTGATCCAGGTAAAATAGGCTTCTCTCCATGGTAGATGGAGGTTGGGATGGTAAATAAATAGTGATGAATCAGGTAGGCCTAGTGTTTCTCCAACTCCCATTTGCTGACACCTGAGACATGAGAGTATAACCCCAGAGAAGCCATAGGATGTGCAGTTGTCACCAGGAGCCCGAATCTCTGGGTCCCTTCCATAGTGAGGACCTGGCTAGTGTGGGGCTCTTGGCCATGTTACCAAACCTATCTCTGAGTGTTTTTGTTTGCTTACCTGCCCTTTGTTTTTCTCCATTCTTTGTATCTTTCATCTTTTCTTGTCATTTCTCTCTTCTTCTTAGACTTAGTTTGTCTCTGCCCTCCCCCCCCCCCTTTTTTTTTGTGAAACGGAGTCTCACTCTGTCACCCAGGCTGCAGTGCACTGGTGCAGTCTTGGCCCACTGCAGCCTTCGCCTCCTGGTTCAAGCTGTTCTCCTGCCTCAGCCTCCCAAGTAGCTGGGATTACACCACACCCAGCTAATTTTTGTATTTTTAGTAGAGATGAGGTTTTTCCATGTTGGCCATGCTGGTCTTATACTCCCGACCTCAAGTGATCCACCCATCTCAGCCTCCCAAAGTGCTGGGATTCTGTAATTCCGGCCCACTTTTCTTCTTACCCACGCTTCTATCCACCTGGAAAGACAAATTATATTTTATTAACCTTTTAGAAGTTTTAGAAGTCTAAGATTGACCATTGAACCAACTGTTAAGATCAGCTGAGTGGAAGTCACACAGGGGCTTATGGGATTAACTTTCTCAAGCACCCTTTAAAGACATCTGTAGTTTCCTTTTGTTCAGTGCTAGAGGAATCCAGCTTTTAAAAAAATGAAAAGAAACACTGAATAATAAACTAAAAAAGAAAACATTCTTGATTCCACCACAGTAACTCAGGTATCTTTTTCCCTAATGCTTTATATTTAAGATACAGTCTCCTTTTTTAAGCTGTAGATTTCGCTAAGCTTCTTCATAAACTGAATTGGCTGCAAAACAACCAGGTTCTCTCGATTTCAAAGGAGATGGAAAGTACTTGATAGAACAAGGCCAGTCTTTTTGGTTGCTGTCCAGAAGTGAACTGACCCAGTTTCTAAAATTGTCGTCTGTTCTCTGAGGCGTTTTCTGTTAAATGGTGGTCTTGGTCTGTGCGTGTGTGTGTATGTGTGTTGTTTTGGGATGTGTGTTGTGTTTATTTTTTATTTGTGGTCTTTCACATGCTTTAATTCCATAGTGTCTTGAAATGAAGCCACTTCTAGTCCAGGGTCTATTGCTTATTTCAGCAAGAACCAAGAAAAATTCTTTTACCTCTCTGTGTCTGGTTTCCAAATTAGGAAAACTACCACCCAGATTGGTATTAGTATATTAAATGAGAGTATTAATATATAAAAGTGCATTGTACAGTTTGGGGTACTATACAGTTGTATGATATTCCTAATATTTTTAAAAAGATTTACAATCCTGGCATTTAGAGATTTTCCTTTTTAAAAGGACTCCAAAGACAACTGCAACAATTACTAACATTGTTTTTAAGACCCCACACTTAAAAGTCTGTATCATCCTAGGCCCTGTGAGTGATAACAAAGAAAAAACTCTTGTAACATTTGTTTTAAAACGTTCTATGTGACTAATGTTTCCCTCAAAGGGTTTTTAGCCGGGTTCGGTTGTAAAACAACATACATGAAAATGACATAAGAACAGTTGGGGCTGGGGCAGGAAGGGATCTGTAATCAGTTTAGTGCAAGTTATTTATCCAAGTTCTGAGAGTACCGGGATTGTGGCATGATTGGAGCTGGGTGGGGTTCCTCAGGGAAATGATGTTCAAGAATCCTTGTCTGTTTGTTATTATCTTCTTGTACCCACATTTCCTGTGTTGATACCGATGTGTACATAGAAATTGAATTGTGACATGAGGCATCTCTGCTAGGCATTTGGGCAAGCTTTCCAGTTAAGTTCTGGGCTGTAGTTTTTAAATGGATTGATACATACATTGAAAAGGAAACAGCATGTATGAAGTTCTACTTTAAAACTAAGAAATTTATTAGCACCTGCTTCCAGAAATCGAAAGAGTAAAAGTTATATGCATTATTTTTTTTCAGTCACTTTAAGATCAATTAGAATTAGATATTGAATTTTCTTGACTTTGAAGCCGTGATTACCTGGACATCATGTACATGTGGAGATGTCTGGATGTATTCATGCTACAAAGTTGGAATTTTAGGAGCTCTCCATGTTGTACATTATGGTTAAAATATGCTATTGCTATGACTGAATGTGGTATTTTCTTTTTTTATTATTATACTTTAAGTTCTGGGGTACATGTGTACAACGTGCAGGTTTATTACATAGGTATACATGTACCATGTTGGTTTGTTGCACCCATCAACTCATCATTTACGTTAGGTATTTCTGCTAATGCTATCCCTCCCCTAGCCCCCCACCCCCTGACAGGCCCCATTGTATGATGTTCCTCTCCCTGTGTCCATGTGTTCTCATTGTTCAACTCCCACTTATGAGTGAGAACATGCAGTGTTTGGTTTTCTCTTCTAGTGTTACTTTGCTGAAAATGATAGTTTCCATTTCCCTCCATGTCCCTGCAAAGGACATGAACTCATCCTTTTTTATGGCTGCATACCTTTCCATGGTATAT
>NW_012102787.1:879878-884692 GCF_000951045.1 Mandrillus leucophaeus
TTTTTTTTTTCTTGTAAATTTGTGTAAGCTCTTTGTAGATTCTGGATGTTAGCCTTTTGTCCGATGGATAGATTGCAAAAATTTTCTCCCATTCTGTAGGTTGCCTGTTCACTCTGCCAATAGTTTCTTTTGCTGTGCAGAAGCTCTTTAGTTTAATTAGATCTCGTTTGTCAATTTTGGCTTTTGTTGCCATTGCTTTTGGTGTTTTAGTAATGAAGTATTTGCCCATGCCTATGTCCTGAATGGTATTGCCTAGGTTTTCTTCTAGGGTTTTTATGGTTTTAGGTCTTACCTTTAAGTTTTTAATCCAAATGTGGTATTTTCTTTGGAATCTGTGTTTCAAATAGCCAAGGAGTGATTTGCAATTTCCTCTCCCTATCGTCTGATTTATAAAAGGAATGTAGTAATATTATGTTCATAGAATAGTAATGTGCATGGAGTAGGAGTTTATCTTTGAAAATGTAAATTGCAAAATCATTTTCTTAGCAGTGAAAGATGTTAATATGGGGAATACAGCTTTGGAATTCTCCATGTCCTGAACTTAGTTAGCAGACATGTCATTCTCCAGTGTAGACAAAAGCTGATTACTAATAACTAAAGACGGTTATGGTGGGCTTGTGGGGTTATGAGTACCTTTTTATTTTTCTATTGAACATTTTCTATGTTCTTAATATATTATAATTAAAAATAGTGTATTTTTCATTTTTAAAAGCACTGCAGTTCCAGTTAAACCTCCAATTCCATGTATTATGGGAAGGTACAGATATATAAATCCTTCCTAGATGCAACTTAAAAAAATAACACACAAATTGAGTATCAGGAACCTTACGATGTTTTGCTCTCCTCTCAGTTCCACCTGTAAACACCTTTCAGAGGAAAAGGCTACAAATCCATTTAAGCAATTGAAGTCATTTTTAAAATATTTTCCCCTAATATTTGACAAATTAAGCTTGAAACTGGCCAGGTATGGTGGCTCACACCTGTAATCCCAGCACTTTGGAAGGCTAAGGCAAGAAGATCACTTGAGCTTAGGAGTTTGAGACCAGCTTGGACAACATGACAAAACCCTGTCTCTATAAAAAATACAAAAATTAGCCAGACGTCGTGGTGCATGCCTGCAGCCCCAGCTGCTCGGGAGGCTGAGGTGGGAGGATTGCTGTAGCCCGGAAGGTTGAGGCTGCAGTCAGCCGTGATCATGCCACTGCACTCCAACCTGGGCAACAGAATGAGACACTATGTCAAAAAAAAAAAAAAAAAAGACAAAGAGGAACCCTTTTACTCTGAAACATAATTCATATGAATCAAAAACTTCTTGTGAAGAATAAATAGCATGAATAAAAACATGGTGGACTATTTTTCTGTTTGGGGGGAATTGAACTGTTTGGTTCATTTGGCCCATGGAAAGCTGACCTCTTGAATTCCCGTATGGTACACTGCCTTCCTAGGAAATATGTGGAAGTTCTAGCTGTTGAGTCCTGGCAGCCCCCATTTGTACTAGCTGCTTTTCAAGTGCTCAGTAATAGCCACATCTGACTAGTGGCTATCATGTTGGACAGTGCAGACTTGGATCATTGCCATCATGGCAGCAAGGCACTGGACATGGCAGTGCTCTGTGCCTTCCTGGGCACCAGCTGATGGATTTCTTCTTTGTTTATATTCACAGTGCAGCTGTCTGCTTCAGAAAGTGAGGGCTCCAGGAATGAGGAGAATCTTCAAGTGCTGCCTCACATTGTGACATGTCTGATCCCTTGCTCCCATCCCTGCAGCATGAACAAGGTAAGAGGTACTTTGAGGAATCAGCACTTGTATTTCCTTTACGGTACCATGATTTTCTGGAATGCATATGTCTTTCCATGATGTGAAGAGGTTGCTTCTCCTGCCAGAAGCGTTTCAGAGTTGGAGAGTCGTGTGATCCCCTACAAGCAGGGTCACAGGTGCTAGTGGCTAGTCTGACTGCGTAGTCCTTTGGAGGTGTCATTTATACTTGCCAGGGGCCTCTGAGTGGCTGAAATATTGGGTTTTAGCATAACTGCCTTGGCATGAATATTGGAATATTGAGACTCTGAGGCTAGATTTCCTGGGACTAAATATCACTTTTTCCAGATGCTAGTGTCAGTGACCCTACGCAAGTGGCCTGACTTCTTGGTTCCTCAATCTCCCCATCTGTAAAATGCTGATAATAATGATACCTACCTGATAGGATTATTGTAGGGATGAAATGAGTTACTACTTGTACCAGTGCTTAATATAGTGCCTGTCCACATTACAAGCACTTGATACATATTTACTGCTGTTGTTTTTATGTTGGGGACACTATTATCCCTTAGACATAGTTGCAAGGGAGTGTAAGGTGCATCTTTTCCATTTTTATTTATTCCCTGATTAAATTGGTGAGTGGCGATTTATTACCAGATGGGCACTATGGGAATAAACAAAGAATACAACTTGAGACATGCCTTCAGCATGTGCAGACTATCTTGGGGCAGAATAGTGAGTGTGTTCTAACAAGGTATGTACCAGAAGCTCTGGAGGCACAGAAAAAGGAACATCCAACTCTGGGGAATCTGGGAAGGACAATGTAGAGGAGGCGACATTTGAGTAGGATCCTGGATGGGAAATGGTAATTTCCTGGACAGGGAAGGTAGGGCAAGGCATTCCAGGTAAAGGAATGTGTTTAAGCACAAAAGCATATGAGAAAGCCTGGTGTGCTTAGAGACCAGCAAAGAGTTTGGTATGACTGGAGCAGGGTTTCTCAGCCTTGACACTTGATATTTGGACCAGGTAATTCTTTGAAGTGAGAGACCGTCTTCTGCATTTTAGGATTTTTTGTAGCATCCCCTTCCCTTCACTGTAATTGTGACAACCAAAAATGTCCTCAGATTATTGCCCAATGTCCCATACAGGGACAGAATTACCCCTTGGTTGAAAACTACTACGCTAGTGAAAGGTGGTCAGATATAAGTCCAGAGAAGGAGGCAAGGGCCAGATCCGATGAGCCACTAGAGGATTTAAAATGGGAGAGATGTTTCTGGAGGCCTACAAAAACAGGGGTGGTATTGTGGGCCTGTTATATGGATTATGGTAGAGTTGGACAGCACTGTTTAATGGTTTGGTTGTCAAAAGAGCATATGGGATCTCTAGACTTTAGAAATTCCATTTACCTTGTTGAAATTCTTCTACTAAAGGACACTCTTCCAGTGGTGACTTTTCTCATGGTCATTTACTCAGCCTTCTCATGGGCAGGAAGGGCCCTGGGAAGCTTCAGGGATTGGAGAAAGCTGGAAAAGCCCCCTGTGCACTTACCCTATTTTCCTAGATGCAAGTTTTATGGGAGACACTGGCCGCTTTATCCTATCTGAAGAGACCAGCAAAAAAACAAGCAGTTGTTTCTGAGGAGTTTTCGTTTGGCTGAGCTTAGCCAAAGAGAAAGAAACCAGAGCTGAGTTTTCCCACTTCAACCCCACCCCAGCTTAAACACTTGGCGTTAAGCCGCCTTTGAGAAGTGAGCTGTTGGAATACTGGAAAGTAAGCAGGTGTTCTGCCCCAGGGTCATGACTGGAGGTGGGGAGGAGGGGAGATCCATGGCTGTAAACCTCTTTTGGCTCCTAGTATTTGGAGTTTGGTGTATTGAAAAGCTAAGGCAACTTTTTGGAGATCTGTTATCAGCAAATGCAGTTTGCTGTGACAGCTCCGCCCTGAGTTTCTCCAGAGCAACCCAACATCTAATGTCATGGATTCACTCTCCACACACAGCTGGGAACCAGACTCCTCAGAAATGTCAAGTCTCAGTAGGTGTGTCTGTTGCTTGGGATATTATGTTCTGCCTGAGTGGCTCAGTACGTGCTCTATTTTATATTGTTTTAATTGAAAGTAGTGATTAGGCATGAGTGTCACCTTCATAGGTCAGCATTTTTCTTATGGCTTTCTCGGCATAAGACAAAGAATAGGTCACTCTCTGGGGAGGAAACAGCTCTTCTCAGCATAAATAAAACCAGAGAATCTCCTCCTCAATTATGGTGTTAGTTGGAGTGCTAGAAATATTGTTGTGGGTGTGACTGACGTTCTAAGTGGATTTGTTCCTAGAAAGTTGGAGACATTGGAATTGTGCACTCTCCTCTTCCTCAGACACACACTGTAATGCTCTCCTTTCTTCCTAAACCCCAGCTCACTGATGGGGCACTTCAGTTAGGGAAGTGTACGGATGGAGGGTGGCCCTGGTGTTCTAGGGTCCTTGTTATTCCTGTGAAGTGCCAGGGCGATGCTGATTGCAGTTAGACATTGACAGCTCTCTTCTGAATCCATCGTGGACCATCCCTCTAGAAAACACAGAATCCCCAAACCCCATGGCACAAAGGGATTAGCGGTTGGCTGCACTCATTTAACAGGACTACCCTGATACCTCATGAGTTCCTGTCCACCAGGTAGGGCCTTCATTCCTCACCTTCTTGCACTCCGATCTCTGCCAGGGTCTGAGGAAACACTAGAAAGGGGTGCACTTCTGGCCTTCGGATAGCTAGCATGTTGGTGTATCACTGCTGGCTGAAAACAGAAACAGAGGGCATTCCTGCGCATAAGGCCCGTCATGAATCTGCTGTCATCCCTGAGGCCAGTCTACAGGAAATATGTCAGTGTACATGGAATATGATAACAGACTCATGGGTTTACACAGAGTAGACAGCCTCATATTTATTTATTCACCTTTTAAGTTTGTAAACAGGCATTAATGGTTGTAAATTCTGAGCCTTAACATATTAAGGAAATTGTGGGGCACATATTTTCCCAGGGTATGCATTCTCCCAAACCCTCATGCAGAC
>NW_012102787.1:887517-889158 GCF_000951045.1 Mandrillus leucophaeus
AAAAAAAAAAAAAAAATATGAACTTCACTGCATTTTTAAAATATGCATGATAAAAAGACCAGAAGGCTATTACCCAGAATGATGACCATGACTTTCCCAGAGGGTGGAAACATAGGACACATTTCTTTCTTTTTTAAAAAATACTTTTTGGTATTTTCAGCTTTTGTACAATATTTGTGTATTTCATTAACAACTAGAAAAGAAACCAAACATTTAAAAAATAAGTACTATTTTAGCTGTTTTGCATTCGAGGTGCAAATGGATGAAGATATTTAGTAAGCAGATAGAAAACAGAGTGGTCAAAACAGAGATTTGGACCTAGGGTCATTCTGCTTGGCGTATTACCAGGAAGGATCATTTTAATATACTAATGGTTTGGGGGCAGTAGTGAGTAGAGAAATGCTCTAGAAAAAGATGCCATCCTTTGATTCAGTGGCTCAATTTTTTAAAATGAACAGTACATCCTCTTACTCAGTACTGTGCTGTTTCTTCATTTACGTGTTCAAAGACACTGCTGATGTGTACAAGTTTGAACTAGACCAGTGGTTCCCAAACTATGGTTTGGGGACCCTTGAGAGGGACACTCTTATACCCTTTCAGGGTGTCTGCCTGCAAGATAAAAGTTAAGATATGATTTACCTTTTTCACCCTTTCTCTCTTGTCTATACACAGTGGTGTTTCAAGAGACTGTGACATGCAATGGCATCACTTCTGGGATGTGTGCCTGTGTTTTCATGTTGCAAAACTTTCTTGAGCTTAACCTCTAGTATGGTAAACATTGATAGAAATAACTCACATAAACAAAAGCTCTTTAGGGTCTGCGATCATTTGTGAGCCTGTAAAAGGGCCATGAGATGAGTTTGAGAACCGCTGAGTTAGAGTGCGCCTATGTCTTATATGTGGTAGGCTTTCCTCTAACAAGAATCTGGACCCTCAGTCCTGGTCAGTGAGTGCCCTTGGACATTGTAGCACTTGTGTTCTCAATTTCTACATTTTTAAGATATAATTTCCCTTAGCTCTTCAAAAAAACTTCATTTTTATAGAGTTTGTGAAGCCAAAAAGAAACATTGCTGGCACCAGGCCACTGTAGCCCCTCTGTTACATGTACATTGAGTCCTGTCGAATGTGAGGTTCGTGGAAATGTTAAAGGCCAAGTTAGACCTCCAGACTCTGTCTCCACCTGCCTTGTACTGGGAAATTCATGATGTTTCAGGAAGAAAATAGCACTGTAACTCCCTTCTGAGAGGTCTGGAAGTGCATATTTAAAATACAACTTACCGTGTAATTGAGTAGAGGGTCGATGTGGCATGAAAGAGAGATAAGACAAATTTAAAAGAATTAACTGAATATATTTATGCCCGTTTGCCTTTAAAATGTGTGCATGCATATAATGTGTGTTTGTATAAATGTGTATGAAACATACATTCCAGAGGATTGCTCCCTAAGTTAGGTAGACTTCTCTCTGTACACAGTCATCCTGACTATGGAGCTACAGTAATGCTTCTATTTCAGTCCCATCTCTTCTCCTCCTTTCTGCCTAACCAGAAACGTATTTCTGTTGTTCTCTCTTTATTTGCATGGGTCACCAACAAATCTCAGAGCAGTGTGTGGTGAAGCACTGGCTGGTGCCTACTTCTCCAA
>NW_012102787.1:890918-893882 GCF_000951045.1 Mandrillus leucophaeus
TTTTTTTTTTTTTTTTTTTTTTTGAGAGAGAGACAGGGTGTTGGTCTGTCACCCAGGCTGTAGTGCTCAACCTCCCGGACTCAAGCAATCCTCCCACCTCAGCCTTCTGAGTAGCTGGGACGACAGGTGTGTGCCAACATACCTGGCTAATTTTTGTATTTTTTGTAGAGATGGGATTTCACCATGTTACCCCAGGCTTGTCTGGAACTCCTGGACTTAAGCAATCTTCCCATCTCAACCTCCCAAAATGCTGGGATTAAGCCACCTGGTGTAAACCACCACACCTGGCCAAAATTTAACTTTTAAATTCTGTCAACAGTATTTCTACTACTTTCTTGGTTATTTTCTTGCTAATATGTATAAATATATATTACATATAGTATATTTGCCAGTTTCGGGTTTATCTGTGTTACTGCCGCATTATCATGCTATAGAGAAAAGATTTCAGTGTATCACTTAAAAGCCATAGCCAAATGGGAAGCCAATTGAACAGGATTCTGTAGAGGCAAATTGTGCAGGATGAGGTACATTCAGTGTGTACCGACTACTTCGTACGTTCACAGAAAACACACTAGCAAGAAAAGTGTTGTTCTCCCCTTGTAACATCTTTCCTTCTTAGTAGCAACCTTAGGATTATGATCCTTTACTCGTCTCCCTTGTGGTCATTGTTTTTTATAAGGCATGTCACATGCTGTTCTGTGCTTTAAATTTATGAGGACACTCCATCTGATTGAAAAATAATTGATTTTTCCATTATTGTACAAAATGACCCTCTCCCTTCCCCCATCGTGAAAAAGAATCTTCTTGAGAACTGTTTCTTCCTTGTTATGTTCAGATCAAGCCGGATCTGATTTTTATTGCTTTGGACAAATGCCAAAACATCAAAATGAAGTAGAGTAGTGCCTCTTGTCTCTTTTAGTGGGTGGATGCCACTGTTTTGCTTAATGATCTGCCTAGCAGA
This sequence comes from Mandrillus leucophaeus, assembly GCF_000951045.1. Classification (NCBI taxonomy): domain Eukaryota; kingdom Metazoa; phylum Chordata; class Mammalia; order Primates; family Cercopithecidae; genus Mandrillus; species Mandrillus leucophaeus. The sequence continues at coordinate 891,880 of NW_012102787.1, forward strand.
ATTTTTTTTCTCTGAATATTTTCCAGTATTCAGCACCACATCCTACTGTCCCAGGTCTGAGGCAGTTTCATGTTTACACGCAGATCAATATCTCTACAGTGAACTAAAAAGTAAAACTGAAATTTAGTTTCTACCTTCATCTGGAGTTTTTCTTACATTGCATCTCCTTCATAGAAGCTGTGAAGTCCAGACTTTATTATCCCTGCCTCGCTCACCCCAAACCTGGCATATACATAGCTCTAGTTGGTAAAACATCAGCTCCAACACATATTTGTCAAGTGCATACTATGTGCCATGCACTGTGCTTGCAAGAAATACATTAGTGAATATAACAAAGGTCTTTTCTATCTAAGACAGCTGCCGTTCTGGCAAAGGTAAGAAGAGTCATCATACCCACTGGTTTAATATTTTAACATAAAACTAATGTCAACACTTTTTTCATTTTAAACTTCTTATACTCAAAGAGCAAGTTAACAGAGCTACTGGAGGTAGCATAAGGAATTGGCAAATAATAAACATAAAAGATCTCTCTCCTCTCCTTTCCAGGAAACCCTCAATGGTTTGTTTCACCAAATGTCCAATCTATATTTAATAAGCCTTACCAGTCATTTTTCTGAAGGCATTGGCCAGGTCCTCTTTGTGGCAGACTTTGAAGAGCTATTGCAAGGTTTAAACTAGTGACATGGAAGAAAATACAACTAAAAATTAAATGATCTTAGAATAAAGAAGGCCTTATTAATTTCTAGTGTCAGAAACTATCAGGGAAGAGAATGTACTTAGCTTTATAACACTTCAGAACTTCTTTCAATCAAAAGACATTCTGAACTGTTCTAAAAGATAAAAGACAAGCTGGGGCAGTATTTACCCATATATGAGAAAGAGTTATTAAGTGTTCTTACAAATTAATATAGATTTATGAGATAAAGGTAATTACACTAATAGAAAATGTGCAAAGAACAGAAAGGTAAGACCAACAAAGAAAGAAATATGATCAATAAAATGGAAGAAAAATGTTCAATCTTAACAACAATCAAAGAAATGCAAATTAAAATGATGAGATAGAATTTTTCACCTATACAATTGATGAGGATTTGTAACATTTACCCAGTGAAGTTGGGAATAGGGAACATCAGGCTCTCTCATACACAGTTAGTGAAAGAACACCTTTCTTAAGGGGACTTAAATAAGGTATATCAACTCCTAAAAAATTGACACACCTTTTGTCCCAGAATTTGCATTTCTAGAACATTAACTCAGAGAGAACCGCCATGAATGTGTGCAGAAGTTTAGCTAAGATGTGCATCACAATATTCTTAAAATAGTAATTTTTGAAGGTAATAACCATGGTACAGCTGTACAATGAAAATGCCAAGGAGGGATTGAGGAATACTGAGTGACATAAAAAGATGTTCTAAATAAATTGCAAAGAAGACAAGTTATATAACAGTATGTGCAGTCTGATCATTATTTCATTTTTTTAAAAAAGGTACAGTATGCACACAGAATAAAGATTGCTTATACATATCAACGTATTATGAGCATTATCTTTATTTTGCTTGTATGTTCTAGATTTTCTTAAGCAATGTGCATTTCTTTCACACTAAAAATATTTTAAAATAAAATATACTAAGTATCTTTAAAATATGAACTTCACGGCGGGGCACGGTGGCTCACGCTTCTAATCCTAGCACTTTGGGAGGCTGAGGCGGGCAGATCATGAGGTCAGGAGATCGAGACCACAGTGAAACCCCGTCTCTACTAAAAATATAAAAAATTAGCCGGGTGTGGTGGCGGGCGCCTGTAATCCCAGCTGCTCAAGAGGCTGAGGCAGGAGAATGGCGTGAACCCGGGAGGCAGAGCTTGCAGTGAGCTGAGATCATGCCACTGCACTCCAGCCTGGGTTACAGAGCGAGACTCCGTCTCAAAAAAAAAAAAAAAATATGAACTTCACTGCATTTTTAAAATATGCATGATAAAAAGACCAGAAGGCTATTACCCAGAAT
>NW_012102787.1:898747-925915 GCF_000951045.1 Mandrillus leucophaeus
ACTCACAGTTACATGGCTGGGGAGGCCTCACAATCATGGTGGAAGGTGAGGAGGAGCAAAATCAACGTCACATCTTGCATGGCAGCAGGCAAGACAGAGCATGTGCAGGGGAACTCCCCTTAATAAAACCATCAGATCTCATGAGACTTATTCACTGTCACAAGAACAGCATGGGAAAGATCCACCCCTGTGATTCAGTTACCGGTTACCTCCTACCAGGTTGCTCCTATGATATGTGGGAATGATGGGAGCTGCAGTTTGAAATTTGGGTGGGGACACAGCCAAACCATATCACAGTCTTCATGTTCCAGGGCTTATTTTGAAAATCTGAACCTTTTTGTACAGAGAATTTGAACATCAGATGAATGATTGTGCTGGAGCACCTCAAAGTGAGCTCTAGCTCTGAGACTCTGTGCACCCACTACTGTGTCATATGGACATGGCAATGCCTTGTCTTGAGTGAAGGGGTCATGTGGCCTGAGGTAACATCTCCTGATAATGTCAGAAAAGATGAAGGAGAGTCTGAACAGGTAGGAGGTAAATTAAGGCTTCAGAATAGAAAAGCTGAACTTTGTGTTTGTGTTAAGACTCTATAGGCCCCAGAGAAGAAAGGATATGTTTTGACATGACTGTAATATAATTTCAAGTCTGAGAAGCCTAGGTGTGAATCATGATAACTTCTTTGAAATACGTCTACAGCTACTGACCATCTGTCAGGTTCTAACTGAGGTCGGAGGAAAGTCGGTGGACGAGTGGCAGGCAGTTGAAAGACCAGTCAAGGAATCATGGGGCGTTTCAACATGGCTTTTTTCTCTCTCTGGGCACAAGGGAGCTGTGGGCGCAAGCAAGCCATGGGCACAAGAAAGCCATGGGCGCAAGCCTGGGGACGAGCCACGAGTGCAAGCCGTTATGTACAGCGTTAGCAGGGTAATTATACCTTTTACAGACAATAGTGGCTCTGAGTCAAGCATGAGCGCACATCAGTGGTTACTTAATGCACCTCACATGGCATGGTTACATAACACGTGGAGCTGTGTGCCTGCACTCCAAACTCGCTGAGTCATGCTGGACTAGATGTCTGCCTCGGCCTATTCTTGACCACAGCTCATCCATTTTCCTTACACCATCAAACAGGTTTCGTTTGTAGGAAAGATTATATTCAGTCCCACTTCATTCTCATTGCTGGTACTTTCACACACATCATGATTGTTGGTTTTGAAATCTTGTTCATCCTCATTTTTTGAGGATTTAAAGAGGAGTGCCTGGTATTTTCTTAATTAAAACAGGCTTCGCTTCTCTGCGCCCCCTGCCCCATACCAATGGACTGCCCTGGGCCATCCTTCATTGGGAGTTTTAATTGCGTGTTGACTGAACAGGTAGGTTGTTGTCCTATATCATCATGTTGGACTAAGCCCACAAGAGCCTTGCAAGCCCAGTAAAGAGGCCCTTTGGATACTCAAAGTGTGCTGCTGCCTTTTTCTTTGTGACTGGTGATGGCTGGTTTCCTACAACAGCGGCCAGGGGATTCTGACCTTTATGAATCAGGCAGACGAATGTTTCTGTCTTCTTTCTCCAAGTCCTCAACTTTGCCCTTTTTCTCTCAATTAGTAGGCCTTAATAGATACAATTAAGAGAATTCTACTTAGTTAATTGGTGACTAGAAACATGATTATTTAGGTACTTAATCTGTGGTTTGTCCATCTTTAGAATATTAACAGTTGATTTTTGCCTGATTTTACAAAGGTGTCACCTCAGTGGGATTGCTGTATATGAAAGGAAATTTATAATGAAAAGATTGCTTCCAATCCAGCTTATTAGTTTAAGTACCTAATACTTTAGATTGGCTTTATTTTCCCTTCATTTGTGTGATACAGAGGCCTTATAACGTATAGCTGCTGGTATTCTTCCCAGCTTCCTATTGTCCTTTGTCTTCGTAAAATAAGCCTAACAGTATTTTCTGTATTTTCAGAGAACATTGTGCTTTTGAATATATGTACATCATTGGCTTTGTTTTTTAAAAATCTCATACTGTGTGATAAAATTAATGTACTAGAAAAAAGGTAGAGATGCCTATTTAAAATAAATACATAAATACATAATTTGCAGAAACTCCTCAGTTACTGTTCAGAAGACACATATTTCTAGTCTAGTAGACATCTAGTAAATGATGTTTACTTTTAAATGCAGAGGTTTGATTTGACTAATCATAGTTTATATGTTCTTCTGATTTATTTGGTTTTCTTTTCTATTTTTTTTAGTGGAATAGTTTTGTAATTTCTTACCACTCTCAAACTTTAATAGAGTGGCATTATCTTGAGGCTAGTCTCAGTTAGATATAAATATAAGCAATTAATTAAGATAACCAACCCTAGCCAGAGAGATAAAGTATCATCACATGTCATAGTGATCAAGGAGCACCTGTTAATTAGAACATTAGGAAAACTACAACCAACCATGAAAAAAAAAAGTGTTGGGTGAAATTAACAATATCTACGTTTCTTGTTATTTCTTAAATCCAACTCATAAACAGTTTGCTGTGACAGCTCTAGGCTGGGATTACGGCATTTGGGATGAGGTCTGATTATAGCTAAAAATAGACATGTGTATTGAAGATAAGAAAAGGAATATTAAACAATTGAAATTTTGTGAAAGACTGATGCTGTTTCATTGTAATAATTTCCCCAAAGGCACATTAGTAATGCTAAATACAGACTTTAATAGACTTTAATAATGTGTACTTTAGAGGCCTGATACACAAAGGAATAATGTATAAAACGTTCATTATGAAAAATTGCTACCTTTTTATTTAATAATAAATCTGTTGAAACAAAACCTGAATAATAATTGCTACCCTCTTTTACATTTTTTCACCTATTCTAATCAAGTTGCAATCATATTTTCTTATTTGTTCCATGAATGAAATGGAGATTAAAAAAAAAAAAGTACTTGCATTGGATGGACCCTTGTTCAAATTGTGGCTCATTCTCTCACTGCCTTCATAATCTTGGGCAAGTTACCTAACATGAAACTCTGTTTTTTTGTTTGCAAACTGAGGATTGTTCTACGTATCTAACGAGGTACGAATACGTTAAAGGTTGACACAGTGGAGTCCCTATGTAACAGACACTCAGAAAATGCTTTCTATTATGATTACTTTCTACATCTATTTCTCTTTATATTGCTTGTTTCTTTGAAGGACTGTAGTGGAGGAGCTGGAAGGGGGTTGAGAGTAGGAAAAAGCAATTAAAAAGATACCTTAAGCAGCTCTATAGCCAAGCCTTGCATTGGATTTCAATTTGATTTTAATGTGCTGCTGCTGAGAGCCATGCTGTTGAAAAAGAGAGAAGAGTAAGAAGCAGATGCTCTTAGAAGAACAGTGGGGCATTTATCTCTTTTAATGAGATAACATCATTAGAGTGACAAAGTGCAGCGAATCAATACCCGAAATGGACTGGCGCTATCTTCCCAAAGTGTGCTGATTGTTACACTTCACAGCCTTAGAATCCGCTGAATCACGAATTCTGTCTTATCTGTTATTAGAGCCGCTGGCTTTGATCTCACAGAATAGATCCACACCTTAGGGATCTCCAGAGGAACAGGAAAACAGACTAATAAGATAAATGAGAAAAATCCAAGGTGATTTATAAACTGCCCTGTAATCAAGGAACCTCAGAGAAAGGAGGTTGGCCTTGTTTTTTTCTTGGACTTCTTTAAATGGCTACTCATAACTGCCTTCCCCTCCACCCGCTCTCCTTGCTCTCTGTCTGCTTCTTGGTGTAATGTCAGAAACGCTAATCATGTCAGACTGTGACACTGACAGCCCTGACATTCACAACAAAGAGACAAGAAGGAGAGAGAGGAAGAGGGATGGGGGAGGGGATAGGTGAGGAAAAGCAGCAGGAGAAGCGTTATTTTATTGCACATAAAATCCGTAGCTGCAGAATCACCCACATCTGGACATATCATATCCAAGGAAAATCAAGGAAGGCACAAGGTGAATTCTGATAGAGATTGAAACTGAGCTTGGGGATTTTCTGCTCTTTTTTTAGATTTCATGGTGTAGTTTATATTAGAATTACTGTGGCTATGATTTCTTCTCATCAAGAAAAAATGCATTTACATTTGTTTTTCCTTTTTCTTTACTATAGTTTTTCTCTTTGAAACAAAGCAAAGTTAAACACAGATCTTAGTAGGAAGTATGTGCTGTCAGAGGTTTTCCAATTTATTACCAGATTCCCGTAGTTTGATCTGAACAATAGCCACTTCAGGAAAGAAGTCATGGGTGAGGGATGTTTTCTGACCATGGCAAAGCTGAATGTCATGACAAAGCTGTTCAGTGTCATCCTCAAGCCGCCTTACCCTTGGCTTCTGTGGCACCTGCTTAAAGCTGCTGGATGCAGAAAATGCTGATGTTACCTGTTCCCTAACAGTTCGCAGTGGGCTTCCAAATACCTTTGAGATTTCTGTTTCTCTCAGGCACTTTCTCCGTTTGGAATAATGCTGGTGAGTGGTCTGTAATCTCTGTCTTGGATCAGTCATGACCTGAAAATCGACTGCCACATCTCACATGTGTTTTGAATCCAGATGCTGTGATCTAAATTGAGCTCTGAGCTCAGACTGAATCATCCTAGCTTTTCTATAAACATGAGAAGCCAGCTGCCAGCTCGGCTTTTGAGGTATTTTGAACTGTAAGTCTTAGCGAGGATAGTTATCTTTTCACTTTTTCTTCATGTCAGAAACCAAAAATGGAAAATGCTATCCAGTATTTATTCCATATTAGTTACCCTGTCATAAAAGGGGGTACATTTTTTGTCCATATTCGAACAGAAGGTATTCTATACCTAGTGACTTCTTTTCAGATTGATTATAAAAATATTGAGAACTTTGGAAAAGGCTGAGAACTCATTTTATGGTGTTCTAATCCTTAGTACCCAAGTAAAATTTTACAAACTTGGGCTAGTTGAGAGAAATGCTCCTCTTAATTTCAAAAAAAAAAAAAAAAAAAAAAAATTAAGTGGATTATATAGTGCAATTGAAGTTCCAGCAATTTTGACATTGTGACTTATTTAATATTCTTGAGGAAATTCTACTTCTATTGGCAGAAGAGAGTAAATTTATACCCTATGGAGGATTTGAGAGAATTTACCCCAAAGTATCTTCCTGTAAATTCAAATTTTCTTTGAAGTGTTTTTAATCCTAAAATTTTACATGGATTGTTCCCAGTGATATGTGATAGGTCAATATATAATTACTTGCCACTTAAATTAATTAGGTTCTATAGTAGGTAATGACAGCTGGTATAACAGATAAGCCCTCAAAATTCAATGATTTTACACAACAAGTTTCCTTTCTTGCTCAGCTCTCAGCCCGGTGGAAGTATTTCTGATCAGTGAAGTGCTTTTATTGAGAGGTGATTCAGGAATCCTGAACTCAGGTGCCTTCCGTCTTCTGCCTTACCAACTATTTCGTCCGCTCAGGCTGCTGTAACAGAGTAGCACAGACTAGGTGGCTCAAACAGCAGAAATGTGTGGTCACACAGTTCTGAAGACTAGGAGTCTGAGATCAAGGTGTCGGCAGGGTTGGTTTCTTCTGCGGACTGTGAGGCAAGCATCTGTTCCAGGCCTTGCTCCTTGGCTTGTAGATGGTCACCTTTTCCCGAGTCTTTTCACATCATCTTCCCTCTTTTCCTGCCTGTATCCAAATTTTCCCTTTTTATAAGGACAGCAGTCATATTGGATTAGGGGCACACTCTATTCCAGTATGACCTCATCTTAACTAATTACATCTGTAATGGTCCTATTTTCAAATAAAGTCACTTTCTGAGGTGCTGGAGGTCAGGACTTCACCATGTGAATTTTGAGGGGACATAATTCATCCTGTAACACCATCTTACAATTGTCTGCACCTCACTTCTTAATCACAGTCGCCTTGAAGTAAAGCACCATCTTTTCTCATATTCCTTTGTTGAGCACTAGTCACGTAGCTGCACCTGGAGGTGAGGTGGCCTGGGAAATGTAGTCCCGTGCTGAATAGTGATTGTGCTAGATGGACCCATGCACGTACAGGAGCCACCCCATCTTTCTCGGAATGTGTATCAAACTCTCCTGTATCTTCCAGTACTTCGGAGCACACCTGTTGGAGAGCTCTCAAAAAGGTAATCAGTGTTCAATTTTGAGAATCCTATTCTAGCATGGCTAGGAATGCTTTTTAGTTAACACCCCAAGGATTTATATGAGTACCTAAGGTTGCTTACTGTTTTGTTTTCTTAAGAATCTAATATATTCTCAAGGGAATTTTACTTACACTAGGGTTAATCACTTTTTCTCCTTATGAAACTAGTGAAACCCAAATGAATGAAGTTTAACTCTTAGCCAAAAACTTAGCTTGTGGTTAGAGTGATTTCTACATACAGTAACTTTTTTTTATCGTATATTCTGTTGCTGAAAAACAATATATTTCCAAGAGGGAGAAAAGGATATTGTGAGTGCAGAAGGCAATTACATAGCCTGCTTTGCTTATCTCAAATGGCTAGACTTTAGTATTTAATTAAAGAAGTCTTGCCTCTCCTATGAAGTTAGTCATTATTTCGAAGGTTGAACGTGGGTTTTATAAGTGACTAATTGCTTTGTATGTTCCTTTTCAATTACAATAAGAAGTCATAAATTCTCTACATTTAGAACTGCTAAAAAGTATTTAGATTTACCTGTTGAATAGGTTTATTCTTAAAAAAATAAAAAAGGAATCAAGAAAAAATTTCCACTGTAAATTTTTGGTTTCTCTAAGGAATTTGTAAGAACTCTCCCATGAAAAAGACAGTGATAGCAATTTGAAAAGGATAAGTAGATGCAGTCTGAAAACTCAGTAGGTAGTGTGAAAGCACATTAATACTGAACCATAATATGTAATGTAAGATTTTAGTCATTGAGAAACAACTATATTGCTGTCTTATTGTTCTGTTACTTTAAAACACAGTTTTTATCTGAAGACTTAAAAGCCACCGGTGGTATTGTAAATTTCCTTTGGGTCAAAAAACTGACAGTGGTACTGTAGCAAAGCTAGTCATTTGAACAGTGGCCTTCTCATTTATAATGGTTATAGTTTTTAATATGTCAGAATCTTAGCAGGTATTCGAGTCATTTTAAGAATGAATTAAGGCCGGGCGCGGTGGCTCAAGCCTGTAATCCCAGCACTTTGGGAGGCCGAGACGGGCGGATCACGAGGTCAGGAGATCGAGACCGTCCTGGCGAACACGGTGAAACCCCGTCTCTACTAAAAAATACAAAAAACTAGCCGGGCGAGGTGGCGGGCGCCTGTGGTCCCAGCTACTCGGGAGGCTGAGGCAGGAGAATGGCGTGAACCCGGGAGGCGGAGCTTGCAGTGAGCCGAGATCGCGCCACTGCACTCCAGCCCGGGCGACAGAGCGAGACTCCGTCTAAAAAAAAAAAAAAAAAAAAAAAAGAATGAATTAAATCCTCATTCATTTTGATGTTATGAATTCAGATTTTAGAAAAGGGTCTAGGGTGATGTTTGTCCTTTGTAGATATTTGATAAATAATCATTATTTGAAGTATTACCATTTTATGGAATCTGTAATGTTTGCCAGATACTGCATTAGCTCCTTTACAATACACATATAGTATATGTGCATAATATATATTGCTAATTTTCACAGCCAATTTGCATAGTAGGTGGTATTATTACCACTTTACAGATGGGGAAACGCAGAGACCCTTAAGTAATGAGCCCAGTAATCACATGTCTAGATAAAGCAGATCCAGTATTTGAATTTGGATGTTAGTGACTCCAAAATACATGCATGTTTCCATTCCGTCACATTGGAATGTCCTAAGAATATTTGTTGAATTGAATTCAAAATACATTCAATAAATTTGCAATGAACTAAACACAAATGCAAAATCCCAGAATGAATGTTTTAGTTCTTAAGAGAATGAGCCACTTGCAAGTGTACAGATGAATGCAGTAGTTGAAAATGTGTTCCATCTAATCGTTAAAGCAAGTCTCTAGGACTTTTACTCGGTAACACTTTAGTAGACTGACACTTCCTTAAATATATGAGCAGTCTTTGATTCAGAATACTTCTTAAGTATCCATTATGTGACCAAATTAGAGTTCTTTAGAACTCTCAGAGTTCCTTAAAACTGGTTTCTACTTCACACTCTCATACTTGCCCTCCTTTCTGAATGTGGCCAGGTTATTCAGGTCTTACTGATTTACAGAAGCAAACACAAGAAAAGGTAGCCTTGAGTCACGGATGGGCCTGGCCTGAAGACAAAATGAAGAAAACCAGTGAGAAGCTCAACCAGAGCCCTAAAATGAAAGAAAACTCTCCTCTCCAAACACTTCACCTTTTCTCCTTTCCTAGCAAAATGATAGGCCTGCTTTGTGATGGTTCAGAGTTACTATCTGCATCATTTTCAGTTTCATCTAGTTTACTCTGCTCATGGTTTCTGCCGAGCAACTATGGCCAAGCCACATCCCCTGTTTGGAACTTGGTGTCTCCATATGTAAAACGAAGCAGTGGAATTAGATCAGAGTTGTCAGTCTGGGGTCTTAGCCTAGGTTGGCTTCAGGGGGTGTCTCTAAAATGCTGGGAAGTGAATACAATATTTGATATACATGTACTTTCTTCTGGAGAGAGAATGGTTCATAGCTCCCATCAGATTCGCCAAGGGGCTTCAGCTTACAAAGAAATCCATGGGCCAGATTATCTTTGAAGTCTGTAGGGACTCTAGCAGTCTAGTTTTCTATAAATTGTATCATACACAGACTATCACAGGCAAGATACTTGAGAAAATAAATGCATTTTGTTTCCTTTCTACAGTGTGACATGTAAGGGAAACTCAGAGTGTTTTTACTACAGACAACTGCTTCTCTGTTCTGTAAGACAAGTGTTCTGGAATGTTTGTGGATAGTGACAAAATTCTGTTATTAGCAGAAGAGCAGAAATAGTAAATCAATTAGAAGTGATTCACATTTTGGTGATGAATGAACATTTTTTCAGGCCTGAATATTTCTTACAGTTATCTGTAATGGTAGCTTAAAGAGTCATTTAAAATAGCACTTTCCTATTTGGAATCTCAGGCACTTGGAACATTAGTGCCTAAAAATGCTCAGAGTTGGCCGCGTGCGGTGGCTCACGCCTGTAATCCCACCACTTTGGGAGGCCCATGCGGGCAGATCACAAGGTCAGGAGTTCAAGACCAGTCTGGCCAACATAGTGAAACCCTGTCTCTACTAAAAATGCAAAAAGTTAGATGAGTGTGGTGGTGTGCACCTGTAATCCCAGCTACTCGGGAGGCTGAGACAGGAGAATCACATGAACCTGGGAGACAGAGGTTGTAGTGAGCTGAGATCATGCCATTGCACTCCAGCTCAGGTGACAGTGCAAGGTTCCGTCTTGAAAAAAAAAAATGCTCAGAGTTAACAGACCAATTCCTACGCCAAAGAAGCGGAGACCTCAGAGGGGAGATGATGTACCTTTCGTTCTTTCACTGCTGTCGTCTCACTTTGGAGAGCATGTTGTCCTGCCAGAGAGCCTTCTCATATGTGTCATGGCTCAGCAGATTAACCAACCTGAAGCAAGATCCCTATTGCTCAGCAGATAAACAGATGAAAGAATAAAGAAAAACACTTGAGCACCTCCTCCTTCTGGTAGGGAAGAAAGAGAATTAAGTAGCATCCCCTGTCCAGCTGTTTAGTTTGAAGCCAGAGGAAGCCCACTCTTGAAGTGTTGACTTGCACATTCACTATATTGAAACATTTTACTGCTCTCCAGAAAATCCTAGTTCAATTCAAACAAAGACTGTCTCTTAGATGTTTAGATATGCCTTTTAAACAATCAGTGATCTTTACCTACATTGTTGCTTCTCTCCAAAAAATGTATTTCTTTTCTTCTGTTGGTGAATTTTAAGAAGTTGCTTTTAGACCAAATGTAAATATACCATATAAATTTCTATATGTGTATGTTTCACAGCCATTGACTGTCTCAGTTTCTGTTTAAATTTTAAGCATTTTGGCTCTGTTTTCTTAGGAAACTTTGTAAAAAGAGAGTAATCATGGGTAGACTGCTGTAATATTATTTGTCTTCAAAGTTGCTGTGTATAATTGACTATTAAGATTTATTCTCCAGGGTGAGTCCACAACTTAAAGTCAGGAGGCAAAATGTTCAGAGCTAGTCTTTGGAAACTGATGTTATTTTGCATTTTTTTTTAATCCAATGCTAAACATGTAAATAGAGAGTCCCCTTTTTGCATTTTTTTTTTCATTTTGGGGCTACCAGACCTTATTACTAGATTGGTAGTATGAAGTAAATATTAAGATGTCTAATTTTTCAGTAGGAACAGAAAAAATAAGTATAAAATATTAGCTGTATTCTTTCACTCAGTTTACTAGAATAAGCTAACAAATGATCAGTCTCTTTTAGTCATGAATGAGTACACAGTATGGCACAAAATTTTGTACCGTGTATATATGTATGTATGTATTTTTTATATATCTGTATGTATTTTTTCTTTTTTTCTTTGTTTTTTTTTTGTTTGTTTTTATATATGTGTTTTAATAGATATGAATAAATCAGTGCCCAGGTACCAAATAATGAGCACCCTCAAAATTTGAATTTCAAGGAACAGTGGCAGAAAATATCATTTGAAACTGAAACTATCACAGATCAACATAAAAATGGCTGAAATTAGCATGTATAAAATTCCCATAAGTTAACCCACACTTAAACAAATTCATGGTGTGTCTGCTGACATTCTATCAGGACAAAAAATTAAAATAAATGTAGATAATTAAACTTCACATTTTAGAAATTAGAGCACATTTATATTAAAAGCAAACAGCTGACTGCTGGTCTGTATGACAGTCACCAAAAGGAGTGGGGAGCCCGAAAGTTTTAGCGATGTTCCTGATTATGACAGCCCAACTGGCAGCCATATGTCACCAGTGCATTTTATGTCTTTAGGCTTGATGACAGCAACCTATGACCACTGGGCTCCCATGCCAGCACCTTCTGAACTTTGTGATTTTCCCCATAGTGGCACCCCTGGCCTCAGCACTGGGGGACTCGTACTCTTCTGTGAGCTTTGCTGCATCTCTACCTGCATGACCTCAGCAGAGTTCCTCTTCATCTCCAGGCCACAGCCTCTATCTAAAATGTATTTTAAAAGTACTCACATCAAAGATCGGTTGTGAGAATTAAATGAAACCACTAATGTAAAAGTGCCTACGACAGATCCTGACCCGTAGTAGGCACTCAGGAAATGTTTTAATTTAAAAAATAAAACAAAAAACAAAAAGCAAAAAGAGAATAATCTGATCCCAATGCTCTGTTCTTCTGGGAAATTCTGTTTCTCAGATTGGCTGATAAGCATTTCAATTGATCTGTCAGCCTGGCTTTTATGAGTTTGGGTGAAATGACCCATCTCTGTGAACAGATCCAGATGATTTCTTCATCATGCAAAGCTGAGTCCTCAGTGAGCCTGCATTCCAGGTGACCCATCACACAGTAGGAGCAGACTGCAGAGAAGAGCCTACCAAAAGCTGGCTCACCCTGCTTCATGACTGCACAGTGATGTTAGTCCTTGTCAGAGTTTTATAGATTGGGCTGAAAAGTTGTTTGTTTCTTTTTTAAACAAGACAATTAGACTAAATAGATTCATGTACCATAGCAAATGAGAGAAATATGCATCTCACTCACAATATATATTTTAGATGCTGTTACCCTGATTTATTTTTACTTTGACAGATACTTCCGTTTAGGGGGTGCTTTCCACAGATAGATTCTGTTGTGCAATAGAATATTCGGTACATTTTGCCTCTAGGTTTCCTCCAGATCTGTCAGGTGGCCACACCCAAGCCTCTCAGTATTGCCATGCTCTCAATAAGACATTTGAGTTATTTATTTAGTAGATGTTCTTAGTTTTCCTTCAGGAGGTTTTTGTTGGCAGAATTTGTAATTTTTTATAGGGCATCATGCTTAATATAGAGGAAGACCAATTATGTATATGCAACAGACTCAAATTAAAAGTGGCATAATTGTGATTATTCATCGCTTTTGATTTCACACTTAATTAGCCCTCTGAAGTGAACAAGTCCTTAGTAGTTAAGAGTTTGCACTCTGAGAGTTACCAGACCTGGGTTCAAATTCCAGCTCTGACACAGAGGCGTTGTGAGACCTTGGGCAAGGTCCCTAACCTTTTCCTAAACCTGTCATCTATAAAGTACTATAGAAATGCCCACCTTCCAGAGCTCTTTTGAGGATGATGTTACATCATGCCCATGAAGCACTAACACTCAGCACCTGCTGAGAGCACTTGGTAAATGTTAGCCTTTGTCACGGGGGCAGGGGAGGGGCATGAGGACTGAGCTCTCAAAAAGTGACTTCTCTGGTTTAATTTAATAAGCACTTGGGATTTCACATTTCCTGTGTATTTCACGATAACCTTGAAAGGAACGGACTAATTTAGGTCAAATTTGGTAACACTGTGTTTTAAATTTCTAATAAGAATACCACCTGAAAACACTGACAGTCATTTGTAACTTCTTACAGCCACCGCACTAAAAAACCAAAAAGCTACTGTTTATTGATAGGTACATCTTGAGAGTAACTTCAAAAGTTATAGTAACCTTGGTTATATTTGGGGAATATAAGAACTCTGAGAACTTTGAGGAGTCTGGAAAACACTGTAAATGGAAGCTGCTTCATTGGATATTACTCTAGTGTTGTAAGAATCATTTGACTTAGGGGTGTTTTGGTTTCTCAAGTGGAACATTTTTTGTGTGTGTCACCCTCTATTTTATATTAATTCCAGATCTGAGTCAGTGGCGAGTCCAGTAGTTGAATTAATGTGGAAATAAAACTGTAAGCTCATCCTTAGAATTACATCCATTATATAACATGGAAATGGGCTAAAACAGAGGCGATTACAGTACTGTTTTACTTTCTACTTTAAATATGGTAGAGGATCAGTCTCTTCTATGAGTTTACGTGCTGCAAAAAAATTAAAAAGTAGCTCATTAATACACTGATTTTAAAGGGGGAAAACAATGTATGTTCTTATTCTGTGTCACTGTCAAGCATCAGTAACACTCAACTGGCTGCCAGAGTGAAAAAGAACCAACTACATTTGCGTAATCATCGTAAAAATTTGAGGCAGATATTCTATCTGCATTTTTAATTGAGCCAGACATTGCACAGAATTAGATACAGCCTTTGCTCTCTGGGAGTTTACAGTGTAAGACAGAAGATACTAATGTGTGTAGACATGAAGACCAGTTGAATTTAACATTTTATAAACATGGTTGGTTCTATTTTATGCCTTTCTGGCCTTCACCAACCCTCATAACCCATCATCAGATGTCATTTCATCCACAGGTAATTTTCTTTTTAATTTAAGTAACCTTTTTTCTTAACTATGAAAATAATACGTTAATTTTAGAAAAATTGGAAAGTAAAGTAGAAAGAAAAAGCAAAAATCATGTATAATCCCACAACCATAAAAAGATCGTGTTATATTTTAGTGACATTTTTAATATATCATCTTAAATATATCTATATATTTTACATAATTGGGATCTATAAATGCAGTTTTGCCCTGTGCTTTTTTCACCTAATGTATCTTTGCATGTTTTACATATTAAGAAATTTTTTAAAACATTTTAGTGATTTTATAATATTAAGGTAATGAAAAGTTGAGAATCCAGCTTTTGATCCCCTGAAACAGACATTTAATGTGTAAAAAGTCAAAGGATCATTCCAACTGTTCACCAGCCCATCCAGATCTGTTTCCGAGACAGAGCTATTGTTCACCTAAAGTGGAAGCTCACCCGGCTCTGCATATTTCCTCAGACTGGGTGGCTGTTCCGTGTCTGTCTCCCCCCGTTGACTTATCAGGCTCCATGCATACATGCACATTTGTTTATAGCAGTCTTCCTGATATGCAGCCACGGCGTGGGTTTTGGAAAATTGCCCAGCTACATACCATTCATACCGCTGACATTCAGCTTCTAGTAGCTAAACAGGTACTCTTAACTCCTTCAGTCTCTAAAGAACTCACTCTACAGTGCCACAGGCCATGGAGCTAACATACTATCCTCTGAGAGTTTCTATTCATGCACACAAATGAAAAGAGAAGTAGTGGTGCAAGTATTGTGAGAGGCTACTTGTAAAAATCACCAGCACTCTGTTTGCCACCCCCTTAGCCATACCATAGGCAACTGCTTGAGTTTGTCCTCCTTCAACCTTAAGGTGATGTTTCCTGAAGCACTTGGAAAACAGGTAGAGTCTGCAGGGGCTTCCCAGGAATGACAGAGACCATCCCTGGCCTCCTAGAGGATGGGTGTGCCCCTGGGCTGGAGCTTACCCCTTGTAGAAGAGTTGCCTCATCATCCCTGAAGCCATTTCTTTCATGAAGCTTCATCTGGTCCTCCACTTCCCCCAGGAACCTGGTCATCGTCTTACCACTTCTGTTTCTTGTGGAGCATCAGAGTAGAAAGTCCAGTCTGGATGAGTGGCAGGAAAGGAGCAGTGAAGGGGTGGAGAGAGGAAGGTTAGGCAGAGAGGTGAGTGAGATTGCAACAACTATTGATGAGGTTCAGAATCTTTCTGTTACCTCTGCCAAATCTTACCTTTTTTTCTCCAAAAGTGATTTTTACTCTCTTTCATCAGTCTTCCTTGTATGCAGGAATCTGAAGAGGAAATATTCACAATAATAGCATGAGGAAGGAGGGCCCTAGATAAAGAGGAGATGTTAAAATTGCATTTACTCAAGTGTCTCCACTGAGCATGTTTCAGTAGTTAATCAGAGCTTTCTTGCCTGGCACTTTTTAAAATGATATCATTATCTGGCTTGCTATTTCAGCAGTTCCAGGAATACCTTGCCTGTGGGTCAGGGTACTTGGTTTCACATAAACAACTCATAAGAACCCTTTATAATTTCAGAAAGACAGGCAAGAAAAGAAATAGCTATAGAAGTTATGTGGACAAAAAATAAATTGGCAACATTCCTCACCTGTCTAACATAGACACTGGGCAAAGACGTCCTTTGCCACCTCTCCTGGTTAAATGTTGTTTATTGTTTCCCTTCAGACCACACTGAATTTAGTTCCTTGGTAGACTAAGGCACCTTTGAAATTCCAGTGGGAGATCATGAAGTACATGCCTAATTGCTTCATGGATGATATGAAGTCTTGGAATGAAATCCACCCATTACTCATTAACTAACTCAGCTTAGTAAACCTTGACAGCTAACAGAACCCAGTCAAACATCCTTGATTACCAGCAGCTCACAGAGCCTGGGGAGTAGATCAGGAAGAATGGTAGAGTAGAATGAGTTATTCCAGTAACATCAGCTTCGTCTGTTTGAACTTCTCTTCCTGAAATCTGAGGGTGACAGAAATAGATTTGCCAAATGCTTTTCCTGCTTTCACTGGTGGCAGTACGAACAAATAAATGAGCATTTTCCTAATTGGGACACTATTCACAGTTATTGACAAGCATAATCAGTTTTTGTTAAAACTTTTTGTCTGGCTTAAATCTATGCTAGATATTAAGGGAATAAATGTTATTAGGCATGTTAGAATTTCACAGATCACACTTCTCACAGCAGGAACCTACAGCCAGTCAACAGTTTTACTGGCTGTATGGTATGTATGGACATTTGGTCAAGGCATAAACTCGGTTACTATCTACTGCAAAATCTGTAAACATAATGGTAAATCTGGTTGATTGATTTGCTTTCTGCTCCATACAACAAACCAGGTAATATCTCTGAAAGCAAATACATTCTAAGTTGTATATAAATATCAGTCATTATTATTTCAGTAGATAATGTCACACTGAGGAGGTAAAGGTTGGTCTGAATTAGTAAAGAGGCCTTCCGTGCACACACACAACACACATCTCTCACATTCCACCTGTGATTTCACACTGAATGCCAGCATTTGAGAGGGAGTGAGGGGATTTTCACTTTGTTTTATAAAAATGAAAACATTATGTGGCGTGTTCTCAAAATGTTAGTGCAGTTTTAAGTTCAAAATGTCAAAGGTATAATTGCTATACCCAGGTAACCTGCACATGTGCCCCCTGAATCTAAAATAAAAATTGAAATTATTAAAAGAAGAATTATTATTCCCATAAACTTATGAAAGAACTTTTCATAGCTTGTCCTGCTGTTGCTGAGTTGGGGAAAGGCAAGAGTGAAGATCCGCTTGTGTGAGTTGTAGCCTCTTTCCTGGTAGTGATTTAGTTCATATTATTTAAAAGCAAAGGATTCTTGGCCTTGTGCATGGAAGACTGCATGTTCGTTTGCCTCAGTGTTGGACCTATCACTTATTTATCTCGTGAATTAATATGTTCTCAATCTCACAGTTTCATGAAACCAATGTTTAATTGAAGGCTGTGATGTGCCAAGCACCATGCTGGCCACTGGAACAAGGTGAGAGTGAGACCACACTTTTGAGGTCTCCAGTGGAAGATCAGTCCCTAAACCCATAATCAAAGCCTCAGTGAGCACTGCTAAGAGAAGCCTATCCTGATCCTTGAGGGCTTCACGCAGAGGGTGAAGCATTTCTACCTGGACAAGGTAGGAAATCCTTGACAGAGAAAGTGATATTTGAGCTGCAACTTCAAGAATATGGAAGGGTTTTCCCAGCAGAGGAAAAAAATGAAAGACATTCCAAATAGAAGGAACAGTATGTGACATGTGATGAGCCTGAAGGAAAAAAGCATACCACATGTTCAGGGACTGACAAAGTGTTTCCATTTTTAATTTACTTGAGAGAGAGAGACAAAAAAAAAAAAGTGTCTTTGATTCAGAGAAGAACAAATCAATAAGAGTTACATAGCAGTAGTGATTAAAATTATGTATCTGTGCAACAGAGGGTTGCTATCAGCAACCAAAAACCTCATGGGTCAGTCAACATGTCTACAGCATCTACCATGCTATCATGCTCCAGGCCAGAAGTGAGAGATTCAAAGCATGATTGGTTGTTTTGAAAGCAGCTCCTGAGATTGACAAGTGATGATCAGGAGCTCCGTGCTGGAGAGGCCAATTGCAGGGCTAGTGAGTCCTGCCCGTGAGTCCATAACCATCCTAAATCACAGTGTAATCCTTCAGGGCTCAGACTGCAGAGTCATAGAGACTTAGGTACAAATTCTGGTTCTTCTGCCATTAGCTCAGTATGGGACTTGAGGCAAGTTTCTTTCCTTTCTTAAAAAACAAAATAATAATAATAAGCCTGGGCAACAAAGTGAGACTCTGTG
Source organism: Mandrillus leucophaeus (assembly GCF_000951045.1). NCBI lineage: Eukaryota > Metazoa > Chordata > Mammalia > Primates > Cercopithecidae > Mandrillus > Mandrillus leucophaeus. The sequence goes on from NW_012102787.1 coordinate 916,032, forward strand.
TCTACAATCAATGAATCAATCAGTCAGTCAGTAGCCAGGCATGGTGGTGCTATAGCTGGTCCCAGCTACTCAAGAGGCTGAGGTTAGCGGATTGCTTGAGCCCAGAAGATCGAGGCTGCAGTGAGCTATGAGTGTACCAGTGCAGTTGTAGCTCACTGCACTGCAGTTTGGGCAACAGAGTAAGACTCTGTCTCTAATAAAGTTTAAACATGTAATATTATATAGCTATACAATACAAATGATTTTATATAGGTGCATACATGTGATAATAGCATATACACTTTTTGGTTCCCCATTTTTTTAAAAAACACTTTTCCTCTTTTGTCTGGATCACTCTCCTCCTCTTTTCCCCCTTCTCCCATTTTAACTGCACACATAGCCTTCCATTTTCCCCCGATTTATATAAATGTACAGTCATACACACACACACACACACGCATACACCCCACAGTGGGAGTGGGGGAATTATTTTGTTTTTAAAAAATGAAAACATGTTATAGCGTGCTCTCAAAGTGTTAATGCGTTAAAACCACAAGATACCACCTTACCCCAGCCAGAATGGCTATTATGAAAAAGTCAAAAAACAATAGGTATTGATGTGCATATGGTGAAAAGGGAGCACTTACACACTACTGGTGGGAATGTAAATTGGTACACCCTCTGTGGAAGACAATATGGAGATTTCTCAAAGAACTAAAAGTAGATCCGCAATTCAACCCAGCAATCCCACTACTGCATATCTACTCAAAGAAGAAGTCATTATATAAAAAAGACACCTGCACGTGTGTGTTTATTGCAGCACAGTTCACAATTGCCAAGATACAGGTTCAACCTAAGAGCCCATCAAATAATGAGTGGATAAAATGTGAGGAGTGTGTGTGTGTGCACGTGTGTGTGTAATACACACAATTCCATTTCATTCTGTTTTATGACTGAGTAGTAGTCCATGGTGTGTAAATAGAATGCATTGCATTCCATTGGACTGGTGTGTATTCCACACTACAAATTGCATTCACACAGTGTGGAATACTACTCAGCCATGAAAAAGAATGAAATAATGTCTTTGCAGCAACTTGGATGGAACTGGAGGCCATTATTCTGAGTGAAGTAATTCAGGAATTGAAAGCTAAATACCACATGTTCTCGCTTGTAAGCAGGAGCTAAGCTATGGGTACACAAAGGCATACAGAGTGATGTAATGGACATTGGAGACTCAAGAGGAGGAGGTTGAGAGGCAGTTGAGGTATGAAAAAACTACCTGTTGGGCACAGTGTACACTACTTGGGTGACAGGTACACTAAAATCCCAGGATTTACCACTATGCAGTTTATTCATGTAACCAAAAACACTAGTACTCCTAAAGCTATTGAAATAGAATAATTATTAGTGCAGTTTTAAGTTCATAATTTTAGAGGTATAATTGCTATAAACTTATAATAGAAACATTTAAACATTTAGCTATTTATATTTGTTTTATACTTATTTAACTTTGGAATTTTGAATAATAAATTTTGCTCTTAGTTTTTTGTGCATAATAGTTTTTATATTGATTTTAATAGGTGACATCAATATTTTAAAAAGTTAAATTTTTATTTTTCATCTATTGTTTCTTGAATGTGTGTAGCATTTATACTTCTGAAATTATTAAAGTTTAAAATGCACTAAGACTTTTAGAACTTCCTGTTAAGCATTCTTTTTGTTATGTTTTGTTCTTCTCAGAAAACTGTGTTGAAATCTCTTTGTTCAATTGATAAAGCTCTAGAACATTCTTTTTAATGAGTACATAATATTCCAATGGGGTCACTATTAGAATTTTTTATTCTACAATTTCCCTACTGATGGATATTTACCTTGGTCTCAGTTTTTATGGCCGTTGTCAACACTGAAGTCATAAACATCTTTGTATTTGTTCTTAGTTACAGTACTATTAGTTCTATGGCATTGGTTCCCAGGAGTGGGATTGCAGGATTAAAGAGTAAATGTAATTTTTAAAAATTTAATAGATGACACTATAAATGGCTTCAGTTAATTAATCATAATACCTTAGATTTTAGATTCATTGAAAAGAACATTCACATGCATTATTTCTTTGATGCTCACAGTAACCGTTGAGGTAGGTAGAGTGGATATTATTCCCATTTTACTGGTGAGAAGATGGAGGCACAAGATGCTTCATAGTTTCTTAGAGTTACCCAGTTAGAAAGAGCTTCACTCCAGTCCAGAACTAAGCCTTATCCTCAGTAAGCTCCATACAGTCTTTCTTTACCTACATTTTTTGTTTTGGTAGATCAGTTAGAAGAAAACCTTCCAAATCCATCGAGTTAAGAAAAAGAAACGTACCTTTGATTATGCCACCAGGAGGGGGCAGTAGTTGAAATACATTTATTTTTCTAAGTATTAGTACCCCAGCCCCTTTTAAGCACTGTATCTTTGTTTCTTTGATTTGTAATGTCTTAATATTAGTTTTAGGTTACTTGTTTGATCATTGAAATCTTCATTACGAGAGACGGATACATTTCATTAGTGATCAATTTCTTCCCATTTTTAAAAAAAATGTATAGAAATACACACTAGAGTCTCCCAAGGGTTGTAATGCACATTGTTTCCTTGGTTCCCTTAAAGAACTCCTTCACATATTCTGAGTCTGACTGACTGTTCAAATGCCACTTTTGCAAACTTAATGGCTATGTGATTTGGGGCAGTTCATGCAGTGATCAGTTTCCTCATCTGTGAAAGGGGAAGAACGTACCTTCCTCCTAAGTATATTTTAACGAGTCATCAAAAATGTAAACCATTTAGCACAGCACATATCTCAGAGCACAGGCTCAGTACATGCATGTGCATATGTGGGCCCCTGTGGAACCAGGCTAACACTGCTGATAGTAACATGTTGAGTCCAGCCGTGTCTCCCAGGAACACACTGGGTGGGATGTATTTCTTAAATACTTTGCGTCTGTACCATTGCCAAAATGCCATCAAGCTCCTCTGCATTTTGTGCCCAAAGCAAGTATTGATGCAGCACAGCTCCTTAAATAAAAGTGAAATTATAGGAAGTCTCATGGCATTTCTGGGTACTTTTTTTTGAGTGACAAGTGTTTAAACCACAGTGAATACTTTGGTTCCTGCAAGGGTTTGATCGAGAGGAACAGCAAAAAGAATTTAGTTTCTCTTCCTCCAAGTGAACATTGTTTTCTTAGCTGTCTGTTTTGGGAGTTGGGAAGGAGTGGTTACTGAAAACCAATAGTGTGTGTAAATAGGAGCGAGCAGTACAGTTAGCGTTTACTCACTATTGCTAGTAGACAAGCCCCAGAAATGGGCTCAGGAGACATCTGGGAACAAACAGATTTTTTTCCCTTCAAATATGTTAAGAATCTTTTTGTTTCTAGTGGGAACAGCTGTAGGATTCAGCTGTTTGTTTGTAATCTGATGTCTGAGTGACGGATGATGTTGAAGATGTAGTATGCTAATATACAAAATGTCGTCTTAGGTAATACTGAGGTGGTGAGGGAAGTGGAATGAAGCTGGGAAATTCAGAGTTACAGATGACATTTCATTCTCTCCGAGGTTTGTGAAAAGGCCACAGCAAACTTTGCATTTCCCCAGGAAGGAGGGCGGAGGTTTGCTTGGTATCACACCCTGCACATTATTTAAACAGTAGCTTGTTCATTTTCTCTTCTGTGAATAGCAGTTATAGAAAGCGTGTTTCTGGCTGACTTCATCCTAGTTCCCTGCTATGTTGGTCTGCAGCACTTGGGAACAGGGAGAGTCCAGGTACCTGCTCTGGACTGAGGACAAAAGTGGACATTTTCTTGACCAGAAGTGACTTCTGGCATCCTTTGTTCAGATGCAATTTTTCAGTGAGGGAAGAGATGTGTCAAGGCCAATATCTGGAAAGAGTACCTAGATTTATGATCCACAGTACCTTCTTACCAGCTTTAGAAGGCCTTAAGAGTGAGGATATGACATGGGATCTGTTAGGGATGCCGCTTCCTCCCTGAGGAAAGTGAAGTCGAGAAAGCCTGCGACAGCCCAGAGTTGAGGTGAATCAGTGGCGGAACTGGAAAACCCATGTCCTAGTGCCTCCTCTAGCATCCTGCATAAGCTTCACAGCCTTCAACCCAGGGCGTAAGTTGGGGGAGATTTCTTAACGATCCGATCCACATTTTGTGTATTACCTTTCACCAGAGGCCTAAGGAGCTAAGGCAATGGCATCAGAGACCCAAGTCCTAATCGGGATTCTACCATGTACTAACTGGAAGGTCCTGGGGATGTTAACCCCAAAATCTCAGTTTCCTCGTTTGTAAAAATGAGGTAATTATAAATAGTTCATTGAGTTATTATGGGAACTCATGTCATAACATTTGAAAAGCTTAGTATGGGGCTGCTATCAGGTAGGTGCTCAATAGATGATAGTTTTTTTTGTGGGCCAGGTGCTACGCTACCCACTGGAAATACAAAGAAAAAATAAGATACCATCCCTGCCCTCAACTAGTCTGCAGTATAGTTGGGAAGACAGACATACATGTGTATAAAATAGTGTGCATTGAATATAATGAGAGCAGCAAGGTGGTCCATAAAGAGAGTAGACTGCAGTCGTTTGAGAAGGCTTCAGAATGAAGTGTTGCACAGATTTTTTTTTAATTTATTTTTATTATTATACTTTAAGTTCTAGGGTACATGTGCACAACGTGCAGGTTTGTTACATATGTATACTTGTGCCATGTTGGTGTGCTGCACCCATCAACTCGTCAGCACCCATCAACTCGTCATTTATATCAGGTATAACTCCCAATGCCATCCCTCCCCCAACCCCCTCCCTATAATAGGCCCCGGTGTGTGATGTTCCCCTTCCCGAGTCCAAGTGATCTCATTGTTCAATTCCCACCTATGAGTGAGAACATGCGGTGTTTGGTTTTCTGTTCTTGTGATAGTTTGCTGAGAATGATGGTTTCCAGCTGCATCCATGTCCCTACAAAGGACACAAACTCATCCTTTTTTATGGCTGCATAGTATTCCATGAAAGAATGAAGTGTTTCACAGATTTTTGAAGATGAATAATAGTATTAAGGCAGGCAAGAATTCTTCCTTTCAGGAGAAGAAAAGAATACATAACGTGCTAATATCTGGATCCGTGAAATAATATTTTAGTGTTAACATATTAAATTAACATATTAACACAGAGTTGCAATTGGTTTACAGTGCTGTGGTCTAAAGTCTCCAGACAGAGAAGCCAGAAGGATGACAGAAAGGAGGACAATCTAAGTGACTTGGAGGCTACTCTGGGTGGATGTGGGTCAATACTGAAAGGTTTTTAAGCTGGGAAGTAATATGGTGATATTTGTGTTCTGTAAAGATTACTCTGTGGCTACGTGAAGGATGAACTAGAGGAGGCGGGAGCAGGAGGGCTGGTAAGACACAATGAGGGCATTGATCTATCTTGGACGATTGGACTCTTGTCACCAAAACTGATTTGGAAGTGATGATGTTGAGCAGTTCTGACGCTTGTAGACAAAGTGAAAGGAGGTAAGGATGGGTGGGGATACACACACATTTTTTGGGTGACGGCGCCTCTTTTCTGCCCCTACATCCCTCACCTCCAGTGTGTCATTTCCCTGATCTGCTTCAACCTGCAGATCTGTCTAATGGGCACCTCACTTGGGGATTGGTTCCCATACCAGCACGAAGCTTATAAATTCCTGTGTTAGGCACCTGAAGGGCTGGTTGAGGTTGTCCATGCACCAAGAGATGCCTCAGAGCTGCCCCTTCCCAGTGTGCACTTTCCACAGCTATCTCCTGTTTTTCGACCACTGAACTCTCAAACCCTCAGTATTTGCATGTTCTTGTTTCCTGTAAATTTGCCCCCTCCTTCACTAATCTCTGCTCGCCCTGAGCTCCAGAATTGTCATGCCCGGAGACCTTGGTTAACATCTGAAACTCCTGGTTTGCTATGGGTTTTAAGAATGTACATGTTGGATGTGTTAAGATCAGTACGGCCACTGAGGGGGAAATGAGAACAGGGCTTGAAAGAAAGAAATTTGTTATAGTCACAGGTCCCATAGAGGGGTGTCACCACATGCTCCGCAGGCCACAAGGGAAAACACCCGTTTTAGTCAGGAGACAGAGGGCAGGAGCCAGGGGAGAGCTTGGACCAGCCACGGCCTTTATTGGAGTTTCCAAGGGAAAGGCAAGGCAGGGCAGGGTTAACAGTTTAGAATTGCTAGTTGAAGTAATTTGGTCAGGCTCCAAGCTTTCTGGGTGGTCCCTGCTTGCTTGGTACCTGGCTGTGGCATAGTAAAGGCAGAGGAATATTGTCTCCGAGGGCCAGATAGAGGAGGGGTGGCTCTGGATTGGTTAATTTTCTTGTCAAAGGCATGCTACCAGCCGGGCTCTTTGTTATCTCTAAGAATTGGCTAGCCCTGAAAGAGACAGTTTCTCTCCAGCCAGAAAGGTAGTTTTAAGATGTTAAAATATCTAATATGCAGAAAATACAAAATATGTAAAATACATAATGATACCTTCTGTTCTTAGTCAACCTGCCTGCCTGTTTATTGATCTGAGATCTGATTTCCCAACCCCCAGTCGCTCACCCCCACCGCCGAGAATTTTGAAAAATTCTCTTTCAAAAGAAGGGATTAGGTTTTTTCCACCAAAAAGTTGTTTTTAGTATAAGAAGTCAAGCCTTTTTGACATTTCTTATTAATTAATATTCTTTTCTTCCCATTTAATTGTTCATTTGTTGTTTTTCTTCTCTCTTATACAGGCAGTTCTGAAAACAAAATGGCTTTATTATCTACCTTTAAAACCTACCAAGAGAGTTTCTTATGATTTCAGTGTAATAGGAAAGCCATTGTATAAATGAGAACTCTCAACTTTCCTACAATAAGGAATAAGAAAAAATAATAAATGTTAATTTCAAAACTTAGATATAGAAAAAGAACTTCCTAAATGCCTGTATTTTCTGACTTGAAGTAACATTGACTTTAAAATGCATTTCTAACAAAGTTCACTCGGGTTCATTTACTTCTTTAGATTATGAAGTATATCATGCGTGTGGAAGGGAATATATAACATGTAGATACACTTTAAAGGATTAAATAAAACATCCACATTTCTGCTGCTCATCTGAAGAACATTATCACTGCTACTGAAACCCTTATGTACCTCTCTCCTATTGTTTTCTCCTCTCCCTAACTACTTTCCTGGATTTTGAGTTACTTACTCTCTTGTTTGTTTGCTTTTTTTTTTTCAGTTTTACCACGTATGTACCACATACAGTTTTACCATATATATATACCAAAGCAATATACTATCTTATTTTAACTTCTATGTAATAGAATCATACTGATTATTTTGTGACTTGCTCCCCACAAAGCACCATATTCTGAGTTTCATCCATGTTGACCTGTGTAACTTTAGTTCATTCATTTTCATTGCTATAGAATATTTTATTGTGTTTATTATACTATAGTTTATTTAGCTATTCCACTGTTGAAGGGTCCTGCATTTTATCATGTATATGGAAACTTTATTGGCTTCCTTATTAATAAAAGTAATTTGTAGATTCTTTATATCATTTACAAGTAATGATAGTTTTTTTTTCCCTTTCTAATCCATAAAATGTTAATTCTTTTTTCTAGTCTTACTGAACTGGCAAGAATCTCCACTGTTAAATTAAAATAGTGATACATAAAACTTTAACTTTTCATTTACATTATAAAATATGTTGTAGAGTTGCTTTGTGATATCCTTTATCCAGTTCAGGAAGTTTCCTTCTATTCTTTGTTTTAATCATGAATGATGAGTGTTGTATTTTATTGAATGCTTTTTCTGTATTCTTTGAGGTAATCATATATTCTTTCATCTAGTGAATAACACTGATTGATATTGAAGCAACCTTGAATTATGGAATAACCCAAATTTAGGCACGTTATTTTTCTTTGTAAATTATTTGATTTGAATTACTAATTACTAATATTTTGTTTAGGATTTTTGCATTTATATTCGCAAATGAGACTGTCTTATGGTTAGTTTCTCCTTGAGGTTCTTTTATTTTTGGGTTTATATATTTTTAAAGATACATTATTAGGAATCTATTATTATTTGGAATTAGATATTTCTATCAATATGTGATGGCCCTTTTTATCTCTTTGCCTAAAATTAATTGTGTATGGGTTTAATTTAGCTAACCAGGTTGCTGGGTTATTATTTGCCTACACACTTCTTCCCCCAACCTCCTTTTTTCAAAGACACAAAAGGCTTTAGATTTGTGCTTTGTAAATCACAAAATTGGAATTTTTCTTTCTTACTAGCTTTATTAAGTTATGATTTTCATATAAGCAAACTCACATACTTTAAGTGTACAGTCCGATGAATTTTGGCAGGTGTGTATAGTCATGTAACCACTACCACAATAAAGCTATAGATATTTCCGTCATGCCAGAAAGTTCCTCATGCTCTTTTGCTATCAGTTTCCTTCCCTCACATCTGGCATTAGGAAACTACTGATCTACTTTTTATCACTATATTATTTTGTCTTTTCCAGAAAGTCATACAAATGAAATCATACAGTATGTAGGCTTTTGTGTTTGGCTTCTTTCACTTAGCATAATGCCTTTGAGATTCATTTATGCTGTCACACGTATCAGAGTTTCATTCCCTTATACTACTTCTGTATCATTTCATTGTATGGATGTACCACAGTATTGTGTTTTTTTTGTTTTGTTTGTTTGTTTGTTTTTAGCTATTCACAAGCTGATGGACATTTGGGTCATTTCCAGTTTTTTCAACTATTATGGATAACGTTGCTATGAACATTCACATACAAGTCTTTGTGTGGACATATGTTGTCTATTTTTTAATTCAATCAGTCTTTGTCTTTTAACGAGAATATTTAGTTGATGTATGTTGTTTAGCAGATTATGCTAATTATCGATTGCACTAACGCATTTATATTCATTTTGACCATTTTATTTTTTGTTATTTGTCCTACTTTTCCTGAGCTTTATTTTTTCTTTATTGCCTTCATTTGGATTTTGCTTTTGTTTTTTTAAAATATAGTTCCATGGTGTTTCTTCTACTAATTTAACAGTTGTACACGCCATTCTCTTTTTTCCATGTTTACCCTAGAGATGTTGGCATCCTGTGTAACTTACTAAAGTGTTACACTAAACAGTATTCATTCTTTTCCCAAACAGTTCAGTAATCTTAGAGTTCTTTAATTTGGATCATTCTTTTTCAGCCTAACATGCCATTGTTGTTTGGTTTATAGTTTTATCTTATTTTTTATATTACACATTATTACAATTTGTATATATAGTAACAGCTGTTTTATATGCTCTATTTAAATATAGTCATATATTTACTATTTTCTTTTCTCACCATTCCTCCTTTTTTCTCAGATCATTGCTGTTTTCTGAAGCATGTCCTTTAGAAGTACCTTTAATGAATGTTTTTGGAAGTAAACTTTCTTATTTTTTGTTTGATTGAAAATGTCTTTTATTCATGCCTTGTTTATGAAAGGTAGTTTTGCTAGGTATACACTTCTATATTCAGTATTATTTTCTTTCAATGTTTTAAAGACATTTTTCCCAGATTTCCCCCAGAGCCTTTTTTTTTATGATGGTCTTCTACAGTTTTACCAGGCTTTGTCTGGGTGGGCATTTCTTTTATTTAACATCCTTGGGATGCATTTAGCTTTCTAAATTTGATGATCACTAGTTCTGAAAAATCGCAGAAAAAAAATTATTTTGATTGCTGCCTTTCCGACATTGTCTGTCTTTTCCTTCACATGCTGCCCTTTACATCTCTAAATATTTCTTTTATATTTTCCTTCTGTATAAGGTTATATATAATTTTTTTTCTTTTTTCTTTTTTTTTTTTTTTTT
>NW_012102787.1:925965-934506 GCF_000951045.1 Mandrillus leucophaeus
CTGTCTTTTCCTTCACATGCTGCCCTTTACATCTCTAAATATTTCTTTTATATTTTCCTTCTGTATAAGGTTATATATAATTTTTTTTCTTTTTTTTTTTTTTGAGACAGAGTCTTGCTCTGTCACCCAGGCTGTAGTGCAATGGCATGATCTTGGTTCACTGCAACCTTCGCCTCCCAGGTTCAAGCGATTCTCCTGCCTCAGCCTCCCAAGTAGCTGGGATTACAGGCACATGCCACCACGCCCAGCTAATTTTTGTATTTTTATTAGAGGTGGGGTTTGCCAGCGTTGGTCAGGCTGGTCTCAAACTCCTGACCTCGTGATCCACCCGCCTTGGCCTCCCAGCGTGCTGGAATTACAGGTGTGAGCCACCGTGCCTGGCCATATAATTTCTTAAACATAAGATTATATTTTTCATTTTTGGATGAGATTATGTACAATTTCTTTATATCTGTTTACCAAAGTACTCATTCCTACTTCAGCTGCATCTGTTTTTGTATTGAACTTACTCATTGAGTCTCTGAATATAATTATTATATTTTCATTTCTAGAAGTTATTTTTGGCTGTTTCTTAAATTCGCCTCGTCATTTTTGAAATCTTCTTCCTTTTTCATATTTTAAGATCCTGTTTACTTTTTTAAAAATATTAAACACATCTATTTTATATCTGTATTCAATACATTCAATAACTAAAGCCTTTGATTATTTCATTCTGCAGTTTGTTTTTTCTCATTCATGTTCATGACAGCTTGACTCTTTGTTTTGTGATTTTTTATTGTGAACTCAATTACTTGGAATTCTTATGAAAATCTCTTGAAACTTAGATTTAACATTCATTATTCTAGAGAGGCTTTGTATTTGCTTCTGCTATGTGCTTGTAGTCATTTCCAACTCAGGACTGTTTATGCTATTTGGATTTGGAAAGGGCACATGGATATGTAATTTCTGGGCTTTGTTTTTGGTTTTTGTGATTTTTTTTTTTTTTTTTTTTTTGAGACGGAGTCTTGCTCTGTCGCCCAGGCTGGAGTGCAGTGGCATGATCTCGGCTCGCTGCAAGCTCCGCCTCCTGGGTTCACACCATTCTCCTGCCTCAGCCTCCTGAATAGCTGGGACTACAGGCGCCTGTCACCACACCGGCTAATTTTTTGTACTTTTTTAGTAGAGACTTTGTTTCACCATATTAGCCAGGATGGTCTCCCTCTCCTGATCTCATGATCCACCTGCCTCGGCCTCCCAAAGTGCTAGGATTACAGGCGTGAGCCACCACACTCGGCTCCCCCCCGCCCCCCGCCTTTTTTTTTTTTTTTTTTTTTTGAGACAGAGTCTCACTTTGTCATCCAGGTTGGAGTGCAGTGGTGAGATTTCAGCTCACTGCAACCTCCACATCCTGGGTTCAAGCAATTCTCCTGGCTCGGCCTCCTGACTAGCTGAGACTACAGGTGCACACTACCACACCTGGCTAATTTTTTTTATATTTTTAGTAGAGATGGGGTTTCATCATGTTGGCCAGGCTGGTCTCAAACTCCTGACCTCAAGCCTCCCAAAGTGCTGGGATTACAGGCGTGAGCCACTGCACCCAGCCTGGGCTTTGTATTTTTTGAGGAAACTTTCTTCTTTTTTCTCCTCTCCCATCACCAAGACTTGTTCTGTCTTCTATTTCTGGGAAGATTTTTTTCTTTTTAATGTACCCACTAAGGATTTCGTCTTTCAAGGGTATTGGCTTTGACCTTCCTGTGTGGATATTAGACTGTCCCTTTGTCTCTTAATATCCCCATCAGGGATTGACTTATGCAGGACTTACCTACTTACTTCCCTAGGTTCTAATTTTCTTGTCATTTTCAACTTCTAACAATTGCTGTTACTTTCTTGCTGCTTAGCCATATCTTTAAAAATGTTTTGAATACTCAGCATTTTTAAGCATTCCACATGAATTTGCCATACTTGACAGTCAGAAGTCCTCTTTATTTGAAAGTTGAAACATTTTCCTGGAAGAGGAGCAATAGTAAATTAGTTAGATCCTTGTCATTCATGGATTTCACTACAGTCAAAAAGTTAAGTTTACATTACAGTAGAGTCATATTTTTACCTACAAAAAAGTAGTATTTGGTTTGTATAAATATTATTCAAGATTTTGTCTTTTTTTCTTTGGTCTTCTAAAATGGAATTACAAAAGGTCTTTAAGAATCCGTCACTCATTTACTGACCTTTCAACAAATACTTGTTGAGCCCCTACATTTTAGGTGCTGGGGACAAGATGTATCAGTGATTAAAGCAGACAAAAATCCTTGCTTCTACTGAGCTTACATTCTGGTTGGAGGAGATGGACAGTTAACAAGATAAATAGGTAAAGTGTATAGTATGTTGAAAGGTGGTAAGTGCTGAGGGAACACTTGGGCAGGTAAAGGAGAATTGGGAGCTGTTCTCATTATTCTTCTTTTTTTAAAAATTTTATCCCAATAGTAAACAATATTATTTATTTTTTAAAGAAGATATTTTAAAAGTAAGAGCCATGTTAATTGAAGTTTATGCAGAAAGTTCCTTTAAATATTCTACTACAGCATTATTCTTGAACTTGTAAATGTTAAGTTGCAATTGATGTGTACATTTGTAGAAGTTTCTAAATTAGGGGAAAAAAAGTGTTTTATAATTCCTTGGGCACTTGTTTAGTAAGAAAGTAAATGAATAGAAATATTGATCACAACAGAACTTCAACTATATGATGCCAAAACTTTAAAAAAAATCCTCAGGTTTTAAAAATAGCATGAAACTGGAAAATGTTTTTTTTCTGCCCACCAATTCCCACAAAGGCAAAAACAAACAAAATATCCAGCAACAACTGACTATCAAAGGGGGCTAAATATCTGTTAGACTTAACTCACTAGGCTGGTTCTGAAAGTCTCAATTGGTGAAGGTATAAAAGCCCATTCATTTCTTTAGTGCAAAAACTGACAAACAGGGCAAAAGTAACCAGAGGGAACAAAGAGAGCAGTGGAGACCTTTAAAGACGGCAGCAGTGGACACCAGGGTGCAAAGCAGCAGGCACTGTTTTAAAAGGAGCACCGTTAATCCAGAGACTAAAGCTCTGCAGACCAAGAGCAAAGCACCATTTATAGCTCAGTTCCCACGAGGGCATGACCATGCTCTATTACAAGCACATCAGCTGAGGGACAGAGAGTCTATTATTAAACAATTGTAGTGGCTACCCGCAGGAAGTGGGGTGAATGTCTAGGTTAGTGTCCTGACACCAGTGACTTCATTGATCCAACCTGTGCAAGTATCAGGGAGGGGCTCAGAATAGGAGGAGTTATTGCAGAACGTTATTCGTGAGGGAGTTTTTCATCATTAAGGCATCATCCAAGACTCCATTTTTACTGTTGTTTATGCTTAGACAGTAAAAAATTGGGGAGAATATCCATCTTCTTGTAAAGATAAAGAACTCTGAAAAATACATAAATCACTTTAGTGGTTTTTTCTAATTGTAAAAAATAACAGATGTTTATTGGGAAAAAGTTCAGAAAATCTTTTTTTCAATCACCAGTAACCCAAGAGAAAGCAACTGTTAACATCTTGTTATATACCTGCAGTTCCCAAACTGTGTGCCAAGATGCTCTGGGGCACCACAGCAAATTCTGGGTGCAGCTCTAGGGTTGGCACAGATACTTTCCATCATTAAGGGAAACATTGTACAACACTCTGCCAACTATTAGCTGGGGATAGTTCACAGTTTCAGCATTAGATCACACTACATTCCTTTTGATGACATCATATCTTTACAAAACTGAGTTTTCAGTGATTGCTGAGTGTTTAGTGATAAAAAGTGTATCACATGAAAACCAGTGTGGAACAGGAAATAAGGGTAGTGGTGTCCAGTGATTCCAAGATTTAAAGTTATGCAGTGCCCAACAGATGTATACATTCTATAAACAAGTTACAACAAAGTTACTTAAGGAAATAGTAGTTTTCATTTATGTATGTTATTTTTTTCAACTGCTAAGTCATTCTGACATAAATAGTTATTACGTTGTTTGGATCTAACTACTTAACAGACAGCTCTATTAGGTATTTGTTTAGGCCTGGAGGCATTGTGAAAAATTACTGAGACTCTTGAGGGCTTCCAGAATCATTTGGGAACCTCTAATACAGATCCTTTCAGACCTTCCCCTATATACAACCACACGTATTTTTGAAACCTATTGTTTTCTTTGGACTAACAATATATTGTGGAAATCTTCGCATGTCAATAATGTGTGGATCATTATTTTAAAATTTTAATGGCAGAATAGTTTTCCATTGTTTGAATTTCCATGTTTTTTAACCAATCCTCTAATGTTAGAGGTTTAGTGAAACTTTGCTTTTATGCCCTATTGCACAGGCTGGAGTACAGTGGCATGATCATGAATCCCTGTAACCTCTACCTCCTGGGCTCAAGCAGTCCTCTGGCCTCAGGCTTCCATGTGGCTGGTACTATAGGCACCACCACACCCGACTAATTTTTCTATTTTTTATAGAGCTGGGTCTCACTATGTTGCCCAGGCTAGTCCCAAACTCCTGGGCTCAAGTGATTCTCCCACCTTGGCCTCCCAGAGTACTGAGATTACAGACGTGCAGCACCGCACCAGGCCTACTTCACTTTTATAATCAGCGATGTGTTCAGCCTCTTTGCACATCCTCTTTGTTTATATAGCCAGTGACTCCTTAGGCTAGATTCCTAGAAAGTGATTTTCTAGGTCAACGAATATGTACTTTTTAATGACTTTGATATCCATGTGTAAAATACAGGGAGAGAGAGCCCAATTATCTTTTCAAAGAGATTACACTAATTTCTTTTAACCAACAGTTTACAAGTCTACCTCAGGAAAAAGAAGTGAAACATTGGAGAACTCCCAAACATCTAAACTCAGATTTGTGAACTGGCCAAGCATGTCTCTCTCTCTGAATCACTGAATAAAGTGAATGCCAGTGAGAAAGCTGGGGAAATGTGTACTGTCCAGGAGCGCCTGGGAGCCCTTACAGATGAAGCTCCAGCTGAAGTCAGAGGTAGCTGATAGCAGGCTGGGCACGGTGGCTCACGCCTGTAACCCCAACATTTTGGGAACCAAGGCAGGTGGATCACTTGAGGTCAGGAGTTTGAGACCAGCCTGGCCAACATGGTAAAACCCCATCTCTACTAAAAATACAAAAAATTACCCGGGCACAGTGGTGGGTGCCTGCAATCCCCAGCTACTCAGGAGGCTGAAGCAGGAGAATTGCTGGAACCCAGGAGGCAAAGGTTGCAGTGAGCTGAGATCGGCCATTGCACTCCAGCCTGGGCAACAAGAATGAGACTCCGTCTCAAAAAATAACAGAAAAAAAGAGGTAGCTGATAGCAACATCCAAAATGACACCCACTTAGGGAATAGGAAAACCATTTGCGAGGAAACTTCTCCAGGCTTCGTTCACTAACTAGTTTTTTAAAACATTTTACTCCCCCCAAAGTCATGCTCTACCACATAGCTTCACTCTACATCTGTGAGGAAGAGGCAAGTGATACAAATAGGAACTGACATCAGGAATTTTTTGAGAGGACGAATTTCAGAGTACTGGGAGGGTCAGACAGACTCCTTCTTGTTCCATGGTCCACAGCACATAAATTCTTATCTGTGACCAAATACCTAGCACATTTTGATCTACATTCAATTTGTACACATGAGTTGGTGTCTTCAATTATAAGTTATTAAGGAAAAAGTATATTATGTGTCTTAGAATGTGATCATGGAAACACAGAAATGTGGTACATCTTAGACATATTTCCATTTTAAAGTTTTAAGAAAACTTTGGAGCCCTTCAGCTCTCTGGGAAACTAAGCTGTATAGAACGCCTCATTCCCAAAGTATCCTGAATGGATAAAATTTGGCTGTAATTTCACAGCATGGTAATGTATGTTACCTTTTTCTTTTTACAATGAAGATATCTTCTACCTTTAATCTTGATTTAAAATATTTTTAAATCAATTTTATAATTTTATATAATAGTCTAGATTAGTGCTTTTTGAAAAATCAGGGCTTAGCTGCTTCTGAAAAGGCGAACGTACTCTTAGGGATCCACATTTGACTTTTTTCCAAATTCAGATAAAAATTAGTGGGACAGGATGTTAAGCAGGATAACTCTACTTAAAGCAGAAAATCTTAAAAATTTTGGTGTAGATAATTAAATCTGTGTTGTAAATACTCATCACTTCATTGTTTTTACCTGCCTTCCATACATAGAACCAAGAAGCTATATTCATTTATATCAGAGGAGAAGTAAAAGACGCCACTGTGGTCTGTTTATCAATCAGTTGCTGCAGAGAGGGCCTTTGCCCCTTTGTGTAGAAGGAGAATGTCTGAGCTGTTGGAAGTCTTCATGTGACTCTCTACTGCCACAAGATATTTTCTTTTAAATCTCTGCTAGAGAATTCTACCAGTCTGGTGTGTTTGTGTGTGTCATCTTTAGAGAAGTTGATTGTATTAAGAGAGGGGTGAGTTTCTGCCTTTATCTGAGACTGGTACACTTAGGAAAAATAATATTTTCAGGAACTTAGGAAAATTTGAAGGCCATATCAGTTATTTTTATTTGAGTGGCAAAGTTCTCTTTATCATCTTTAAAAAGCCAACTACAAGTCCACTTTCAGAGCACTGGACGTGTTTACAGATTTCGGAGACACACACCAGAGTGTGTAGTATAATTACTTACTCCTCATCTGTCATGCCCAGAGCAGTGTTCCTTCAAGATAAAAGAATGGGCAGCATCAGAGATGTCTGGGTAGTTCCTTCACCCCTGGGTTTTAAATTCAGAAAATCGTGATCATTCTTTGCTTGCTTGTCCTTAGAAAATTAAAGTGCATATGAGTAGACAAATCTCTGGTGTCTGAATTTTTTGTTTTTCTTTTATTTTCTATTTTTTGAAACAGGGTTCTTGCTCTTGTGACCAGGCTGGAATGTAGTGGCATGATCACAGCTCATGGCAGCCCCAACCTCCTGAGCTCAAGTGATCCTCCCACCTCAGCCTCCCAAGCAGCTGGGACCACAGGTGTGTGCCACCATGCCTAGCTAATTTTTAAAAAATTTTTTGCAGCAACAAGATCTCACTAGGTTGCCCAGACTGGTCTTGAACTCCTGGGCTCAAGCAGTCCTCCTGCCTTGGCCTCCCAAAGCACTGGGATTACAGGCATGAGCCACCACACCTGGCCCTGGTCTCTGAATTATTTGTGATAATCAGGAACTTTCTTTTAACCCACACCATTTTAATTATATATTCACCAAAAAAACAAATTATCTGATAGATAAGAGCACTAGTAATTTAAATAAATATAGTCCTATGCGCATTGACTTATTCAACAAACATTTATAGAACTCCATCAATTTATAAACATTGTCCATGCACAAGACAATATGGTTCCTGCCCTTAAGAAGTGTGATACAATTGGGAAGCTTTCAAGAAAGCCAGTGTCCGAAAATCATGAAGAAGCTCTGGGGTGGAGTGTGAAGACATCCTCTGGAGCAGCGTTGTTGGGTCCAGCTCAGAGCTCAGAGAAGCTTCTCTGAGGAGCTCCGGCTCAGTCTGAATCTCAAAGGTTGGGTAGAAGTCAGAGTACTAGTAGCCATGAAATCCAAATAATCTGGCCAGAGGTTCTACTTCTTTTGGTATGCATTTTCAGACCTATAACTACCGTTGAGATTCTAGTTGGTACCGTTCCCTATTTGCGTGGTGCCTTCAAATGGTTCCAGAGCCATCCATCCTATCTGTGGTTGGCATTGACATTGTGATCCACTGGCCGTTACCTGTTACAGGTTGCAATGGAAAGGTAGGATGTTAAGCATTCTGAGATGCTAAGCATTCTGATACTTTTTTCCCCAGAATAATGCCAACTGATGGTGCCAGGCCTGTATTACCTAGATTTAACTTGATTGGTTTTTAAGTGAGACCTTGAATGACTTTCTAATCAGTTGCTTAAATATGCCTAATCATGATGCTTTGTATACTCACACATGCAAATAAGCACATGTGTACTTTATTGTTTATATTTATTTAAAATAAATTCTGATGTTAGTCATCTGTGATTTGGGGCAAATCATGAATAGTGATATCAGTATTACCATTTGTAAGATGTGGTTAAGAGTAGCTGTAATTTACCTAACAGAGATTAAATACTTAATGTTTGTAAAGTGCTGTGTTTCATTAGAAAAAATATCATTATTATGGTCATTAATATGATTTGCAAATCATTAGTACCAATCACAGATAATACACCTGCAAAACTCATCACATTTCTATACAAACCACAGTTTAGATAGCTTTAACTTTTTTTAATCCCAAACTTTAATTGCCGAGTTTTTTGGGACACAGTGCCTAAAAGTATATCTTTTTTTTTTTTTTTTTTTTCCTTCCAGTTAGGTCTGTCCCATTGTAAAAGGGCTGTGTAATGATTTGGCCTCTTTAAGGGCAAAAATCCTTTCTTTTTTTTCTTTTTCTTTTTTTTTTTTTTTTTTTTGTCTGTTGCCAGGCTGGAGTGCAGTGGGGCTA
>NW_012102787.1:934556-957384 GCF_000951045.1 Mandrillus leucophaeus
AAGGGCTGTGTAATGATTTGGCCTCTTTAAGGGCATTTTTTTTTTTTTTTTTTTTTTTTTTTTTTTTTGAGATGGAGTCTTGTCTGTTGCCAGGCTGGAGTGCAGTGGGGCTATCTCAGCTTACTGCAACCTCCACCTCCCGGGTTCAAGCGATTCCCCTGCCTCAGCCTCCAGAATAGCTGGTACTGCAAGCACACGTCACCACACCCAGCTAATTGTTTTATTTTAGTAGAGATGGAGTTTCACCATGTTGGCCAGGATGATCTCGATCTCCTGACCTCATGATCCACCCGCCTCGGCCTCCCAAAGTGCTGGGATTACAGGCGTGAGCCACTGTGCCTGGCCTAAAAATCCTTTCATAAAAACCATAAGTGGTTTGAGTCAAGACTCCAACTTAGATGTCGTCTCCCTGGGGTTCTTTTGTCTCAAGAGAGACCAAGTCTGAAGAACCATATAGTCTGATCGAAAATTGTGTGGCCTTTTTGGAATGCTTTACAGAAGTTTCTAATTAAGAAGTGGTGTTTGTCTTAGGTATACAGACACTGTTTTGAAAAGTCTGCAGTACAAAATTCCCATTTAGTTTATTTTTAGCTTGAGTCTACTCTGCTCGTAAAAATAAAACTATTTTTGTACGTGCTGCTTCTAGTACTTAGATCCACATTTTAAAAGAATTCCCAGAAAATAGTCCATAGCGATAACTGTGTGCAGTGACCAGATCGTTACGGATTTGTGTTTTAAACAAGTGTTATGGTGGCTGCATTTTAGCTGCATCACAGGATCCAGCTCACATGATTCCTGCCCCCCACAGCCCACACATACACATACACAAAGGGCCTCATCCCCGCCTTGCTTACTTAGAGTAAGTACTTGGCTTATCTAATGTCTGTATTTGTCCAGTGTGCATGTGCTGACTGTCCTTTGTGTATTGTCCAAGGCCTCACGTGCACAGAGAGATACTGAATACATGTCTGTGATGATGGTTCCCCCTAAGAGACGATGGACTGCTCTTTTAGGGAGTTGTGTGTTTCTATGGTAACTCCCTTTTGAAAACTTCAATTTTATCCACATATATTTTGCAGATACTGAAAGCAAGCTTATGTTGAATTTAGAGAAGCTTTAAGTTTTGAAGAGGAAACTGCAGCTTATCAGCAGATGTCAAGAGCATACATACTTTGAAAGCTCGTTGAAAAAAAAATGATGATTCCTTTTGTGCTTGACACTTACCAAAGACCAATGTTCCATTCAGATAATCTTTTATTGTCGGTTTTTTATGCTCCTTAGGGTAAAAGTCACAAATATATACACAGTTTGATAAAATTCAAAAGGAACAAAATAAGCACTATTCCTCCTTTGGCCTGTCTCCGCCTCTTTCCCATCCCCAGTTTTGTACAGTACAATGTCACTAGCTTATTGAATTAAATTTACTTTAATCATCCATTTCCTTTTCTCCCAGTTACTACAATAGCTATGGGCTCTCGTTAGCCAGCTACGTCTGATCTAGAGAAAATAGGTTATGTCCCTATTTTGAAAAGAGGACTCTCTCCATGGCCCAATGCTTTGTATTTTTAATAGTTAGAATTCTGGAAGAGATGTGCACTTCCTTCCCAAGCAATAAAATATATGTATAGTGACCATTTCTTAATTCTCTAGAGAATGCAGACAAAGTGATTTGTGAGGTCTGTGAGGTCTGCATATATAAGAGTTTTCCTTTGCTTTTAGTTGCCTTATTTTACTTTTAGGATGTTTTGTTTCTTTTTTTATACTTTGTGTATTTTCACTCTTTTCCCTTTCTTTCTGAAACACATGTTCAGTTTTCTTAAAATCAAATCAGCTGTGCCGTGGATACTGTGTTTGGCTTTTTCCACATGTGTTAATTGTTCTGTGGCTTGTTTTGTTTACTGTTTTTGCAGACCTGATTTGCCATGGTCCATGCCTTTAATTCTACTAGACCACGTAGTTGATTTCCCAGTAGGGAAAAGATTCTGCTGTCTTACCCAGTAATTAGTTATCTCATTTCAAAAGAGACAAGTTTCTCTGAGAGGACTTTGTCACACGTTAAATGTCTGCTTTGGAAGATAGAGCCCATTTAGTTACTTGCCCATCCATGTGGTAAAAGAAATGCATAATTAGTCACCGTGGAAATTAAGTATTTGAAGGGCAGAAGATGGTTAATGCGACTATTTGTACTGAGCTATTGAGAGATTATGATGTAGTTTGTTAGTGCTAAGAAATCAGAGTAAGAGATGATATTTTTCGCCCCATGAGGAAGTGGCAGTGTTGTTTATTTCTGAAGCATGCTTTCATTTGCTGAGAGAGGACTTTGTGGCACTTTCCCTTGAATAGTTTTGTGTAACCTTCTCTTGCTGTGTGAACAAGTGCCTCCCCTCTCCAAGAAGACACAGAAGGAGAGTGAGTTCTGCCATCTCCATATTGTTACCTCCCTAGAATAGGAGAGGGAAGTAAATGGTGGGCTCTGCTCTGTGCTCCTGGGTCCTTTTTCATCCCCCAGCTCAACTACCCATCTCTTGTTACTTACTACACATCATGAAGCCCCTGCCCAGGCCCCTGATCCTGTTCAACCCCATCTCAAAGCCACACTCTTCCTGATGTCCCTTTCCTAGCTTGGCCTCTTTAATTATCTCCTTCCTCTCCCAATCAGTTATGACTGTGTGACTTCATCTTTCAACCCCACTCCTGGGTCTACCTGTGCCTTGCCTCCCACTCCTATCCACCCACCTTTCTTCTCGATGAGATAGTGTAAGTGAAACGGCTAGAAGTATGCATTTTGCAAGGAAGGGGAATGGCCATTTGATACTCACACTACATTGTGTACCAGGGCATTTTAGAGCTTTCGTTTGTGTAAAACTTATGTGAATAAACAGTCTAATATTTTTAAAATTTAAAAAGATGTTTGTTAATCCTATCTTTTGTTGTATACAACTCACATGGACTGGCTCCTGCCTACCTCTTTAGCTCCATCTTGCTCCGAGCTCACCCTCACTGTCTTCCATCTGGGTACAGTTTTTGAATGTGCCATACCCATCCTTCCACTTGGCCACTGCTTGTGCTCCCTTTGTCTAAAATGTTTCTCCGTGCCCCTTCCCCAGCAGCTCCATATCCCTTCGTCAGGGAGGCATCACCTCCTCGTCAGTTACGCTTTCATGATACCACATATCTTTCCAACATTTCACTTAATATAGTTGAAATTTTATCTTTGTTTGTATAATTATTTCATTAATGTCTGCCTTCCTCATTATTGTTTATGGGCAGGCAGTTCCTGGTCTCTGTGTTTCTAGTGATCAGCATAGGAGTGGACATGTAGTAGGTGTTCAATGCATACCTTTCGAATGACCATCTGTGGATATCTCCAGGGACTCACTCAATGGCCATTAGCCCCTTTCTTGCTGGTGCAACCCTGATTTGGTTGAAGTATTTCCTCTCCTCTAAGTGGCCATCTGCTCGGGCAGCTGGTCCCAGCCCCAGTTCCTGATCCAGTGGGTGAATTTTGTGTTAGATATACAAGATCTGGTCATCAGCTTGGCCCATGCACAGCGGAATGGGTTTCCCTGGAACCTAGAAAATAGGACTGAAAGATGGAAAGAACCCAGGCCCTCGAGGATATGGTAAGCTGTGGGCTAAACCAGTCCTGGGATGGCTTTACTTCCAGGCAACTTAGTCGTGTAAAATAATAAATTTCCTTATTGTTTAGGTCAATTCAAAGTTTTTTGCTTCTGAAAATAATCTGATGCAGAATAACATAAGTGAATGAATAAAGTAACAACCCAATCTCACTTCTTCACAAATTTTTGTGCCCTTAGAATTCCTTTGTAATTGTTTTGTCTTTTCTCATTTCTGTGAAGTGTTGGTCTACCAAATGAAGACGTTGATTGGTATTGAGCTGAATGCTAAATCCCAAATAATTCATATGTTTCGAAAAGTATTTGCTTCCACTAAATGCCCCACACCCAGAACTTAAGCTCGTATTCTTCTTCACCTCTTGCCCTTTGGCTCCGCACTTTGTTCATACCTTTTTGGGGCAAGCTCTTCTCTAAGGAGGTTGAGAGTCAGGTTAAGTCATACCCAGCAATTTCCTGTTTGTGAGCCTTGAAGCTCTTGAAGAGTGCGGCAGGTTTGACAGAATCTGTAGGTGTTGTCAGACGTGAGCTGATTCATCCCCTTTGGTAGTTAATTCTCCAAAGGTCTCATCTCCCCAGCTACCATCCCTTCTTCTCTCTGGATGCTGCACAGTTCTTCTTTGTGTGAGGATGAGATTCTCAAGGCCGCCTGGGTCATGTATTCCATGTCTTTTTTGGGTTTTGGTGCATGTATTATAGACCCCACTTTTCTCCATTTTTGTGCAAGAGTTACTCCATGTTGTTCCGTAGCATTTTTGTTGTTGTTGTTCCTGCAGGGCTTTGAATGGTCCCTGTGAAATCTGCTGTCTTTCTTTCTCATAGTCCTCCACCTCAGTTCAATATAACACAACTTAGCCTAAGAAATGCCAGGCCCTAAGTGAAGACCATCTGAAATGTCTACTTGTTTGATAGTAGAAACTTTGGTGTTCTCTCATTATTTTCTTTATTTCCCAGCATATTGGCAATGAAAACTAGGCAATCACCCATTTTTGTAAAATGCTCCCCTGCAGTAAACCATGAGAGTGGGGCAGCTAAGTAACCCATCTTTGAGAATGTTATTTTTGGCCATGCCATGTAGAAAAAGGACTGAATTTGTAACCCAAAAAATTGTATTCTTAAACCAAAATAGGAACAGTCCCACTTTGGCCAACCACCCTGGGCAAGTGGCACACTCTCCAAGATTCAGAATGTAATTCTTACTGCCTGCAGGGGTTGTTATGAGAGTAGAGTAAGATACAGTGGAAGTGTTGCTTATGCCTGGGAAGCGCTCTACAAAAGTATTATAATTGTAAGGCTATAAAGAAAAACTCTTGTGAAGCTTTTTTTCACACCACTCCACACTTACCTCAGTTTCCCTCCACACCTCCAGATATGCAAGGTTGGTCATGAGGTTGGGCCCCATGCACATTGGGATTAGGTCCCCTGGAACTTTTCAAGTGCGTCACTGCTCCATCAGATAGCATAACTCCCCACCAACCTTGGAATTCCAGTCTTTTTAAAACTTTGGTGATTTCCATTGGGGAAAAAAAAATTCCTTGTAGTTAGTGATGAGGCCACCTCAGTCGTCATCTAAGAATAGGACTTTATGCAATATTGACAACCCATCCATGACTTTTTCTTAGTCAGCCAGCATTTTTGCATACCTACTTGTGCTAGACATTGTTCTCAATGCATGGGATGTATCTGTGAACAAAACAGACACAAATTTCTGCCCTCTTAGAGCTTCTATTCTATTGGGGGGGAACAGAAAATAAGCAATAAACAAGCAAATTATAGTATGTTAGAAGGTGGTAATTGCTCGGAAAAAAAAAATTAAAAAGAAGAGAAGGAAAGAGGAGGGCCAGTTTGGGGATAGGAAGAAGTTGCAGTTTTAAATTAAGTGCTCATTGTAGGCCTCCTATATTTCTAGTCTTTTGTTATTGTTGTGTTATTGTTTTTGCAGAATGTTGTGATGATTTACTATTGCAAATGAATCATCTCTGTGTAAATTAAATATTGCATGAAATGAAAGGAGTTCAGCTAAAGGCAAAATCTGATTGCTAAATGCTTGCAAAAGGATGGGAAGTTGCTCTAGCCCTTGTATGGCATTCTCAGGTTATCTATTCTTAGTTTAGTTTCCTTTTCCAAAAATGATGTTTATTATATAGTCTTCGAATGGAACATATCGCTGACACCTACTGCCACGTGTTTATAGTTAAACATAACTAGCCTCCTTTCTTACAAGAGCAAGAGGTTTGTCCAGAATGTTTCCCTTTAAAAGTCCTAAGAAGGCTCTCCTGGTTGGCTTTCCAGCCCATAACAGTGATGGATTTTGCAGCCCTCTTAGTCTAGCCATGTGGGGAAACCTAATGTGGATAATTCACCCCTTTAAACATGTGCTTTGTGTTTTGGTGGTGGTTGTTTGGGGCTGCGGTGTCTTAGGCATGGAGCTTATTATATCCATATAAACTACAGATCGCAGACACTCCGCCCCAAATAGCACTGGATTTATGATCCCTAGCTCTCCCCGTGTAGTCCCCCTTCTCACACATGTCTGCTGTGTGACCTGACTTATGGTTGAGCCTGCTTCAAGTTCTCCCTGCCAGTTTGTCTGTTCCCTTTTCCGCAGTCTGCCTTGATAGATGACTGGGAGGGGCCAGCATATGGGTTATCCCATTGTCTGTGGCTGTAGACAAGAGGCTCTCAGTGGGTCTCTTTCCACGGACAGAACCCTGCCAAAGTAACACTTGTGCTTCCTGTCCAGTACTGACTAGCACAGTGCTATTCAAAAGGCAGGCTAGAACTAGGGCCATCAGGATGAACACATTTTGAGCAGTGGCAGATATACTTCCTGCCTTCCTGGCCTGTTGTTCCCCATCACTCACCAGATTCAGAAGGTGTGGTGCTCCTTGGGAGCAAGGCTGGGGCACTTAGAGAGAGGGTCCTTTAAGGAGGAAAGGGGCTACTGTGGCTCATTATTAACTTTTTGGGTTCTGAACCTGCCACTCATTACTCTGAATTGTGCAGCACATGTCTGTCACCTCCTAGTATAGAGTGGCCTTGAGAAAGTCACCTACTCCCTCTAGGTCTCAGTTTCTCATCTATAAAAGGAGTAGATTACTCTTCAAATGACCTTCAAAATTGCTTCCACTTCTAATTTTGTTTTAAGGCACTACTGACTGCACTTCTCCTAAAAATTGATCTTTTTGACGTGATTGGGCTCTTGAGACATTTTTACCCTTTGTCCTGATCTGATTCTCTCCAGGAATCAATTTTGTTCATCTCATCTATCACTCTTCCTCTGTGTGCTTTGTAACCTGCATTTCCTCTGCTTCTGGCACTTTTCTGACAATGGAACCTGCAGTTCTACTCTGCAAATAGCTGGGGTTGTTTCCTCCCTCATTCCCAGCCAAAATATAGCTTTTATAATGGTATCTCTGAGTAGGGAGTTGAGCTGTTGAGAAAAGCATGCTATAGCCCAAAGTCCCTATTTTAAAAGAGATAGAGGTTGGAATGATACGTTCTTTTTAGGGTGTGGATGTTTTAGGCTCCAATGACCATAATCAAAATAGATCTATATCTGAGCAATAAAAGGATAATATATGTGAATTTTCTCGTAATAGGAATCCTAACACAAAAGCAGTTACAATACTTTAAGTGTAAATTGCCTAGATCTGCACCAAGATTTTTTTCAAAATTTGTCTTACGAACCTCAAGGAGGAAAATGTACCCCACCGGTTAGGAAAGAATTATTTTCTCTAAGTTCCATAACATAGAAGGAGTGTTTTATTTCCTCAATGCCTTGTGCCTGGGAATATTGAAATGATAGATTCAGCCATGTTATAATAAAATTCCTCTGTAAGAATATTAGCATGGAGAGAGATTGGTATAAATACATGAATGTGCCTGGATTTTGAAACTAAATCCTATAACTATCAGATTGCTATTCACTTAATTGCCACAATCTAAAATATCTGTTAGTGTTTCTTTTCTAATTGTTACCAGAGTGATAAAAACTCTTCTTTATATATAGATATTTATTTCAGGACATTAACTGAGGGTATAGTATAGAAATGACTTGAAATTGAAGGAATCAGATTTTCTACTGCTTATTTATTCAGAATATAACTTACCCAACAAGGTCTGATTTAATCTATTTTGAGGAGTAGAATTTAGAAGTAGGATTACTCCTATTTAGGCAAAGAATCTGGATCTTAGATGTACAGTGACTTGCCCAGAGTCACCTGGTAAATGAAAGAACTACAATCACCACTTGGGCATGTGATTCATGATCTTGACTATGAATTGATACCAGTACTTTACATGAAATGTCCATACTCTGGAAAATTATATTGTAGATATAACCTTAATAAATATACTTGCCTTTCACAGACTATTAGAACCAATTCCTCCTTCATCTTCATGGGGGAGCATGCTTAATGATATATGCAGTGGTGAGATTTCATCTTATTTTTGAAAACTTGCAAGAATGTTTCATAGCTCCTTTCATTCATCCACTCTGGTGCTTAGTTAGATTTGATATGAGAACACTCTCTTTCTTGTCTAACTTGAATCCCTCATGCTGTAGCTTAAGTCTGTTTTCTGTCACTCTGCCTAGGATGCCAAAGGCAACTAATCACCATTATCCATAATAATATTCACAAAGTCCTCCTTATGTTTGAAATGTTAGCACTATAACTGACAGTAAACACAACCCCCAAGTATCAGTAAATTATAAACTAGAGAAGAGGGACTAACTTGTAGTAAATATAGATGACATATTAGTATTTAGTTGTGATGAATGAATAACACTTAATAATGTGACTTAAGCATTAAACAGACTAAAAGAAAGGCATTCTTCTGTTAACTCATTCACTCAAATATTTATTAGGCACCTACTTTGTGATACTGTGCTACATTCAAGACTTTTGATGAAAATGATTTTTGAAAACTAAAACTTATTAAGTGTATTTCTCAGAACTGTGAATGTAGAATAGCCTAATATTAACAAGACAACCTTGTGCCCTATCTAATCATCCTGTGGAATTTACCCATATTTTGGAGGTGGGGCTGAAAAATAGTCTAATTATTAGAACATTTGTTTATTTTTACAGCTGCCCTATTACTAAAATATGCAGTTGGCATCAAAATTTTACCATACAGTCACTGCTCCCTTCACCTGGAAGCCTCTTCATTTCAGCGTTACTGTTGAAGAGTTACCTGTGTCTGTGTGTGTTTGAACATGTGTGAGCATGCAGCCGGTGTAGCACTACAAGACGTTTATCACTAGAAATAAATTACAGAGTCGTGCAGCTTGAAAATGATATGCCCGGGAATGCAGAACACAGGGTTACCTTCTGCCTCCTTTCTTTATCATAGACAGCAGAGGCAGAAAGGAGAAAGAGATTTATTCTAAGGCCATTTGAAGCTGACCAAGCAATTTATAACAGATGAAATGCTGATTTATTGCTGCAGAGAAAATAATGGGTATTCTTGCTAAAATGCCATTAATAGCTTTATTGTTTAAAGTGCAAATTATATTCAGCAATTTGTTAGTCCTCTTTTGAGGCAAAGTTGAAGTAATTCAGTGTAGGCTTTTAGCAGAAAAAAGGACAAAGTAATTAACAAATCGTAAAAGAATTCATTCACCAAGATTGGCTGATAGTTGAATTCTCTGAACTATAAAGACATAGGAAAAATTTGCATTTAAGAAATACAAGATGACTCAAGTATTTGTTTAAAACTGAAAAGCCATCAGGAAGTTGGAGTTGGGACACTACAGAATTAGGAGTATGCCTTCTGTTGGTGTCCACTGTGTCTGCAAGATGTGCTAGTCAACCAAAGGGGGAAAAACTGAAAATCACATAGTTCCTACCCTTATGGATCTTACTGTCTTATGGCAGGAGCAGATAATACAAAATTAATTAAACTATATAGCAGAGGCTAGACGTGGTGGCTCATATCTGTAATCCCAGCACTTTGGGAGACCAAGGTGGGAACAGCGTTTGATCCCAGGAGTTCAAGACAAGCCTGGTGGGCAATGTAGTGAAACCCTATGTCTAAAAAAAAAAAAAAAAAAAAAAAAATTTGCTTTTAATTAGCCAGGCATGGTGGTATATGCCTGCAGTACAAGCTACTCAGGGGACTGAGGCAGGAGGGTCACTTGAGCCTGAAAGGTCAAGGCTACAGTAAGGTGTGATTGTACCACTGTATTCCAGCCTGGACAACAGAGCAAGACTCTGTCTCAAAAAATAAAATATATAGCAGGAAAGGGTCAGTATTTCAGGAAAAGGACACATGAAATGATTCCAAGGAGGAAAAGATGACATTCAGAAGATGGCATTGTCTGTTTTAAAACACCTAGGATTTCTGTAGCCATGGTTTGGGTTATAAAACAGTTCCAAACTGATAGAATGCCAAAAAGTGGAAAGATCTATGCTAGTGAACATCGAGTAGGCCCTTTGATGCATCTGCTGCCATAGAGTGACAATAAATTCTAGGTTGCCTAGATGGACCCTGATTCTACCTGTCTTCCTGGTGTAATGATAGCTCCTCCTTCTACTCTTAAAAGTGTCCCAGTTTAATGGTAAATTATACAGTGACTGTGGTAGCCATGAAAATGTACCGCTCAGCTCTCTTGCTTTAGGGAACGCTACTGACTGACCAACATCCCAGCTGCTGCCCCTCTGAACCCACCACTGTTTTGGCACAAAGGCTGTGCTTCCCAAGGGCTGCTCCCAGCCAGTGACCATGCATGGTGGGGGTGCTAAGTAAGGCATGCCCATTCCAGCAACACAGGGGGTCCTCCACTGAGAAACTTGGGCTCAGGCACTCCCCATTGACATGGCTAAACTCTTCTTGGAACTATGCTGCACTCCAAGACACTTCACAGCCTGTCCTCCTTCCTTCCTCCTCTCCTTCCCAGGGACCAGACCTGCATCTCGATCTGAAGGCTTTTCTTGCCTCCTCCTGCACCCTTCCCCAAGAAATCTCTAGCACATCGAATCCCATGTTAGTGTCTGCTTCTCAGGACATTTGAACTAATGAAGTGGCCCTAGTAATTGGTAAGTGTTAGATATTAGATATGAATAAGACTAGAAAGTAAAATTTGGACTATATTGCAGGCAACTTTTAAAACTGCATGGAAGAATTTGACCTTTAACTCAGTAGACTCTGAGGCTCCATTGAGGAGGGTTTATCCGTTATAAAATAATTATTATTTGGTCTTGCTGATGGTGTAGAAGGATAATTGAAACAAGGAGACCAGTTGAGAGGGTACAGCAATTGTCCAGTAAAAGTCCAAACTAGAGTAGTGCACGTGATTATAAACACTGGCATCACTGCAGGGGTGGGCTTGGTTGCTTATCACTGTAGACAGGGATAACTACAGAGAAGGCTCTGGTGCTAATAAAACCCCTCAGAGATGATCAGAACAATAAGAAAGGGAAGAGGAGACCTAATGTTTTCACTAACCCTGCAGTGAGAAAAGTATTGGGGGCTTAAAGGAGAGTAATCACGTCTTGGCTTCTGCAAGTAGCCAATAGGTGATTAAGACCTCCCATTTAATGGCATCTGGACTGTCTGCTGCCCATTTCCCAGACCAAAGAGAGGTGATATTGCAGTGCCTGCTCTTATGTTCCCCCCTAAATAATAGCCAGGATAGCAGCAGCTCACTGTTAATGCTAAGGACTTCTGGCAGTTCAAGGACAAACTAATTGGAACCCAGTGAAAGATGCAGGCTGTGTTTTAGAAGGAAAGGACCCCAAGTTTCTTGGTACCTTTAGAGCAGGATAAAAAGATTTTCATCTGCCTATATATCCAGAAATTAGATTTTGTAATACCACTCTTCCCTTCTCTCCATCATGCACAGGGGGAGCTGGCCTTTCCAGTTCCATGAATATATCCTTTGTAATGTTTCAGTGATGCTGGGTTTTACGATGGGCATCCCCCATGTTACTGATTCAACAACTGAGATGTTTGATGCAATTGAAATACCAGATGCCTCAGCTGATAAGGAACCTGTATGAATTGAGGTATTCCTCTCAGGAGATCAGAGGAGGCAATGTGTAGCGCGGTAGGAAGAAAATGGACTTTGGAATTTATCCTGAGAGCAGATGATAGCTCTGTTACTTGCTAGCCGTGTGACCAATGCTAATTATTTTAACTTCAGTGTCGTTAACAGTGAATTGGGAGTACTGGTATTTTCTGAATTCTTTTGAGCATTACATGAGTAAACATGAGGCTTTTACATGGAAGTGTGCTGGAAAAAATGTAGGTTCCTTGCCCCTTATCATATCTCTGTTGTCCTAATTTTCTTAAGTTCTTTTTTGTTCTTGTTCCCAAACCCAGCATCACCTGGGACTCACAACTCTGTTGAACTCACACTCTAAAATCATACATCCGCATCACTTCCATTGCACCTACTTACTCAACCCTGCTGGGGCAACCCTTAGCAGCCTGTGTCCCTCTCTTGTTCTGCCTGCTGGAATGCCTTACCTAGCTTTGCTGAGGTCAAAACCTTCCCACTCTGGAAGCATTTGGTTCTTCGTCTGTCAAATGAGGGAAGCGGCTCAGGGAGCTAGAACACCTTCTAGCCCTGGTGTTTCGTAGGTCCCTGTACACAAGACCACCACCTGATTGTGTTCCTTTTTCAAAACCTATTACTGATTTTTCTCTTTATCAAAAAACAACATGTTTTTATAAAAGATGTTTTTAAAAAAAGACAGGTAAGGAAAGAATTAAAACACTTATGATTTTACCATTCCTGAATGTGTCTTACAGTCCTAATTTTATGTGTGCGTGTATGCATGTGTGTGTGCGTGTGTAAAACAGACACTTAACCATTACATTCCCACTTTTTGGTGACATCCTTTTAAATGTTGTAATTTCTTGAATTTTTACCATGTCACTTGAATATTCCTCTAGAGCATCATTTCAGGTATCTGTCTAGAATCCATGTATGAATGCTGCATGGTTTATTACTGGACATTTTAGGTGTTGTCTGGTTTTTCCACTGTTGTAAACAAGGCAGAGCCTTATGAAAAGTGCAGCAAATAGCATCTTCTGTGCATCTGTCTTTTCACTTATCCTTGAAATGGAATTACCTGATCGAAAGGCATGCATATTTTTAATGTGTTTGGTACAATATTGTCAGATTTCCCAGCTGAAAGGATGGACCTGTTCATTTCCTCCCCTCTGGGCGTCTGATGCTTTGACCACCTGGTTTCTGATTAGACCAGTAAGTCCTACTTGGGCATGGGAGAGAAAAAAATAACATTTTTCCCCACTTGGGTGGATCTGGCTCCAAGTCTCCTATGTTTTTAAACTCTCCTTGAATGGAAAATCTTCCTGGCTAGTGCATGATGATTCGCTATTTATCAGCCACTAGCTCCTCTGCCTCCTGTAAATTGCCACCTTTAAGTCAATGAGCTATTCCTTTAAAGTTGGACCCTTTGGGAAGAGCCTCTCTGTACCTCTGTCTCATCAAACTGGAGAATTTCGTCTGTGCGTCTTTCTGTAATCTCATCTCATTTTGCAACAAGATTTTCTATTTTCTCTGTTATTGGCCTTTTGATTTAATGTTTTAACTTGGTGTGTAGGTTCTTTGTATTACTGTTTTGGATAATTCATGTCATTCTAGATAGAGTATTGTGTAAAAATTTTTTGAAGCATCATTTTGTGAAAGATGTCTTACAGACCCAATTTATTTATTTGCAGAAACAAAAACAAGATAAAAAGCTGTGCACTTGTGATAACCAGGTAACTTTATTTTTTCAATTCCGGTGCTCAGGAGAAAACTGCCTGTTCTTTTATACAACAGGATGAAGACAAGCACAATTTGTTTTTCTAATTGACTATCTGGCACATGGGTTGTTGCTTAAATAGGTTGATCATAGCACATTTCCTAATTTTTAAGGATGTGAACCCATATGCTCCTTAGAAGGAGACTGCATGCGTTGGCCTTGCTCCTTCTAGACAATGAAGCTACTGTTGTAGGGTACCCTCGTGTACCCGGGATCCGGGATACCAGCGAGTAGCTGCCGCGGAACGGCTCTCCAAGTGTACTGTTTCAGCAGCATGTGGGAAGGCTTATGGTATAGTGATGTGACAAGCTGCGAACAGCAGATCAGAGAAAAACGTGAGATAATTTAATTGAGGAGTTTGGAGAGAGGACAGCTGAAGAGCAGAGAGCAGGGATGTGGCAGAAAAAGGCCATCTGAGGAAGGAATAAATTATGAAATAACATTCTGAGGACAGGGTGAAAAGAGTGCTTCCTCATTCTCTGGCAGTTTGGGTCAATTTCCTACCCTCACATGCTTTGCAATAAGGGAAATAATTTATTTTTATTACTGCCCCTTCTTGCAATGGCTTTTTTTTTTTAATATTGCATATAGCAAGTCACCCATTTCTATGTAAGAAACCAACTTCCTCTTTTTGCTGGGTTTGGTATTTACTATTTCTGCCATATTCTACCCTTTCGGGAAAAATTTTTTTCTTTTTTTTTTTTTTTTAAGTAGCAGTAGAAATGAAAGAGTAGGATCGAACTATAGTATGTTCTCTTTGACTTATCCTATGTCTCCTGGA
Source organism: Mandrillus leucophaeus (assembly GCF_000951045.1). Classification (NCBI taxonomy): domain Eukaryota; kingdom Metazoa; phylum Chordata; class Mammalia; order Primates; family Cercopithecidae; genus Mandrillus; species Mandrillus leucophaeus. The sequence goes on from NW_012102787.1 coordinate 948,755, forward strand.
GGCTACTGCAAGATTTTTTATTTCTTCACTGTCATTGGCTTTAATATCTGAAATGAATAGTTTTAATCTTCATTCACAAACCACTTTTTAAGTTAATTTTAGAAGTTATTTCTTATAGTTTACTCCCAGATTTTCCTTACAGGACAAGTTGTTAATTTAACATTATCCTATCTTTTAGTAAATCTTAATCCTAATATCCTGAGTGCTTAAGAAACAACAAAGAGAGATCAAAAAGGGTTTACCTAGAAATATTAACGTATTTGATTATTCACGTTGAAGCAATTCACCTACTAATTGTTAAATTTTCTATTTTGTGTGTGTGTTGAGACCAGTCATCTATTTAAGTACATGTGATCATCTTGTTTAAAACAAGGTCTTGGAAGAGTTGACCATCAGTTATGGGTCTTGGAGTAGTTAAAGCCATTTCAGACACTTCTGACTTTATATTTCATTTTAGAAAACTTTCATATATGCCAGTGACAGAATCTGTGCCTCAGGATCGTATAGAATCATCAACTTTAGTCCTTGAGGACAGACACCACTGGAAAACAAGGATGAATACACAGAGCGCATGCACACAAGAGAGAGAGTGTTAAATAAATATACTTTGCTTTGTGTTGTGCTCAACTAACAGATGTGGTTTGTCCAAAAGGCAAGCCATAGGAATCAGAGTCATGACCTTGGTCAGTACATTATGTCATAGAGTTCAACATAGTCATGTAACATCACGTCTGCAGGTCGTCTGTGGTCGCACATGGTGATGAAAGAATATTGATTCTAGCTGAGATTTAACCCCAAATCTCACTACCTCTAAATTTAATCTTAAAAATAAATTATTCATCTTTCACCTCTTCAGAATTATCTTTCTGTGCACATGCACATAAGTCTACACATAGAATTTAATGTAAGAAGTTTAAAGCAAAAATTCTAGCTTCAAACTCTTATTGAAGTTTAATGTGTTATTGGTTACACCGTTGAAAATATAAAGTGTTGTTGGAAGTCAAAGAGAAAAGGTCACAAAATGACATTGCCAGACATACAAGGACTTTGTCTTCCTCTACCAGTTTCTCCCCAGCTGCCTTCTACACTGTCTTTTCTTACCTAAACCCATGTTTTCCTCTCTGTGCAAATCCAATCATGTACTTTCGGAAGATGATATCCTATTCTTTGTAGTGGAGTGGGTCAAGATGTCCAAATTAGTCAGAGGGAGACTTAATGTGTTCACATATTATAATATGAATGATTTGATTTAAAGACCTGGCACATCAGTCATATTTGGGAGAATGTCACTTCACACAATTTTAAAGGATATATCTGCAGAAAGAGACCCTCAAAGGAGCTTCAAGAAGCCTTGTCAAGCATTTTTCCATCATTCTGGGAGAGCTTTGATCCTATTTTAAACTCTTCACTGGAAAGTTTATGTGTGTTTGAACTAGTTTGTAAAAAGCTGACTATGTACTAGTTTTGTAAACACTTTTTCTCTTCACTTGCCACCCCCACATCTTCCTAAGTTTATCTCCAAATGCTTTATATTACCCAAGCACTTAAACAAGATTGCAGACATTTTCATCTAAGCTAGTAGCAGTTAATTACCTATCTTTGTCTGTGTTTCAGCACTTAATACTATTTTGACAGGGGTTGCATACTTTCTGTCTTTCTGGATTTTTTTAAGTGCTCTTATGAGTAATTTGAGAAATTCCAAGTACAGATTAGATGAGCTATTCTTTCCTTTGTTGCCTTTTTCTTCTTTAAACATTTAAAGAGGACCCACTATGTGTCAGGCAGTATGCGCTTGTCTCTCCCACATACAGTGTCTGATTTAGTCTCTTCTTACCCTGAAACTGCACCTGCAATCACCACCATAATCTCAGTTTATATGTGGTTTATTTGGAGGGTGGGAGGGAGTTGTGTGAGAGAGTGGTATAGAAAGGTCACGATCTCTGAGAACTGTATCCTTTTTTATTAGTGATTTCGTCTACAAGGGTGTTTCTGCTCCCATCTTTGTCTGGTTGGTAAAATCCAAACAAATAAATGGAAGAGAAATTGATTAATGGAAGAGAAGTGCTTTACAATCAAGGATGATAGCTCTCTGGGATCTTTCAACATAAATATGTTTCTGTTTCTTTTGAAAAACCTATGTTTACTCACCTGCATTGTAGGTGAATAGGAGGCCTAACTCCCCAAATGGAGTGTGTCAGGAAGGATTATGGATGTATTTATGTTTGCTTCTAGAATATTTGTAAGAAATTGGTTTTGTTACTCTCTTCAGTGGGGCTTATTCACAAAATATCTCAGGACTGTCATTCTGAAACAGTGGTGTTCCTGAAGGTGCTTTCCCGAACCTGAGGAGTGAAACCTGCCCCAGATGCGGGCAGGCCCAGCCAGGATCTCCCTTTTTTCGCTTGACCCCTGCTTTCCTCCTCTGGGGCCAGACCCATGGCAGCTCTGCCAGTGCCTTACTGGCCTCAAGGATAATGTTCTTTCTCTTCCAGCTCTTCTCTTGACTCCCAAACTTTTCTTCTTCTCTCCTTCCTCCCTCCCTCTTTCTGTGTTTCCCTTCCTCCTTCCCAATCCTTCAGCAAACATTTATTGAGTGTCTACTGATTATACAGCACTGTACAAAGTTACAGGGATCCAGAGCTAAATAAATAAACTTTTCTTTGTGTTGTACACAATTAACAGATGTGGTTTTCCCAGAAGGCAAGCCATAGGAATCAGTTTTTTAAATAAAGGAAAAAGAAAATCTCTAGATGAATCATCTCTATATTCCTATTTAGAGTTGCCATCAAAGTAGTTATAGGTGAGCATTTCCTAGCATGAAAATTTTTCAGGATGACATTCATCCAGCAAATACTTATTAAGTGCTTAGTGTACCAAGTTCTGTGCTAGACACTAGAAACTTTAAAGACAGGTAAGATCAGGCCCCTTTCTCCAAAGACTTGCCTTCTAACAGGGGAAAGAGTTCTATAACATATATGGTAATGTCATAGCTGATCTCCACGGAGATGCTGAAGAGTTCATGTTTATGAGTGTTGAGCAGGGTGGGGGCAGGAGTTTTATTCACTCCTGTATTTAAAGTGCCTGAGACAGTGCCTGACACACAGTAGGCTCTTAATATTCGTATTTGTTGACCAACCAATTGGGGCAGCCCTCAGTCAGGGCTTATTCAAGGAGCTGATGTTTCAGCTGTTTCATGAAGGATGAGGAAACCATTGCTGAGGAGGAGAAGCACATTCTAGATAGATAGAATGCCAGCAAAAGTGGAGGATGTGGAGGATGTGGATGCACAGGGGTTCATGGAATAGCTCAGGGTACCTCAGAAGGAAGTGTTGAAGAGATGCTTCCAGAAAGGCAAACTGGGGTCAGTATGAAAGGTTTGAAGGCTTTGGCCTTTTTCCTACTCCTCCTACTAGGGCAGGGAGATGTGGGTCAGATAACCTTGTGGAATGGAAACTGTTGTCCTTATTCCACAGATGAGAAAACCAAGGCACAGAGAGAGTAACTTGCCCAACGTCGCACAACCGATGGGCAGAGGAGGTGGATTTGAACCAAGCAGGCAGGCAGGTTCCAGAGACTACATTCTTAACCCCAAGCCACACTGCCTTCATATGTCATTGATGTTACTATTAATTTTTCCTTCGTTGTACCATCTCAGTCCTATTCCCCAACTCTCTAGCTGCCAAGACTTTGTGGGGAATAGAAGGAAAGGGGTGTCTGGTGCCTGACCTTTCTGATCATCTCGCTTCACATAAAGCAGACCTATCCCTGTCACTGTCTCATTCCCTCCAGACCCTGTCTGAGAATGGAAACGGATTTGATAAATGAATCTGCAGTGAATGGAGGATAGTGGATAAATGAGTTAGCCTTCTAATAAACACATCTACATTTTAACTAACTTGCAACTGGCTGTCACTCAGAAGAGTGACAAATTTCATGCCAATAGGGAATTACTTTTAGCTGGAATACCTTAAATCACACCCGAGGCTGGATTAACCTACCTCTAATCATGTCCAATGTATTATTTATATGATGTCTCTTCCTTTATTTCTTTTTTATTCTTAATACTATTTCCCTAATATCACAGTCACTCTTACTCATTGAAAGTTTAGAAAATAGAAGCAAATAGAAGAAAATTTAAATCTCTTATAATGATCTTCCTACCCAGCAGTAACCACTGTAGACTTTATAGAGATTTTCTGTCTATAATCTCTTTTACATTGTGTATACATGAAATATGTCTGAATATAAGGCAAGAAGGGGGTTTTGTTTGGCCAAACATTATCCTTGAAGTGGGCATCATCTTATAATCAAGTCCCTATAAGTCTCTCAGATTATGGTCACTCCTCTATTATTTTATTTTGAATAACAAAGTACTATTTGGGCAAAAAGTCCTGAAATAATTATCCTGAAATCACCTCAACCAACTTGGGTGATTATAGAGGTCACTTGATAGAATTGCTATAAAAATAAGTGTTGAAATTCAACATAAACTTAGCCATTATACCTAAAGATGTGACCCCATAGCCTAGGGTTGGATGCCATGCTGTGCAAGTCTTTTTTATATAGAGCACTTTTAAGAACAATACAATAGGTGATTGAATAGCAGAGATCACATACAGCTCAAATGATAACACCAGCTTTCTTAATATGATGCAAATGGATGTTTCCCACTCAGGATCAAATTTCCAGTGACAGCATCACATACTAAGTCAAAGATTCTATCTCAGACAATGAGAGGTGTTAGATGACTCGAAAGACATTCTAACAATGATGAAGACATTGAAGATGAATGTGAAACATTTGAATTCAAAAAAAAATTTTTTTTTTTTGAGACAGAATCTAGTTCTGAAGCCTAGGATGAAGTGCAGTGGTGCAGTCTCAGCTCACTTATAGCCTTGACCTCACGGGTTCAAGTGACTCTCGTACCTTAGCCACCAAATAGCTGGGATTACAGGTATAAGCCACCACACCCAGCTAATTTTTGTATTTTTGGTAGAGACAGGGTTTTGCTGGTTGGCTAGGTTGGTCTGGAACTCCTGACCTTAAGTGGTCTGCCTGCCTTGGCCTCCCAAAGTGCTGAGATTACAGGCGTGAGCCACTGCACACAGCCTGAATAAAATGTTAATATGATTTCACAAAACATTTACAAATCAACCTATTATCATGTGTAAAATCTAACTTGAAGTATGTATATACAACTAAATTAATAAATTAGGTGTCATAAGATGATTATTTTATCACATTCCTCAGAGTTTGTATACTCAAGTTAGCAAAGCTGTTTGTCTTTTTTGTTATTGTTGTTTTGTTTTGTTATTTTGTATTCTCATTGGTAAATGGGAGATCATTTATTGAGGCTACCTTATATTCAGATATATATGGCAATATAGATTCATTGGTTTAAAAAAACAAACAAACAAAAAAGGGATCAGGGCCAGGCACGGTGGCTCACACCTGTAATCCCAGCACTTTGGGATGCCAAGGCAAGCGGTCACTTGAGGTCAGGAGTTCATGACCAGCCTGGCCAACATGGTGAAACCCCGTCACTACTAAAAATACAAAAATTAGCCAGATGTGGTGGCGCATGCGCCTGTAATCCCAGCTACTCAGGAGGCTGAGACAGGAGAATCGCTTGAACCCAGGAGGTGGAGGTTGCAGTGAGCCGAGATCACACCCCTGCACTCCAGCCTGGAGGACAGAGCAAGACTCCATCCCAGGGGCGGTGGGGGAAAAAAGGATCACACAATACATTTTATTTTATAAACTGCTTTGTACATTTTATAAAATTATGATGATTTTCCATACCTTAAGTTTCTTAACCTTATTTTTAATGGCTGCACTAGAATTTGTGAACTAGCGTTTATTTAGCCAGTTCTCTCTTGTTAGATATTGAAGGTTTTTTCATTTCCTTGCTATGATAAGTAACCTTGATGAATATCTGCATAAATAAGTCTCTGAGTGTATCTATGGCTATTTTTCTTAAGTTGTATTTCTAGAAATAGAATTGCTGAGTCAGGAACTTGCAGAATTTTAAGGTATTTAATATAAGTTGCCAGGTCACACCAACCAGGAATACTTTCATTATATCTTAGGGAATTATTCAATTATCGTTCCCTTGTGACAGTGTCTTAATTAATTCAAAGTAACTCTTTAGCATGATCATTTTATTGCTGTCCAATATGTTTGTTTTATCTCCCTCATTCCTCACACCTCATATGTCTGAATTAGTATTACATACAAGTTAGAGGATCTCATGTCTATTTCATTGTCCAAACCTATTGATTGAAAATGTTTGCTACTGCCTGGGCTCAGTGAAGGTGTTTCTGTAGTACCATGTGGTATATTACCCTTTTCCTGTGAATGACATTAAATCATTAGAAAATATCCCTGTGTCTTTTGAGGTGGAAAAATCTATCATTTTCCTTAAATTCAATGGAATATTGTTACTGTAGTTTACTGTGATCATGTTCTTTTTATTTCCATTTGTTGCATATGTTGCTAATCTTCCTATTATACAGCCTCAGAAGATAAGGAAGCTTGCAAAGCCTTCATTATGGAAGACATTGCTAGTTTGACACCAAATAGCTTTCTTCTCTTTGTCTACCAGTTAGCAGAATCCCTTGTATAGTTGAGCTGCTAGCCAAAAGTGTGTTTCCCAGCCTCGCTGGCCATGTGACTAAGTTATGGCCAATGAGATGTAAGAAGTGCTTCTCGGAATTCTAGGAAGTCTTAAAGGGATAGGCTGCACCCTTCTTCAGCCCTTCTCCATGTGGTTATTTGGAACATGAGTATGATGGCTGAATCACTTGCACCATTTTGGACTTGGAGGAGGAGGACTGTATCCTAGGATTGGTAGGAAGGAAAACTGGCAGGAGCTTGGGTCCTGATGAATGAGGAAGCTCCGTATCATCCTGGACTGCTTGCCCCCGACTTCTTTTACATGCAAGAAATAAACTTCCATGTTATTTAAGCCCCGATTTGGGGAGGATGTCTGTTAGCTGGAGTCTGGCTTAACTGTCTGAAACAATGATCTTGTAGATTTTATGGCCACTTATCTTCCTGTTCCATTTCCTACATTTTACTTCTCTAGTCTCATTAGCTAAAAGGAATTTCATACTTGAATTAGAGGACCTCCACCGCCACCTGTGTGGAAAGTACAACTGGTAGTGTTCAGATGGAGATAAGGACACCTCCAAACACTGTTACACAATCACACTTACCGTGTTCATTCACAAATACAGTTGAAGGACTGTTGAATATCCCCAACTCCTACACCTGCTCCCCAGAAAAAAAGGGAGGGAGATTATTGCATAAAGAACTAACAAATGAACTCTGCTCTATCAGAAAGTAGGTCGGGCGTGGAGGCTTGGAGGTGATGAGGCAGCAGCTGGTCTGTAAGCAACAGCTCCACGTAATCAGCTTGAGTGTCTTCAGGGAGCCGGTCACTGTGCACACACACAGCCTATGGGGAACCTTTCCCCAACTTCTCTCTCCCTTTTCTTACTAAATTATGATCACGTGTTAGGTCTGTCTAGCTCTTTCAGTGATCAGCTCAACTACACCACTTTTTACGTGGAACATTAAATATAAAACATAATCATGAGGAACATGGCAGAGGATGACTAGAAGATATAGAGAAAGAAGAAAAGGGTGGAGAAAGGATAAAAGGAGAGAAAAATTCCAGATTTTAGCCATGGGCATTCAGAATCACTGTAAACAGACTTTTGAAAAATCTGGTGATAGATTCATAAAGGCCTTTGATGCCTTTTTTTCAGTGAAGTCACCCTGAGAGCAAACAAGGAAGTCGAGTAGGCATATCCTGTTTATTCATCTTGCTAAAGTGCATGTGTACGGGAAGATGATGAGGCGGAACGGGCAATCCTTCAAAAAGATGAACCTGGCTCCCATTCTGGTGTGTCCTACTTGAGGCCTGCAGGATTAACTTCACCCCACTCTCCTTCCTACCCTGCTTTCTTGTTACAAAACCATGTGGTACGTGAATTAATACAGACATATAGACATTAAAGTGGGGTCTTGTTATTGAGTTTACTATGCCCCAGTTCATTGTGTTTGTTTCCATTCCTGATAGAGCTGTTGGGAGTTATTTAGTGGCAAGAAGTGGGTAGAGCTGGAGAGGTGGGCCTGGAAGATGCCTCCTCAGTTTAATATGTTCTATCTCCTAGGATGTGACCTTTAGTGGATTTAATTAATTTGCCTCAGTAATTCATATTGGCATGTCATCTCCAAGCTATTATAGTGATTTTTTTCAATGATTTTTTTTATTACACTTTAAGTTTTAGGGTACATGTACACAACGTGCAGGTTTGTTACATATGTATACATGTGTCATGTTGGTGTGCTGCACCCATTAACTCGTCATTTACATTAGGTATATCTCCTAGTGCTATCCTGCCCCCCTCCCCCCACCCCACAGCAGGCCCTGGTGTGTGATGTTCCCCTTCCTGTGTCCAAGTGTTTTCATTGTTCAGTTCCCACCTATGAGTGAGAACATGTGGTGTTTGGTTTTTTTGTCCTTGTGATAGTTTGCTGAGAATGATGGTTTCCAGCTTCATCCATGTCCCTACAAAGGACATGAACTCATCCTTTTTTTTTATGGCTGCATAGTATTCCAT
>NW_012102787.1:958738-960118 GCF_000951045.1 Mandrillus leucophaeus
TGGTAGCTTGATGGGCATGTGGCATTGAATCTATAAATTACCTTGGGCAGTATGGCCATTTTCAGATATTGATTCTTCCTATCCATGAGCGTGAAATGTTCTTCCATTTGTTTGTGTCCTCTTTTATTTCACTGAGCAGTGGTTTGTAGTTCTCCTTAAAGAGGTCCTTCACATCCCTTGTAATTTGGATTCATAGTTATTTTATTCTCTTTGAAGCAATTGTTAATGGGAGTTCACTCATAATTTGGCTCTCTGTCTGTTATTGGTGTATAAGAATGCTTGTGATTTTTGCATGTTGATTTTGTATCCTGAGACTTTGCTGAAGTTGCTTATCAGCTTAAGGAGATTTGGGGCTGAGACTGTAACGTTTTCTAAATATACAATCATGTCATCTGCAAACAGGGACAATTTGACTTCCTCTTTTCCTAATTGAATACCCTTTATTACTTTCTCCTGCCTGATTGCCCTGGCCAGAATTTCCAACACTATGTTGAATAGGTGTGGTGAGAGAGGGCATCCCTGTCTTGTGCAAGTTTTCAAAGGGAATCCTTCCAGTTTTTGCCCATTCAGTATGATATTGGCTGTGGGTTTGTCATAAATAGCTCTTATTATTTTGAGATGCATCCCATCAATACCGAATTTATTGAGAGTTTTTATCAGGAAGGGCTGTTGGATTTTGTCAAAGGCCTTTTCTGCATCTATTGAGATAATCATGTGGTTTTTGTCTTTGGTTCTATTTATATGCTGGATTACGTTTATTGATTTGCATATGTTGAACCAGCCTTGCATTCCAGGGAAGAAGCCCACTTGATCATGGTGGATAAGCTTTTTGATGTGCTGCTAGATTCGGTTTGCCAGTATTTTACTGAGGATTTTTGCATCAGTGTTTATCAGGGATATTGATCTTAAATTCTCTTTTTTTGTTGTGTCTCTGCCAGGCTTTGGTATCCGGAATCTGATGCTGGTCTCATAAAATGAGTTAGGGAGGATTCTCTCTTTTTCTGTTGATTGGAATAGTTTCAGAAGGAATGATACCAGCTCCTCCTTGTACCTCTGGTAGAATTTGACTGTGAATCCGTCTGCTCCCGGACTTCTTTTGGTTGGTAGGCTATTAATTATTGCCTCAATTTCAGAGCCTGTTATTGGTCTATTCAAGGATTCAACTTCTTCCTAGTTTAGTCTTGGGAAGGTGTATGTGTCCAGGAATGTATCCATTTCTTCTAGATTTTCTAGTTTATTTGCATAGAGTTGTTTACAGTATTCTCTGATGGTAGTTTGTATTTCTGTGGGATCTGTGGTGATATCCCCTTTATCATTTTTTATTGCATCTGTTTGATTCTTCTCTCTTTTCTTCTTTATTAGTCTTGCTAGTGGTCTATC
>NW_012102787.1:960633-1075233 GCF_000951045.1 Mandrillus leucophaeus
CAATTTTGGAATAAGTGTGATGTGGTGCTGAGAAGAAAGTATATTCTGTTGATTTGGGGTGGAGAGTTCTGTAGATGTCTATTAGGTCCACTTGGTGCAGAGCTGAATTCAATTCCTGGATATCCTTGTTAACTTTCATGTCATCTCAAAGCTATTATAGTGATTTTTTTCAATGATTTTTTTTTTAAGGAGAAGGCTTACATGGATCCTTTTTCTGCCCACTCTTAGATTTGTCAGTATCGCCCTGCTGGTTTACTTTTTTTTTTTTTTTTTTTTGAGATTGATCTCGCTCTGTCACCCAGGCTGGAGTGCAGTGGCACCATCCCAGCTGACTACAGCCTCTGCCTCCCAGGTTCAAGTGATTCTCCTGCCTTGGCCTAGCAAGTTGGTGAGATTACAGGCCCACACCACCACACACGGCTAATTTTTGTATTTTTAGTAGAGACAGGACTTCACCATGTTGGCCTGACTGGTCTCGAACTCCTGACCTTGGGTGATCCGCACACCTTGACCTCCCAAAGTGCTGGGATTACAGGCGTGAGTCACTGTGCCCGGCCTCCCTGCTGGTTTAAATGGACTCTCACTGTCCAGTTCATGTCCCTGTTTCTCCTATTTGTATCTTCGATTAACTCTAGAATGAGCCATTGGTTATGAGAAAACGTATCAGAGAGAGAGAGAGACGTACGTGTGTGTGTGTGTGTGTGTGTGTTTGTGTTTTATGACTAGAACAGTCATGATCTCATAGAGTATTAGGGCTGGGAGAATCTGCAAAGTCATTGCCATCACCACTCCTTATGTTTTATTGTTGCAAAGACAGAGTCCCAAAGAGGTAAAATCACTTGCTCTGATCACACAGAGTCAATCTAAGCCTAGTCCCACTCAGTTCATCCAGCTGTCCCACACTGCCTGGCTTTGCAAGACAGCAGCCGAATCTTATTAGAAGTCTGGGCATCGAGTCCTCCTTCTTGGTTTAGAATTGTCTTGGAATAAATCATCCTGATTGGGGAGAGCACCAGAGAATTATAGAATCCCACAGGCTTCTCAAAGATAATTCACTTTAAACTGTTCTCCGTAAAAGCCACATAAAAATGTCCAACAAATCATAGAAAAATGAGCTCATGGAGTTAACCACAAACTTGAATAAGAATGTGTTTGTCCAGAGGTAGAAGTATGTAGAAGATGTTTTCAAAAGTGTGGCAAGTAGTAAAAATTGGGAGAAGAAAGAGACTGGAGCCTAGTTTGGTTCTCATTGTTTTTCTGGGAAAGAACGGAGAAACTAGTTAGATCCAATTCTCCTTGCCCCACCCTAATTTTCGATGTTCTCAGAATTTGTTTCTTTGAAGTTCAAGCTAATAGATTTATGGCCTCTTTAAGCAGTTGAAAACCATCACATTACACTCAAACGCACATGTTTTTTCTCATTCCAGCAGAAACATCTGAAAGTTCTGTTTAGGTATTTGCAGAGAACTAGTATGCCTCTCAGACAGCATGTAGTTTAGGCAGAACTGCTCTTGTCTAACTTATTTCATGTGACTTGCAGTGGAGGAATTGTTGAATGAAATGTTAGTGTGAGTATTCCTTAGGTGATATCATGTCTTGGGTTTAAAAATGGTAGATGGAGTCAAGACAAGCCTGTCCCTCTTTCTGTCTGTGTCAGGCTTTGCCGTCTGTTCACTTCCTGGCTTCACTGGAACAGCCATTTTTCTTTTTTTTTTTATGTATGTGCACAGTGCTAGTGTCACAGGATGATGTGACATTCTACTAGGACTGCCTCACTGTCAGGGTAGGTCCAGTGCTCTACAAGTTCCTTTTTGAAATGGGAATCTGGTCTAGGTTTTTGCACATCTATTAGCTCCTACACATACGTCCGAGTCTTTCTCACATGCTAGTTTCCTTGTATACTGTTTCTTTGTAGGATTTTTTTTAAAAAAAAGAAAAAAAAGAAAAGAAAAATAGCATGGTTTAGTGCTCATTACTGTAGCGGCTGGCTATTATGTTCACATTTGGTGACCACTGCTTTTTGCTGCTCCTGTGGAATTAATTTTTTTGCCCTTTTTCATCTTAATCTGTACAATTTTATGATACACCAGCCCTGGTAATATTAAGTAGCATTTGTAGTTAATCTGTTCATTATTATTAGCTTTGCTTAATTTTGCCAGTGATATCCCCTCTCCTTCCTAACTGTTCCCTATAGCCATTTTCTGCATCACGTTTATAGGGAGAAGGTAAAGAGTGGGCCAGGGGAGGGCGTTTCCGAGTTGCCTTCTATGTGTAAGGCATTTTATATATTGAATCCTTACCAAAATAAACATATGAGGTAATAATTATCAGTCCCATTTTGCCAGTGTGACAGCTGAGACTGGGAAGAACTTAAATGATTTGTCAGAGATTCCACAGCTACCACTGCAACTGACAAGGATTTGAAATCAGATCTGACTCCAAAACCAGGCTCTTTCCATACTGTTACATTCACAAAGCAGCCATCAGTGTTACTAGTCCTATTTGTCCATAATAGAACTGACCCTGAAGTTTATAAAAAGAAGAAGGAGGTCAATTATGTGAGTATCTCTGGAGGTAAAGAAACGCAGCCTTAGCAGTGAGCAACAACAAAACATGGCGCAGAGTCACAGTGCAGGATTGTGCTCGCGGGACTTGACTGATCACAGGAAGGAGAGCCCTGGTGGATGGGTGATGTCTGAGAAAGGGTAACTGGCCTTGGAGAAGTTCAGGAAGCTTGGGTGAAGTGACAAAAGAGAAAGAAGGAAAGAGGCAGAGCAGTAAAAACAAGGAGCAGCCAAGATAAGAAGTAGGGATGATGTGCTGGCTGTGGTAGAGTTGAGAAACAGCAGTGAAGGTGGCTACAGACCTGGTGGCAGTGGAAAGGGTCAGAGATGATGATGGAGGTTCAGTGTATCTTCCACATTTCACCAGCCATGAGACCTGAGTCAGCATATGATATGTGCCCAGTGGATGTCTGATGAGTGAGGAAATAAGTGGGAGGAGGGCTAATGCAAAGAGAATACAAGGCTCCTGGGAATCTTGATCATAGTAGGGCCTGCTCTTATTAGACAGAGTCTTGCTCTGTTGCCCAGGCTGGAGTGCAGTGGTGTAATCACAGCTCACTGTAGCCTGAACCTCCTGGGCTCCAGCAGTCCTCCTACTCAGCTCTCGAGTGTCTGAGACCACAGGCATGTACCACCATGCCTGGCTACGTTTTTGTGTTTTTAGGTAGAGATAGGGTTTTGTCCTGTTGCATAGGCTGGTCTCAAGGAATCCACCCACCTCAGCCTCCCAAAGTGCTGGGATTACAGGCACAAGCTGCTGCACCCAGCCTAATGCTTTACTTTAAAGGTTGGTTGTGAACAGAGTTCTGATCAATGTCAAACATTCAGTAGAACTTTGGGGAGAAGCGTAGCCGAGGGTTATTGGTGCAGACGCATCATAATCTTCTAAAGTCTTGGTGCAGATTCTCAAAATGTGAGTGATAGATGGCATGGTGTAGGTAACAAGAAGGGAACATTGTATGATGAAGCTAGAGATAAGGTTTTAGTTGGCTGTGTCAGGAGGGAGGACAATGGTAGCAACAAGTAAAGAAAAAGTTTGTAGGATATGAAAACTACTTTGAAGAAGGAAGACAAGGCTGCCTCAGTTTCATTCTCTATTCGGGAAAAAAAAAATGGCTTTAGCATGCTGCCAGGGAGGTGATACTGTTGCACGGTCATCGCTCCATTGGGGGAAGAGAAAAATTAAGGAGGCAACTGAAAATTATTCTAATGTAAATCTCAGGGCCACTGCTAAGGCCTGGATCTGTTCATCCCATGTTTCCTGCCATCTGCTCTGCCTGTATCTGCCATGTAGATCTCAATCACTGTTAAAGACTCAAGGCCTCAGAGACAGGGAGGCATGACCCTCCTAACTAAGTTGATGGGAAGGAATTGCCCCAGTGCTGTCAGACCCTCTCCCACAGAGGCTGCCTGCCCTGACCAAAGCACATGCCAATTATTTGTGCAGGGCTTCAATTCAACCAGAGCGTACCACTCTCCATTTAGACATAAATATCAACTCCTCTAGCAAAGTCCCCCTGCCTTTTGGTCAAGAAGACTGGGCACTGTGAAAAGCCTCACTCTGGAGGCTGCCATTCTGGAGATGGTCACCATTCAGATTATTCTATGCACTGCCTGTTTCTGCTGCATAATTATGCCCATAGGCCCCTGACCACCTGAACTATACATCCTGTAATTCTAGCTCTACCAGGTGTTCCAGGCTACTCCTACCTCACTAACCCCATTGGACCAGGAAGGACTCTTCTCAGCCATCCTTTTGTAAATGTCGGCCTTCCTCACTCTTCATGCCTAGGTTGATACTACAAGCAGGGCACTGATGTACATCATCAAACTATTTCTATACCATATCACAGAAATATTTCTAAATTAAAATGGATTAAAAGCGAAGAAATGTGTTTAAAGTGTTTGGGGGAAAATGCATTTCTAAAGAGGAATTATTTTCTTTCTTCTTCTCCCTTCCTTACATACTGAATTATATCTCAAAGCCTGAGTTTAAGATTACCCAATTTAATGTAGGTGAGGGCATTTGGCAGCATTGAAGATATGCTGGCAGCAAATGTACTCAATTCTGGATTTGCTCAGTTCTGGTGTGTGTTCCACCCAGAGGGGCCAGTTACATCTCTGCTGAGTTTACTCTTGCATTTAACTTAGGTTTCCTTCCTGGTTTCTCCTTAGGACATAGATAAAAATAAGTCCTTATTTAATATTATGATTGCTACATGAGTTTTGAAGGAGGAGGAGAAGGACAAAAGATGGGGTGGGCAGAGATAATATAAAAAAGTAGAAAATATAGTCTTCTGGGAGCTGTGATAAATCTAGTTGAAGAGACAAGAAATTAACTGATTCGCATTTGAATAGCCATCAAAGCAGTAAGTGCTATAAAAGAGATCAAAAGGAAGTACTCTACTTATCACCAAGTAAGTGATCCGGATCTGGGCTGCATGTTCTCAGGAATGACCAGCGCTGTCTTCCTGGAGGAGATGTGGCTTAACTGGGTCTTAGAGGGTAGCTAGACAGAAGAAGTGGGCACTTTGGGTGGGAAAAGATGACATGCAAAGACAGGGAGTGGTACACTGCAGGGCTCAAGAAGCGGTTCAGCCAGGCAGAAAGGGGAAATAGGATTGGAAAGACAGGCTGGTACCGAGTTGTTGGGGGCCATGAATACAAGCTGAGTTGTGGACTGCCCTTTTGTAAGCCCAGGAAAACCATTACAGTGGCTTAATGGTGGTGTCCCTGACAGGTTGCTGGGGCACAAACCAGAGGTGGAAGACAAGTGAGAGGTTCTTGTAATGGTGTAGCCACGGTAGGGGTGGGAGGAGGAACCTGCACAAAAATGGTGACTGTAAGCGTAAAGAAACAGAGATGGACTCCGGGCACATGTCAAAGGAGTAATCTGTGAGATGTTGGTGAAGACTGAATATGAATATTGGTGGGGCCAGGACAACAGAGGAACCAGAAAGATAAAATCAGGGAAGACCCTGAGGCTCCAAGTCTGGGAGCCTGGAAGTATGATTGGTAGACATAGGAAGGTGGAATGGGTGGCGGTTATGTAACCCAGGCTGGTTCTGATGCTTGGTATATAACCCAGATATAATCAAAGCTGTTTAGGGGGTATGACCAGCCCTGTTGCATGCTGGAAGGATAATGTTCTGCCTTAGGAAAAAACAGATGAAGACCAAGTCAGGTTGTCTTACGTAATACTACATTGCTTGCAAGTAGAAGTCGTAGCCGCTTGGCAGGAGAGCGTGGTTTACACTCTTTAGATGAGTCTCTAGGACTTAGATAGCTTCTTCTCTTAACATCTGCCACATTGTTGCATCCGTTTTTAGTGCTACCTGATTCACAGTAGTGTGTGTTTTCATTTACTTTTTATTAGCCAGCAGTGTCTTCTAAATGGAATAAGCCTGGATGTGGTTATGTCCATCATCAGCAAAAGTGGCAGCCTCTTGACCTCCTGGCATGAACACGTCATACTAAGGAGGAGCAGTCTCTGAAGCTCTGTTTCCATTTAATTTAGGAATGCAATCACTTTCGTTGGCTGGCATAACAATAGTGAGCTTAATTTTTTAGCTGTGAGTGAAAGCAGCTTGCTCAGCTTGGCATTCTCTTTGCTGTGGCAGCTGGCCCACTGACCTCATCATTTGGGTTCCCTATTCTTATAGTGGAACCAGTACCACAAAAGTGAAATGCTGTATTTTCCACAGAGTCACGCTACTTGTGATTGTTTGTTTACAATGACATAATGTCTTAAACTTTAGTACAACCCTCCCAAAAATGGACATAAATGTGGTGTTTGAAGGGTGAGCTCATGTGTAGAAAAAGAATTGAGAATCGCCATAATAAAGGGTTAGGTTAATGACCGCAGTCTGGCCTTCTGGAGCTTGCCTATCTATTCAGAAGCCTTTGCTGAGATTCAGGCCATTTGAAGCAGGAAGTTTGGTATCCTGATGGCCGCCCCTGGTTCTCAGCAGTTTGGTGTCTTTGAACTACTTTGGGAGAAGCTACTGCATTTTGGAATTATTACAAAATGAGGAGTCAGCTGCACAAAGGTGACCCTTTTGAAGGCAACCGGCGGTGTACAAAGGCATAAGTGTAATCACCAACAAGAAAATTGATGCCTCCTACTCTGATTCAGCAGCTGACACAGGCCTTGAAGCAGGCTGTGAGTGTGGAATTTCTGAATTCATTGAAAGTTCATGTTTCTCATCCACATGTCACAGAATTCATCTTCTTGTGTTGTTTTTTAGGGTCAAACTTGACTATTACTAGTAAATGCTTCTGATAACTGGTAAATGCTTCTACTCCCTTTTCCCCAGTGGTCCTCCAGAGAGCCCACACCTGGATTTGTCTGGTGGGGTAGGTGATACTGATGGGAAATGCAATCTTCCACTCTCAGGAGTGACTCTTCCCACTGAAAGACCCTATTAACACTAACAACATCGAAGAGTTTGTGCTTCCCAAAACATTTTGCATGTGTATTACCCTATTCAGTTCTCACAAACACCTCTGTAAAGCAGGTAGTGTCAGATGAATTTTATAGATGGAGAAAACTAAAGTTCACAGATTAACTGCAGGGCTTAAAGCAAAGCAACAAACAGAGCCAGGATTTTAACCAGATCTGTTTGCCTTCAGATTTCATGCTTTTCTAACTTCACCACCTTCGTGTGAGCAAAGCCTCTGCATCTGCAGTTTGGCCTCTAGCTGTCTTAGTATTGCCCCACGGTGAAGCAGGGGGTGCTGGCCTGTACCGGCTATTCACAATCAATGGTTCCTATTCAGATGAAACCACTGGAGGTGGATAGAAAGAAGGCCACGAGCTCCAGACAGCTGGCTTTCAATTCCAGTTCTGCTGTTCTGTTAGCATGATAGCCATAAGCAAGTTATCTAACCTCTTCAAGCCTCAATTTCCACCTTGGTAAATGAGAATACTAAAAGTACTCACGCTCAGTGTCATACTCTACTGGATGAGAACCACATATGTAAAAGCATGTAGTACATATGTTACAGTGCCAGGCAAAAGAGAAAATGATCCTTCGTTGTTAGCTCCTGTGTCAGCATCACCCTAATCAGGTAGGACCAGTGCATCCTACCTCGTGGCTACATTAACACATGTATCCTAGGTCACCTGTATCCTGGGCATGGGCCTATACTGATCTAGGAGACCTCCTCTATCTTGGAGGGCATCT
Organism: Mandrillus leucophaeus; assembly: GCF_000951045.1. Classification (NCBI taxonomy): domain Eukaryota; kingdom Metazoa; phylum Chordata; class Mammalia; order Primates; family Cercopithecidae; genus Mandrillus; species Mandrillus leucophaeus. The sequence goes on from NW_012102787.1 coordinate 968,384, forward strand.
TACAACTTCTCACTGCATCTCATCACACCAGCAGGAATTCCACCGGTCGATGGTGTACTCTAACAAATCCCAAAAGCTGGCCAGGCACCATGGCTCACTCCTGTAGTCCCAACACTTTGAGAGGCCAAAGCAGGCAGATCACATGAGGTCAGGGGTTTGAGACCAGCCTGACCAACATGGTGAAACCCCGTCTCCACTGAAAAATACAAAAATTAGCCAGGCACAGTGGTGAGCACCTGTAATCCCAGCTACTCGGGAGGCTGAGGCAGGGGAATCGCTTGAACCCAGGAGGTGGAGGTTGCAGTAAGCTGAGATCGCGCCGCTACATTCCAGCCTGGGTGACAGAATGAAACTGTGTCTCAAAAAACAAACAACAACAAAAAAAAACTTCTTGAACTGATAAGCAATTTTAGCAAAGTCTCAGGATACAAAATCAATGTGCAAAAATCACAAGCATTCCTTTACCCCAACAATAGGCAAGCAGAGAGCCAAATCATGAATGAACTCCCATTCACAATTGCTACAAAGAAAATAAAATACCTAGGAATACAGCTAACAAGGGAAGTGAAGGGTCTCTTCAAGGAGAACTACAAACCACTGCTCAAGGAAGTAAGAGAGGACACAAAAAAATGGAAAAACATTCCATCCTCTTTTACACTATTGGTGGGTCTGTAAACTAGTTCAGCCATTGTGGAAAACAGTGTGGTGATTCCTCAAGGATCTAGAACTAGAAATACCGTTTGACCCAGCCATCCCATTACTGGGGATATACCTAAAGGATTATAAGTCATGCTACTATAAAGACACACATGCACACATATGTTTATTGCGGCACTATTCACAGTAGCAAAGACTTGGAATCAACCCAAATGTCCATCAGTGACAGACTGGATTAAGAAAATGTGACACATACACACCATGGAATACTATGCAGCCATAAAAAAGGATGAGTTCATGTCCTTTGTCGTGACATGGATGCAGCTGGAAACCATCATTCTCAGCAAACTATCGCAAGAACAGAAAACCAAATACCACATGTTCTCACTCATAGGTGGGAATTGAACAATGAGATCACTTGGACACAGGAAGGGGAACATCACACACCGGGTCCTATTGTGGGGAGGGGGTAGGGGAGAAGGATAGCATTAGGAGATATACCTAATGTAAATGACGAGTTAATGGGTGCAGCACACCAACATGGCACATGTATACATATGTAACAAACCTGCATGTTGTGCACATGTACCCTAGAACTTAAGTATAACAAAAAAAAAATTTTTTTTTTAAATTCCATCCTCATGAATAGGAAGAATCAGTATCATGAAAATGGCCACACATTCTGCACACGTACCCCAGAACTTAAAGTATAAAAAAAAAACCCACATGGACACAGAGAGGGGAACAACACACAGCAGGCCTGTTGGGAGGTGAGGGGAGGGAACTTAGAGGACGTGTCAATAGGTGCAGCAAACCACCATGGCATGCATACACCTATATTAGCAAACCTGCACATTCTGCACATGACCCTGTTTTTTAGAAGAAAAAGAAATATGTGACAGAGAAGTAGGAAACCACTTTAGTGAAGTTTTTAGGGCTCCAGTAGTCTGGGACAGTGGTTCTAAAACTATTTGATATCCAGAACCCTTTATAGATTTTTTTTTTTTCTTGAGACAGAGTCTCGCTCTGCCACCAAGCTAGAGTACAGTGGCACAATCTCGGCTCACTGCAACCTCCACCCCCCAGGTTCAAGCGATTCTCCTGCCTCAGCCTCCCAAGTAGCTGGAACTACAGGCGCCCACCATCACACCCAGCTAATTTTTGTATTTTTGGTAGAGATAGGGTTTCACCATGTTGGCCAGGATGGTCTCAATCTCTTCACCTCGTGATCCACCCATCTTGGCCTCCCAAAGTGCTGGGATTCCAGGCATGAGCCACTGCGCCTGGCCTATAGACTCTTAAAGTTGTTGATGATACTGAAAAACTTGTGTGTGTGTGGATTTAGCTATTAATGTTAACCACCAAACAGATTAAACCTGAGGGGAAAAAAATCCCCAAAGCCTAGTAGGATGAATACCTTAAATTGTCAGTCATTTGCATCTTGATATGGATTCTTTCCTCCACTTCCTTCCCAAGACCAAAAGAAAGGAGAGTTTGGTGCTGAGGAGGAATGAGAGGGAAGGAGAGGCATAGGCCAGGACAGGGTAAGGGGCAAAGCCAGAAGAGCATTTTGGGCACCTGTGGAACATGGCTGGGGAAATGGAGATGGGGGCATGAGGGAAAAGTGCATGGGAAGGCAGTGAATCCTGGCCCACAGTTTTCCTTGGGGTTAGCTCCATGCAAACCTTACTTTCAATAGATACTTACATATCGCCATCTAAAGAAAGTTCTTGCACTGCGTAGTTTTTCCACAAGTAGCTACTTGTGATTGCCAGAAGCACCTTTAAAGTGTCAATGGTCTTCATTTTTCAAGTCCCATGACTTCTCAGTGAGGACGCTGCTCAGCAGGAACTGTTCAAACACAGCAGCCTCATGCCACAGCGGATCGCTGAGCTGAACCGAAGAGTCTGTACAGCATCTTCGAGATGAGGCCACATACTGGCTGTCCCACCTGGCTTCTTTTTTAACTCTGATCATCTCAGATACCTTGAGATAATTAAATCACACTGCGTTCTTTCTGATTTTTTAATGTAAATCATTTCTGAGCAAGAAAGTCACATCTTCCCAGCCTCCCAAAGCCATTGTAAGTGCAGGGTTATTGTTTCATAAAGGAAGAGGAAGGTGAATGATTTGTGTCTCGGAAAGCTGTTATCCTGGCATCTCCTTTTCTGCCGAGGTGGTATAATGAGCAGCTCTACCCCACTTCCCACCATGGTGCCTGAGGCTTGCCCTAGAGGGAAATGCTCTTAAAGGAAAAACCACCAGCAAGGCCAGTTGTAACAGAGACTGGGGGAGTGGCTCGCAGCCTTGCTTCACCTCAAAAGGCGGTGGGGGGAGGTTCACGTCTTCTCACACCTGCAGCCATCAACCCCGGAGCGGGGAATCCTTACCTGCAGGGTGGCATTTACAATCTCAGACGCATTTCACAGTCTCTCCTTTGAGCAACTTCAGTGTATATGGGCTGGAAAAGAGGAAAAGTGTGTTACTTTTTTTAATGCAACAACGTATAACTGTGTCAACACATAAGACAGTCTGTCAAAGCTTTCTGCTGGTGTTGCTGCTGTGAATTAATTTTGAGCGTCACTTGTGAGCAGTAAACACTTTTGCAGTGTGAACAACTCTTTTGTACAGTAGGAGTTGTCGACAGCTTGCCATCCCCCCTTTAAGGGAGGAAGGAAACAGAGGCTGCCTCCTCCCTGACAAGTTAAGTTGGCTGGAGTAGGAGGAGCAGAAATTTGTGGCGCTCCCATTTTGCAGTTTTATCTTTTCTTTTGACCACTCGGCTGTTAGATTTTCAGTGAGACCGGAGAATAAACGTAGTGTGTAGAATTAAGAATCTGACTAAGCCACTGGGCATTTGACCACTTCTTGCTCTTTTAGAATTTGTTCTAGAATGTATGGTCTACATCACTTTTGCCCTTAAATTTGTTAGAGATATCACCGTAAAGAGCAAGATGCAGACACAACACGTCTGCCAAACACTGACTAGAGAGAAACGCTTCTCAGTGTTTCACATTTTATTGCTGTTATGTTGAATATTTAATTGAACTTTATTTACACAGTTAAAACATAATCACTTCACTAGGGTTGACACTTCGTGTAGCTCTATGTTCATGTTCACTCTTTTGTTTCTTTTATTTAAAGGTCTTCGTTCCTTCTTCCCTCTTCATCCCGTAACCAAATATTGAAGTCTGCAATTCTCTGTAACTGTGACAGACCCAAAGCTTTCTCTTCTGCCCATGCTGGCTCTGACAGCACTGAGAGCATTGTATGACACTGTAGCAGCAAGCTTCCTTGACTCTGACCCACATTTTTGAGATGTGTTCTTGAGTCCCCATCCCTTTCAAACCTGTTAAGAATCTATTGTTCACATTCTAGCAGCTACTGAAATATGTTTTACCATGCACATTCCTTAAGGTATATGTGCTTCGTGTGTTTATATGGAACCTATTCTATAAAGTCATGCTTCTCCTTTTGTCCTAAAATTCCTTCCTTCGGGTTTTGTAATGGGACCCGCTTGTTCTAACATCCTGAAACGTGTTGATTAAAGACCTTGTTCCACCTGTTCATATCCCACAGCTCGCAGCGTGGAGCCTAGAGACTTTCTGTCTCCACGCTTTCCTCTGTTTCGCTGCAGCCGGCCCTCCTGGCCACCTGGCGTAGTGCTCTTGCTGTGTGCTGTATGCAGAGGATGGTCTGCAAATGAGGATGACTGATTTGTCTCAATTCACAAATAAAGCAGCAACTAGAGGGTGGCAGGGGTGGATGAGGTGGGTTTTCACCCATTTGGCATCATCTTATGGGTTGAAAGAGTTCCAGGGGCCCTGTGAGAAGACCCCTGCCACTTGTTGAGAAGTTGAGTGCGCTGGGTGTTGAGCCCAAGGTGGGTGCCTCTGTGACAGAGCAGGCCTGAGGTCACCCTGGGGGTGTGAGGGATGCATGTGCCCTGTGGAATGGGCATGGTTTGCACATGGTACTGAAGTCAACCGGTACATAGCATCTGACCCCACCCCCATTTTTTTCCATTGGTTCTGAGCAGAGAAGCAGTTTTACACCCAGTGAAAAGGATACAACTCTTCTCTTTCCTAAGATGTGAACATTTGGAGAGGATTGGTCTTTTTCAGAGGCAAACGTGCTGTTTCTCTTGCCTACCTGGGAGAGTGGTTAACTCACCCCATTCCTGATGGTAGAGGGGAATCCATATCAAGATAACCTTCAAAGGGTTAACCAAGAAGGTTTTTAAAATGGAAATCATCATGAAATGTATGTAACATGAAAGGCAAATGCAAAATGCTTAAATGACAGGTGGCATCATTTGAAAAGGATGTGGGTGCTGATCCCAGAGCTGTGATCATACACAGCTGCATTAATTTGCCTAATCACTGGATTGCTGTAACCAGTATCTATAAATAAACACACCAACTAATCTTTTGATTATCCTTTTTTATGGCACATTTTCTTCTCCCTTCCTTTTTTTTTTCTTCTTCATGTCTTTTCATTGTGATTAAACCATATTCCTAAACTCTGTAATTCCACAGATTCTTTTATAACTGTTAAGCAACCAAAATAACTTTGGACAGTTCACAAAATGAGAAATACAGATGGCCGATAAATGTATGAGAAACTTTTTTATTGCTTTTAGAAAAATGCAAGGAAAAAAAAATCAATGAATTGTCATTTTTAAGTATCAGATAGGCAAAGGTTAAAATTATTAGAAAAACTCCAGTGTCGGCAAGAGTGTGAGGAAACAAGCATTTGTGTGCAGGGCCACTGGGCATGCATCCTGGTGTTCTGGCGTTAGGTATCAAAATGATCTGTGTGCATAACGTTGCACACTGGTTGACTTCTAGGGTTTTACCCAAAAATAATAGTGACAAAACAGGAAGATACTTTCTCAAGGATTTTTAGGTGGGCATTGTTTACAATGGTGGGAAAAATGGGAAACTAGAAATGATCATCAAATGAGAGCTCATGAAGTAAAGTCTGGTACATAAAGGAATACCGTGTATGTATTAAGAAAGATCATAAGATCTGTATTTATTACCAAGGACAGAGGTTACAATACATTGCAGTGTGGAAAATGCAAGTTACAAAACAAGGGGTATAATATGTTTGCAGTTTTAGTACATCCTGCTGGGTCAGGGCCCGACATTCTGAATTGTTAACAATTTCCTTAGTGTTGTCAGTGCTGCTGGTCTGTGGACCACACTTTGAGTGGCAGGTTAAAGTGTACACAGACATCTCTGTGTGAATAAACACTTGGAAATACACATGGAAGGTTTCCCGAGATGGTGAATCTGGATGATATTTACTTTTGTCTTTGTGCTTTTCTGTATTGTTTAATACTTTATAATGCATCTGTATCCAGCTTTACATAAACAATAAAGCTGGGTTTTAAATAATAAATAGCCTGTTGGACACATGTTTTTTTTAAAGTTGACTTCAAATCTACTTCTCAAACATTGAAAGGGGGAGGGAGCAGACAACCTGGGCCCATCTTTTTTTTATTTATTTATTTTTTTTTTATTTATTTTTTTTTTTTGAGACGGAGTCTCTCTCTGTCACCCAGGCTGGAGTACAGTGGCGCAATCTTGGCTGACTGCAGGCTCCGCCTCCCGGGTTCACACCATTCTCCTGCCTCAGCCTCCCAAGTAGCTGGGACTACAGGCGCCCGCCACCTTGCCCGGCTAATTTTTTGTATCTTTAGTAGAGATGGGGTTTCACCGTGTTAGCCAGGATGGTCTCGATCTCCTGACCTTGTGATCCACCCGCCTCAGCCTCCCAAAGTGCTGGGATTACAGGCGTGAGCCACCGCGCCTGGCCCATTTTTAAGGATGGGAGATCATTAGAATCACATGAGAGACTGAAAAACACAGATTCTCCAACCTGACCCCCAGAAATTCTGACTCAGCCACCCTTAAGTGGAGACATCAGTTTTTGACAAAAGTTCCCCTGGCGACTCTGACTCACACTAGGTCTGGCCCCATGCAGCCAGCGGGTGCCTTCATCAGTTTTGGGGCCCAGGCCTGCATTCGGAGGAGAGTCGCACCCTCCCTCTTGCTCTCCTCAGAATCATAGTGCTCTGGGGCATCAGGAGGTGATCTTGATATTCTCACGTAAGATTTCTATTTCCAACAGAAATTTCTTTGAAGTTTTTCCCCCAGTCTCCTTATAAGCTGTCCTAGCCTTCAGTGTTTGTATCCTAGGTCTGCTTAACAAATTATCACAAACTGGGCGATTTAAAACAATGTTTATTCTCTCACAGTTCTGGTGGCTGGAAGTCCAAAATCAAGGTGTTGCAGGACCACACTTCCTCCAAAGGCTTCAGGGCAAAATCCTCCCTTGCCTGTCCCAGCTTCTGGGGCGGCTCCAGGGAGCTCCTCAGCTCATGGCTGAACTACTCCAATCTCTGCCTCCACCTTCACATGGCCTTCTCCTCTGTCTTCTCTTTTGTGTCTTCTAAGGACACCTCCCTTGGATTTAGGGTCCACTCAGGTAATCCAGGATGATTTCATCTCAAGATTCTCAACTTCATTACATCTGCAAAGGTCCTTTTTCCATATAAAGTTTCATTTCCAGGTTCTAGAAGTTAGGACGCCTATATTGTTGGGGACCTCAATTCAACCCCCTACACCTTCTAAACTATTCAACAACAGTTTTGAAGTTAAGCAAAACATTCTAGATTTACCATTTTATTTTTCTCTGCCATTAAGTTCTCGGGTTTTATGTCTCTTCTTTATGTGTAACTATAGGAAGGTCTCCCATGAAAAAAACAGAACCATTGCCATGGGCAGTCAGTATCTACTCTAGCAATGTGTCTGCCCCGTGAAGCTCAGTCTTCTGTCCTGGTGGGTCTCCCTCTTGTCAAGCAGTTTTCTCAGCCATCAGAGGGGCTGGGAGAGCCAGGCCTCACCAACACTTTCTCTGAACACATTCCCACTTCTTGCCTGTGCTCTTCTTTGCCCAGGCTCTCCTAGGATGCAGAAATTAAGGAGGTGTTTGCTGAGGAATAAAACTAATGTCTCAGTAGAAATTTAAGAAAAAGGTCATCATAAGTCTATTATTGATTGTGTTCAGTTGGACTTTGAACAAATTTGGGGCCACTTTCCCCACCCCAGCCCTCAAGGAGAAAGAGAAAGGAAAAGACTAAAATGAGTGTGGCCATGTATCCCAGATTACTGCCTTCAAGAAGTCCTTTCCTGTAAACCGTTTTTTGATTGTTCTTGTTCTGGTAAGGGAGGGTGAACTGGGTTTGATACTGAGACTGCCACAAGTCTGTCTCTTTTTTTGTGTTTTACTGACTCGATCCTTGCTTCATGCTACAGATTTCTCACAGTGGGTATTTTTAGTTGAGGAGGAGGTTTCTCAAAAATGCTTTGCCGATGTCTGGTCATGCACAACCCTTGGGCATCCCCAGTGAAGTGCTTTGAGTCATGGCCCCTTAAAGTCCCAAGCAGAGAGGATGTGCATTTGGCCCATGGTGTGCTTTGCCTGGACATGTGTCATTTCCCAAAATATGCAGGAGGAGAACCAGATTAGTAAAAGGAAACCTTGTCACACATGGTAGGGTTCTGCTGCCCCAGAATCAACCTTTACAACTGGAAAGGTTCAGCCTTTCTTACTTGGAAGGGTCATATTCCTTGGCCTGCAGTTAACACAGTCTTACTAATAGATAGGTAGCCTCACACCAGAAATGGGGGACAAAAGGCAGAATTACTAAACATTTAAGCAACACGTGAGTAAAAATATTTGGCCTCTTTTTTTCTTTGTTTAAAATATGCAAAGGCAGCTGAGCACGGTGACTCACGCATGTAATCCCAGCACTTTGGGAGGCCGAGGTGGGCGAATTACCTGAGGTCAGGAGTTCGAGACTAGCCTGACCAACATGGTGAAACCCCGTCTCTACTAAAAATATAAAAAAATTAGCTGGGCGTGGTGGCGGACGCCTGTAATCCCAGCTACTCGGGAGACTAAGGCAGGAGAATTGTTTGAGCCTGGGAGGTAGAGGTTGCAATGAGCCAAGATTGTGCCACTGCACTCCAGCCTGGGCGTGACAGAGTGAGATTTATCTCAAAAAATAATAAATAAATAAATAAATAAATAAATAAAATAAATAAAATGCAAAGGCTTTTTGCTCCAAAATAGCTGAAATTTAGATATATATCTTTTTATTAAAATAATGTTATTATTTAAAGAAGCAAGTAATAACCATTAAGATAAGTTAGAAAATTTTAAAAATCAGAAGCAGCAGCAAGAAGGAACCCTATCTACCTAGAGCTTCCCAGGGTTCCAGGCTGGTTGCAGAGTCAGAGCCCTCTTATCTAACCTGACTGGGACTGGATGTTTTCTCGTTAGTTGAAAAATCAATTAAACAGTGAATCATTTTTTTAAAAGACACTACATAGCCTCAATCATGTATTTAATCTAAAGTCGCAAATGAACAGTGATTTGCCAATCTTTTGATGTGGGCCCAAGGCCTTTTCTTGGAGTTTGGGTCTGCTGATTGGAATTTCATGTAATCTTTCATGCACATTATTGCATGATTTCCATTTTTAGTCTCTTTAAGTGAGGAATTTTTTAAGACACTTGCAACACAGTCTGACTGCAAAGTCATTTTAAATTTTTATTATTTCCCCAATCTTTCACAGTTGTCTCAATCATATCTAATTCAATGGCAGATTTCCTCTAGTGACTTACTTTCATTTCTTTGATTTTACTAAATTTTCATACAAATAACTTTATTTTCACACTCATATTTCATGGGCCAACATAATATTTAATTTCTGTAATTACAAAGCAAGTACAGCTGGCATTAACAGTTTATGCAGAGAGAGCTAATGTGCTCCAGCATACCAGAGAGAACATTCAATATTCATTTGACCACAGTATTGGTCAGTATATTTTATACAGGGGATGGAGAATGCGGATTGATCCATCCAGTTGATTAGGGCCCATTGGTTAAAAGACTTTCTGTTGGATAGTTTCTGAACTCCTCCCAAAAATTCATCAGTAAAAACCCGTTCAAAAAGCAGGCAGCCTTCAGATGATTTGAAGGGTTCTGCCAAACATAGGGACCCACTTGGCAAATTAAGATCCATGACAAGACTCAAGATATTTGAAGGAGGCTTATGGTTATGCAAATATTTGGCTTCCTCTGAAGGGCCACTAAACATATCAGTGAAGATGTTTGTGAACTAGGCAAGCTTTGCTCTGATAACCTTGTACTTAATTGATTTTCCTAATGGTTTATTTTAATAAAGTAGGGTTTTTTATTTCAAATGTGTTTAACACGTTATTAAATGCCCGCAGAGTTTGGTACCTGCTGAAGTAGAGAAAGCAGGTGTTCTACTCATGTTCTATGGATAAAGAAACGAAGTCAAAGACGTTTTATCCCATGAGAGTAGTGACCATCATGGACCTCTTCTTGTGATGTTTGATTTAAACTTCTCAACTCTATGGTCCTCTCCCCATTTTTAGGGTGCTGGTGAGGCCTTAATGAATAAGCTTTGTGAGGGATATGTCTGTCTTGTTCATTGATGTCCCCAGCAGCTGGCATGAACAGGTAAATGAATGAATGAGACCAGTCACACTGCTAGCAAGAGCCAAAGTCGGGGTGAGAGCCAGGTCTTCTGACTCTTGATCCTGTGTCTTTCTAGTACATCAAAATCTGCTAGTCCTTTGCTGGCTTTTCTGGGTCCTTAATGTTCCCCTGACCTGAGCAACACCCATTGTCTAGTCACAGATTGCGACAACACAAACCAAGAGCAACTCCCTGATTTTGACAGATTTGGCGTTTTTGAGCTTCAGAATTATCTGGCAATGTCCCAGTCAGCAGATTTTTTTTTCAAGGTGGATGAACATTGTGTTTTAAGAGATTGTTTTTACTAGTAACTAAGAACTTCTAAATATTTGTTTTATTTAAAATATTTTTACCCCCTAAGAATGTTCAGTAAATGTTAATTATATCCTTTCAACAACTTTTGCAGTTATTGGGTAATATTAAATCCTGATATTTTTCAATAAATAATTGCTTTTTCATCTGCTGGGTAACAGTATATATTTTTAGAAGGTTGTTTCTGCAACTGTTCAGCTATTCTGTATATTCAAATTTCAGGCTTTTCAGTTTAAATTGATAGCTCAGTAAACTGACACCGCAAATCAAGTAGAAGATTGAAGATAAGCATTTCTCTATAATGTATAGGGTATTTTAAATAATGCATTTTTGGACATTATATTAGTGTGTGTTTAAGTTGATTTTGGTATACGTGAATTACTCTCATTTATGTTTCTCATTAAGTCTTCATATTATAGTTGTTGATTGAAACTAACATAATTAGGTAAAGACAGAACTGGGCCCATAGGAGACCCTGGAAGAGTCATGACTGAATCATCATTTTGAAATGTAGCCACATGGGCATGACAGATATAAATACAAACAGTTCCTACAACATGTAGATAAAAGTTCCCAAATGTCATAGGCACATGGAAGCTTGCAAGTGCCACCTAAAGACTTGCATATAAATAAAGTCTGCATTTTATATGATGTCATGTCACATGTTTGTGCAAATGATAAAATGTAATATTTAATTTAGGTAAAATACTCTGAACATTTGCTATATACTTGAAACTGGGCTCAAATTTTACTTTATATGTATTGTCTCCTTTAATCATCGTAAAAATCTTGTTTGGTAAGTACTGTTATCTCCATTTTGTGATATTGGGTTTAAAGGAGGTAAGGAACATTTTCTAGATCTAGGTAGTGAATGGCAGAGCTTAGAACCAAACCCAGGTCTGGTTAGGCGCCCGCTCCCACGCCTTAATGACTGGAACTGGACTGTGCTGCCACCTTCTTGGATAACTGCAAATAACAAATGTTCCTTTGTTTATTCCACTTTGACATCAGATACTTACAGTGACCCTGTTGGCTTAATATGGTCCACTTTTCTTAAGAGCGCACCTTGGTCTTTCCATGACCAAGGCATTTTCATTAATCAAATGCATGTCTCTTGGATTACTGAGACAATATGAACATTAACAAGTAAATTCTAATTCATGAGTACTGATCATTGATATGCCTGTATTAACAAGAGGTACATATAGATACAACAAAATTATTTATCAGAACTCTTACCAGCTGTGAGGCAGGATCTTTGAAAGGAATACACTCTCCCAGTGAGACTAGTGATGTACTTAGATGCAATAAAGTGGGCTTCCAGAGAGCTGTTTTAATCACTGGAGAGCAACTTTTTTTCCTAACTTGCAATCCGTCTGCTTAAAAGGGATATTTACTTGTGGTATATCATGATCTTTTGATCCTGTTTGTATTATCCATAGAGCAGAAAAAGCTAGTCAGTAACAAAGAGAAGTCAGCTGTGTGAAGCTACTGTCCCTGTTCCCTTAGTATGAATAATAGATGGTTCCCCTTCAGATTTCTTGGTTAGTATGACATTCCTGAAGGATGTCCATAGGAGATGGCTTTGCTTTAAAGCTTATTACCTTAAATTTTAATTGCTTTTGGAACTTCGACTTTAAGGAACTTTACATTCTTTATTAGACTTAAGTGTCTTTAACATAGCCACATAAATGAAACTACAATGAATCATACAGGAAAATATTGTAGTCAATAAACACTGCAGAATACTTTATAACTTAGATGCTTGTAAATATGGGATGAAGTAGAAAATAGTGAAAGCAGAGAAGGTGGAAAAGACTTTAGAGGAAAAGGGCCTAAACTTAGGTAAGGTAAAGTTTATTCTTGCTTGGTATAAAAAACACAAAATAATGGAGAAATGTATATTGATCCAAAACATAAGTAAAGGCTACACAAGAATGCTGAAAATTAAGCACAGGAACAAGGAAGAATCAAAGACATTAAAGAAAAAAGAAAAAAGCAAAGCTAACCACATATACACTCTCTAGAATTACCTGTTTTGTCATTGATGGGATTCATGAATTAGTTCCTTTGTTCATAATTCCATAATTATTTTTGAGCACCTGTTGTGTCTTAGGTAGTAGTCTAGGTGCTAGGACTCAGTGATGCACAGGGGAGCAGAGTCCTTGCTCTTAAGCAGCTTACAGTTGAGTGGAGGAGGCTATAAATGAGCATTCATCATAGGAATGAGTAAGGCTGTGATTGCAGAAGTATAGGATGCTATAGAACTACAAAAAAAAAAAAAAAAAGTCAACCTAACAGTAAAGAAGTAAACAAGACAGGGAGAGTCAGAAAGGTTCTGAGGGGAAGTGCTTTCTAATCTTAAACCTAAAGGATGAGTTAGCCAAGGAGAGGGGAGAGGGAAGGAATGAGCCTGTCAATCCCAGATGAGAAAAGAATTGAAATTCAGGATGGCTGGAGCAGAGAGCAGGGTAGGAGGAGTGTTGAAAGATGAAGCTGTAGAGGGAGCAGCGTCCTGCTCATAAACAGCCTTGGAAGCCGTATTTGAGATTCTTCCCAAGATCGGTGGGATGAAGGGAAGTGACATGATCAGATTTCCATGTTGAAAGATTATGGAGCGTGCTGGGCGCATGTGCCGTGAGAAGTGGGCCGGAGAGACGAGAAACACCCAACCCTTAGTTCTTTCTTCTGAACAATGGCTGAATTCATAGACAGTACTTCAAGTTATTGTGGGAAATGTTATTCATCTTTGCCAGAAGAAGAAGGAGCAACCCATGTCTGTCATTTTCACAGAGGGAAGTTGAAGCTGCACATGTGCTTGGACATAGGGAATGATCAGAGAAAAGACTGAAAAAAGACATCCCTTGGTGCTCGAGGCATCTATCAAATATCAAAGCCTGCTCCAGAGGCATCCCAGCCTGGTGAGAACACCTCTACATAGAAGTATATCCAGGGAGCTATCTTGTCACTGTAGGCGCAAATTACTTAACCAAGAAGACTTAACGTGGTAGCAGTTGCTTCTAGACAGTGTGGACCTGGTCTTCCCCATATGGTATTGACCATCACTGCCATCACATCACCTTGTTTTAAGGGCAAGAATAAAGCCACTGCATGACTCTCTTTTTTTAAATTTTTATTTTAGTTTTGGGGGTAAATGTGAAGGTTTGTTACATAGATAAACATGTGTCACAGCGATTTGTTGTACATGTTATTACATCACCCAGTTATGCTCCTCTCCCTCCTGCCCTGCTTCCTCAAGTAGACCCCAGTGTCCATTGTTTCTTTCTTTGTGTTCATAAATTCTTATCATTTAGCTCCCACTTATAAGTGAGAACATGTTATATTTGGTTTTCTGTTCCTGCATAAGTTTGCTAAGGGTGATAGCGTCCAGCGCCATTCATGTTCCTGCCAAAGACATGCTCTTGTTCTTTTTTATGGCTGCATAATATTCCATGGTGTATATGTACCACATTTTCTTTATCCAGTCTGTCATTGGTGGGCATTTAGGTTGATTCCATGTCTTTGCTATTGTGAACAGTACTGCAGTGAACATTTGCATGTGTGTGTCTTTATGGGAGAATGCTCTGTAATCCCATTAATGGGATTGCTGGATCGAATGGTAATTCTGTTTTTTGCTCTTTGAGGAATCGCCATACAGCTTTCCACAATGGTTGAACTCATTTACAATCCCACCAACAGTGTATAAGGGTTCCCTTTTCTCGGCAACCTTGCCAGCACGTTATTGTTTGACTTTTTAATAACAGCCATTCTGACTGGTGTGAGATGGTATCTTGTTGTGGTTTTGATTTACATTTCTATAGTGATCAGTGATATTGACCTTTTTTTCATATGCCTGTTGGCTGCATGTATGTCTTCTTTTGAGAAGTGTTTGTTCATGTCCTTTGCCTACTTTTGAACAGGGTTGTTTATTTTTCTCTTGTAAATTTGTTTAAGTTCCTTATAGATACTGGATATTAGACCTTTGTTGGATGGGTAGTTTGCAAATATTTTCTTCCATTCTGTAAGTTATCTATTTACTCTATTGATAATTTTTTTTGCTGTGCAGAAGCTCTTAAGTTTAATTAGATTCAATTTGTCAATTTTTGCTTTTGTTGCAATTGCTCTTGGTGTCTTTGTCATGAAATCTTTGCCCGTTCCTATGTCCAGGATGGTATTGCCCAGGTTATATTCCAGGGTTTTTATAGTTTGGAGTTTTACATTTAAGTGTTTAATCCATCTTGAGTTGACTTTTGTACATGGTATGAAAAAGGGGTCCAGCTTCAATCTGTGTATAGCTAGCCTGTTATCCCAGCACCATTTATTGAATAGAGTCTTTTTCCCATTGCTTGTTTTTGTCAGCTTTGTCAAAGATCAGATGGTCATAGATGTGTAGCCTTATTTCTGAGCTCTCTATTCTGTTTCATTGGTTTATATGCTTGTTTTTGTAGTAGTACCATGCTGTTTTGGTCACTATAGCCCTATAGTGTAGTTTGAAGTCAGGTAAAGTGATTCCTCCAGCTTTGTTCTTTTTGCTTAGGATTGCATTGACTATTTGGGTTCTTTCTTCGTTCCATATAAATTTTAAAATAATTTTTTATAGTTCTGTGAAGAATGTCATTGGTAGCTTGATAGGAATAGCACTGAATCTGTAAATTGCTTTGGGCAGTATAGCCATTTTAATTATATTGATTATTCCTATCTATGAGCATGGGATGTTTTTCCATTTGTTTGTGTCTTGTCTGATTTCTTTGAGTAGTGTTTTGTAATTCTCATTGTAGAAATCTTTCACCTCTCTGATTAGCTGTATTCCCAGGTTTTGTGTGTGTGTGTGTGTGTGTGTGTACCAATTATGAATGGGATTGCCTTTCTGATTTGGCCCTCAGTTTGGTTATTGTTGGTGTATAGGAATGCTAGTGATTTTTGTACATTGATTTTGTATCCTGCAACTTTGTTGAAGTTGTTTAAGAACTGAAGAGCTTTTGGGCCAAGACTATAGGGTTTTCTAGGTATACAATCATGTTGTCTGCAAATAGAGATCATTTGACTTCCTCTCTTCCTATTTGGATACTCTCTATTTCTTTCTCTTGCCTGATTGCACTGGCTAGGAATTCCAGTACTATGTTGAATAAAGTGGTGAGAGAGGGTGCCCTTGTCTTGTGCCAGTTTTCAAGGGAAATGCTTCCAGCATTTGCCCATTCAGTAATATGTTAGCTGTGAGTTTATCATAGATGGCTCTTATTCTTTTGAGGTATGTTCCTTCAGTACCTAATTTATTCAGAGTTTTTAACATGAAGAGATGTTGAATTTTATCAAAAGCCTGTTCTGCATCTACTGAGATAATCGTGTGGTTTTTGTCTTTAGTTTTGTTTATGTGATGAATCACATTTATTGATTTTCGTATGTTGAACCAACCCTACATCCCAGGGATGAAGACTGCTTGGTTATGGTGGATTCACTTTTTGATGTGCTGCTGGATTTGGTTTGCAAGTATTTTGTTGAGGATTTTTGCATGGGTGTTCATCAAGGATATTGACCTGAAGTTTTCTTTTTTAGTGTGTCTCTGCCAGGTTTTGGTATCAAGATGGTGCTGGCCTCATAGAGTGAGTTGGGGAGACATTTCTCCTCCTAATTTTTTGGAATCATTTCTGTAGGAATGGTACCAGCTCTACTTTGTACATCTGATGGAATTCAGCTGTGAATCCATCAGGTCTTGTGCTTTTTTGGTTGCTAGGCTATTTATTGCTGAATCAATTTCAGAGCTCATTGTTGGTCTGTTCAGGGAATCAATTTCTTCCTGCCTCAGTCTTAGGAGAGTATGTGTGTCCAGGAATTTATCCATCTTGTCTAGGTTTTCTAGTTTGTGTGTGTAGACGTGTTTGTAATAGTTTCTGATGGTTGTTTTATTTCTGTGTGGTCAGTAGTAACATTCCCTTCATCATTTCTAATTGTGTTTATTTGGATCTTCTCTCTTTTATTCTTAGTCTAGCTGATGGCCTATCCATTTGATTATTTTTTTCAAAAAAGGAAATCCTGGATTCATTGATCTTTTGAATTTTCATGTCTCAGTATTCTTCAGTTCAGCTCTGATTTTTGTCATTTCTCATCTCCTGCTTGCTTTGAGTTTGTTCTTTCTTCTCTAATTCATCTAGTTGTGAAGTTAGGTTGTTAATTTGAGATCTTTCTAACTTTTTAATGTGAGGATTTAGTGCTATGAATTTCCCTCTTAACACTGCCTTAGCTGTGTCCCAGAGATTCTGGTACGTTCTATCTTTGTTCTCATTATTTTCAAAGAACTTCTTGATTTCTGCCTTCACTTCATTATTTACCCAAAAGTCATTCAGGAACATGTTTCATTTCCATGTGATTGTATGGTTTTGAGCAATTTTCATTGTGTTGACTTCAATTTTTATTGTGCTGTGGTCTGAGAATATGTTTGGTGTGATTTTGGTTATTTAACATTTGTTGAGGATTGTTTTATGTCCAATTATGTGGTCTATTTTAGATTATGTGCCTTGTGGAGATGAGAAGAATGTATATTCTGTTGTTTTGGGATGGAGACATTTGTAAAGGTTTATCAGATATGTTTGGTCCAGTGCTAAGTTTAGGTCCTGAATATGTTTGTTAATTTTTCGCCTCGATGATCTGTCTAATACTGTCAGTGGAGAGTTGAAGTCACCAACTACTACTGTGTAGGAGTCTGTATCTCTTTGTAGGTCTCTAAGAACTTGCTTTAAGAATCTGGGTGCTCCTGTGTTGAGTGCCTTTATATTTAGGATAGTAGGGTGTTCTTGTTGAGTTGAACCTTTTACCATTATGTAATGCCCTTCCTTGTCTTTTTTTATCTTTGTTGGTTTGAAATCACCTTTGTCTGAAATTAGCATTGTAACCCCTGCTTTTTTTCTGTTTTCCATTCGCTTGGTAGATTTTTCTCCATCCTTTTATTTTGAGCCTATGAGTGTCATTAAGTGTGAGATGTGTCTCTTGAAGACCACATACCGTTGGGTCTTGCTTTTCTATCCAGTTTGCCACTCTGTGCCTTTTAAGTGGGGGCATTTAGCTCATTTACATTCAAGGTTAGTATTGTGTGTGTGAATTTGGTTATGTCATTGTGCTGTTAGCTGATTATTATGTTGGCTTGTTTGTGTGGTTGCTTTACAAGTAACACTGGTCTGTGTGTTTAAGTGTGTTTTTGTATTAGCTGATAGCGGTCTTTCCTTTCTATATTTTGTGCTCCTTTCAAGATCTCTTGTAAGGCAGGTCTGGTGATAATGAAGTTCCTCAATATTTGCTTATCTGAAAAGGATCTTATTTCTCCTTCACTTAGGAATCTTAGTTTGGCTGGTTATGAAATTCTTGGTTGAAGATTTTTTTCTTTAAGAATGTTGAATATAGGCCCTGAATCTCTTCTGGCTTGTAGGATTTCAGCCTTAGTGGTTCACTGTTAGCCTGATAGGGATCCCTTTGTAGGTGACCTGCCCTTTCTCTCTAGTTGCCTTTAACATTCTTTCTTTCATTTCAACCTTGGAAAATCTGACAATTATATGTCTTGGGGATGATCTTTTTGTGGAGAATCTTGCAGGAGCCACTGTATGATTCTCTCAAAAAAATAAATAAATAAATGGCATACATTTTAGAGGATGGCCTGGAGAAGAAAAGGATTAATGACAGGGAGATCAGTTTGGGGACAGACAGTGAGATCTTGGACTCTCATCTTGTTTGATCTGCAGAAAAATAGTCAAGAAGGCAAACATTAATAGCCTGATAATGTCATCTCTGATTTAAATTTGAGATGGCAAAGTATGTACTAGTGAGGGAGAATTGCAAGTTGTAAGCCATCATTTCTCTTATTTTACATGTATATATTTTGCATATGCAGAGAGCTTTCCTGCATGGTATCCTAACACCCATTGTGACTCACAGAAGCATCCACTCAGCAAATACTAATTAATCACCTGATGTGTTCCAAGTATTGTCCTAGATGGTAACAATATGGCATAACACAAGATACAAGATTCCTACCCTTGTGGAAACTCACTTTCTGTTTTAGGAATGCAGACAACAAACTAGCTGTCAAATTAGTGAACAGTATCCTTTCAGAGAACGCTGAGTGCAATCAGGGTAATAAAGGGAGCTATGTAATCCAGAGGAGGGCAGTGTATAGGAAGATGTGTATGGGCAGGTTGGGTAATGCCTAACACAGGAGATGAGACCTAAATGAGGAGAACCCTACCTCCTAAAACCTGGGGGAGGATCCTTCCAGGCTGGAGCACACAGGATAGGTTTAAAGAGATCCACAGGTCAAGTGACTGGAGAAGGGGAAAGAAAAGGAGTACAGGCATGAATGAGGAAATTGAGGCAGCCAGGGCCTTGCAGGCTTGGGCCTGCACCTCAGATGCTGTTCTGTGAGCAATGGGACATCTAAAGTTTGAGTTTTTAAGCAGAAGAGCGATGTGATCTGACATACATTTTTAAAAGTGTATCTGGCTGCTCTGTGGAGAACGGCTTCTACAGAGGCAAAAGTAAAATCAGAGAGACCATCAAGAAGGCTTTTTTGCAAGCCCAGGAGAGAGATGGTGATGGTCTGGATAGAAGATGGCAAGCTAGTGCCACAACTTTCAAAGTGTGGTCTGTGGGTTCCTGGAGGCCCGCAAGATCTTATTGGGAAATGCAAGGTTAAAACTATTTTCGCAGTAATAGCAAGATGCTTTTTGTCTTTTTCACAGTATTGACATGTGCACTGCCAGTGCAATGTAATGGTGGGGAAAACTACTGGCACCTCAGCATGAAATAACATAGTGGTACCAAACTGCTAGTTTTTCACCAGCACATACTTACAATAGAACAGAACGCCAATTTCACTTCAGAATATCCTGTATGAAGCAGCAACAATTACTGTTTTTATTAAATCTCAACTTTTGAGTGATATCTTTTTAATATTCTGTGTGACAAAATGGGAAGCACACATAAGCCCTTCCACCGTATACCAGAGTATACTGGTTATCTCCAGGAAAAACCCGTGTGCAGTTTGAGTCACAAGCTGAACTGGCTACTTTTTTCGTGGAATGCCAATATGACTTAAAAGAACAACTAACAGACAAACTCTAGTTACTCCAATTTGGGTATTTGTTTGACAGATCTTTTATCAAAAATGAATGAAGTGCCCTGATACTTCAAGAAAAACAACTGACAGTATTTGTTGCCAATGACAAAATTTGAGCTTGAAACAAAAATTAGGATTTTGGAAAACACATAGCTGCCACTGTAAAGCTTGATAACTTCCCAATATATGAAGGACTTTTTCTGATGAGATTGATGGTGATGTTAATGAATGTGGAGAATTTGGTATTGGATCACAAAATGTGAAACATTCAAAAGATCTCAAAGATCTCCGAACTTAGTGAACAGGTATTTCCAATTGACCAAATGTGTAATGTTATAAAATTATGCACAGGTGAAAAATCCATTCAAAATGCAAGATAGACAAATAGATTTTAATATTAACAAAATAAGAAAAGTTTTTATTGACAGATTTTCAGGTACCACATTTCAGACTCTACATTTTAAAAACTACCACTTGTTGATTTCTGGTGTAGAATCAGAGAATAGCCACAGTTATCAAAAGATGATGAAAATACTTCACCCATTTCCAACTATGTATCTGTGTGAGGCTAGGTTTTCTTCATATCCTTCCATCAAAACACCATAGAGCAACATATTGAAGGCAGTACCAGATATGAGAATCCAGCAGTCCTCTATTAAGCCAGATATTAGATTTGCAAAAATGTAAAAGTGTTACTTCTCTCACTTATGTTTTGTAAAATGTATTAATTTTCATAAAATATGTGATTTGTGTTAATATACAATGATTTTATTGTTTTTCAAATACAGTGAATTCTATTTTTTTAAGTTTTGTTTTTATTTCTAATATGGCACATATCAATAGATATAACCCACATAATCAAGACCTCTTTGGGGATTTTATTAATTGTTAAGAGTGTAAAGGAGTCCTCAGACCAACATGTCTAAACACTGAGCTAATGAAAGTGATTAGTTTCGAGATGTATTATGGAGGCAGGGCAGATGGAAGTCTGTATATTCTCTTTTATTCATCTTCAGATATTTGTCCCAAGCAGTTGTGATGAAAAAGACTGGAAAGAAGTAGGTTTGGAGGGAGGATGGAAGCAAGAATTCTTTTTTGGCCATGTTAAACTTAAGATGCATGTTGAATATACAAGTTCAGGTGCTGAGTAGGAAATTGGATATGGAAATTCAGGAAGAGGTCAGGGGCAACATATAATAAATTTGAGAGACTTCAGCATATAGGTGACAAAACCACAGGCCTGGGAGTGAGTATAGTTAGAGGAAAGAGAAAAGTCCAAGGATGGAGCTCCAAGACATGCCAGCATTTAGATGGGGAGCAGAGGAGGAGGAGCAGGGGAGAACCCCTGGGAGGGAGCCACAGGTGAAGCTGATGAGAAGTCAGGACAGTGTGGTGCCCCTGAAGCCACAGGAAGAAGTGGTTTCATGGAGGAAGTTGACGACTGAGTCAAGTGATAGTGAGAAGTCTTGTAAGATGAGAATAGAGAGTTGAGCATGGACTTGGCAAGACGGGGATCATCACTAACCTTGATAAAAACAGTTTCTCTGGAGTGACAAAAAATCTACAACAGGTTAAGGAATGAAAGAGAAACGAGGAAATAATGGCAGCAAGTAAAGACAACTATTTTGAGGGTCTTCCTTCAGAACAGGGGCAGAGAAAGGGACTGGTTCTGGAGGAAGCTATCCCGTCAAGAAGGGATTTAAGATATGCCAAGGGAAATGGTCCATGAGAGAGAAATTGATGTCCCAGGGACAGCGAAGGTAAATTCAGGAACAGATTCCCTAGTGAGAGAGAGGGGATGGGGATCCAGAGCTCAAGAATAGTGATTGATTCCTGAGGCGGGGAAAGAGCAAACAGAAAGCCCAAGAATGGGGCAGGTCATCCCTCTGTCCTCAATAAAAAGGTTAACTGGGGAACAACTAAAATTGAAGAAAGTTACAAAAGCTGTAAGACAAGAAGGGCGTAGATTCTGTATTTGGGTGGTTGGTTGCTTTTCGCTGGCTTAAGTCTAGAGTAATGATAGACATTCTCCACTGCTCCAGCCATTTGGCCCCTTATGAGTTGGCCTCCTCTGTCTGATCTCAGGCTGTTTCCAAAGCTGGGAAGGAAGAAGGGAAGAATTAGACAAAAAGTGCTTTGTGATTTCTTTGGTAGTTCACTTTCAGTAAGAAGCCATGGAAGTGTAATGCAGTGTCCACTCATCTCTAACTAGATTCTTCTTGACCTTTCCTTATTATGTCAATTGGGGGAGGAGATGGCTCTGGAGTTGAAATGTCTCCGTTCTCCTTTGGAGACAATAGGGATTGACAGCTTGAACAGGTAAGCTTAGTCAGGGCTATATTTCATCCCAAGCACATGCTGTCCACCTTCCCATGAGGATATATTAAATATTATTATTACTATTGATAATTAATACCAGTCATTCCCTTGAGATCTCAGGTTAGTGATACATAACTAAGTCTGCGTCATTTCAAGACATCTCCCAGGTGAGGGGGTGGTTTAAGAAACAAAAGGAAGTGAACTGTGTCTGGTTTCATTATGAGGCTGGGACTTGTATCAGTCCTCACGCCCCATGGGCAGGACTCAGCGGAGAGCAGAAATCCTGAAATCTGTTTCATCGTTTAACATCCTCTTGTCTTATATAGTTCTCAGTAGGAGAAATAAATAGATGTGGTAAATATTTATTCAGAGTTTCCTCTTGGAATTTACCAAGCAGGATTTGACACAGCATACACACTGAGCCAATTCCTAAAGGGTATTGTTTACTGAGTTAGTTTTCACCCCGACTGCCCACTGCTTTGTAAGCCTTGTACAGTTCCATGATAAAAAGAAATTCCCTTGAGCACAGTTCTCTTTCATGTGCTCCTTTGCCACTGAGTGAATAGACAGAAGAAAGAAGAAGGAAACAAGGGGCGAGACCCAAGTGAGTTGACATTTAATAATAGGAATAAGTGCCAAGACCTACAGTTGTATCCCACACCCCCACCAAAAAAAAAAAAAAAAAAAAAAAAACTGGCCGGGGTGGTGTCTCCCACCTGTAATCAATATGTGAAAAATCCTTGGGGATTTCATTTCTGTAAGCTCAATCCTAGCCAGTGATGTGATGTAGCTGCCCAAAACATTAATGAAATCGTGGTCTGCATTGTAGGACTAAGAAGGTGAAAGATAGTTCTATGTACTCATCACTAGTAAAATTGTGCTTTATTTGAGATCACATTTGATAGATATATTGGCAAATGTATTATTGGCTATAACATGGAGTGGGGTTTTTTTTGTTTGTTTGTTTGTTTTGTTTTGTTTTGAGACAGAGTCTCGCTCTGTCGCCAGGCTGGAATGTAGTGGCACGATCTCAGCTCACTGCAACCTCTGCTTCCTGGGTTCAAGCGATTCTCCTGCCTCAGCCTCCCAAGTAGCTGGGACTACAGGCACACACCACCACACTCAATTAATTTTTGTATTTTTAGTAGAGACGGGGTTTCACTATGTTGGCCAGGATGGTCTCGATCTCTTGACCTCGTGATCCACCTGCCTCGGCCTCCCAAAGTGCTGGGATTATGGGAGTGAGCCACCACGCCCAGCCTATAATGTGGTTTTAAATTGAAATTATGATTTTTAAATTTAGAATTTAAATATTTTTAAGGGCCAATGGCCCAAGACAGTGATAGAGAACCTGAAACCATGTCAAATAACATTTGAAGGAACTAGAAACAACTATCCGGAGACAAGACTTGGGGAAAGAGGAGGCAGAGCCACTGCTTACTCCCTACCATGTATGTAGGTGTTACCCTTCCTCTGGTTGCCTTGTAGGGCAAAACCAGTGTTTTTAGGCTATAAGGAGGCAGATTTGCCTGTAATGATGTATGCAATGATCTGGTACATATAATTCTCCAAAACTGACTTGGCAGTACCTTTCTTCTCATTGGAAGTATTTAATCAGTGCCGCCCACTTGATGGTCAAGACTTTGACACATTGAACTAGCTGATCCCCAAAATGCCTGTCACCTCATAATAGCACAGTCATGCATTACTTAACAATAGGATGCATTCTGAGAAGCACGTCATTAGGCAGTTTCATCATTGTGCAAACATCATAGAGTGTACTTAATGCACACCTAGATGGTATGGCCTACTGCACACCTAGGCTGTATGGTATAGCCTACTGCTCCTAGGCCACAAACCTGTACAGCATGTTAGTCTACCAAATACTATAAGCAGTTGTAACACAGTGGGAGGTATTTGTGTATCTAAACATAGAAATGGTACAGTAAAAAATGGTGTTAGAATCTTATGGGACCACCATCATATATGCAGTCTGTTATCAACTGAAATGTAATTTTTCAGCACATGACTTTATTTACTTCACAGAAAGTGTAGGTTTGCTTTTCATTAACCATCTACTTAATTAAAATAATGAGCTATGAAGGTCAAATAAAAAGGGGTGGCCACTTCTCCAGAGCTACTTTCGGTACCTGAGGATAATTTTATGGAATAAATATCTTTGAAGTGTTCTAGCTTTTTTGAAACTTTAGCTTTAAAAAATGAAAAGGCCCTTTCCTAGCAGTCCTTGTCTCAAAGAGAAAAAGAAAAATATATTGAATGCAGACTGAGGTCAGCAAGCCCCTCTGCCCTGTTTCCTTCTTCCCTCTTCTGAAGCTCAGTTGCTTGAGAAAGGAGCTTTGGAGAGAACAGGAAACAAAGTTGATGCAAGAGTCGCACTAAGTCTAAGAGAAACTGTTGGTGCAATCTGTAGTTGTATTGTGGGATAAGTCTTAAATAATTACTTTGAAGCTTGGAGCCCCAAATTTTTTAATTTAAGGTCTAAAAATTCAGTCTTTTAAAGCAGATTTTGATGACTAAAACCAGGAAAATGGCCCCATCCTTCACTTTTCTTCTTGTTCAGTTGGTTAGCAGTAGAATTACCACCCCCATAAACAGATAAAAGGACTGAAAAACAGGAAGCAACATCAAATAGTTTTAAATTACTTTGGGAAACTCCTGAAAGTGGGTGTAATATGTGTGGGCCTTTAAAAATGAATCATATTTATGCATTTGATGTACAGCTACTTAATTATTTTTTACAGTTCAGCCTAACGTTCATTGGTATTTTTATTTTCCTGTCTATGTTTTGGTCCTTATTTGCCATGTATAACTGCTGCTGGTATGTGTCCCACTGGTACACTGAGTTGTTCAACCAGCTACTGATAAACGCATTACAAAGTATGTATGGAATAAAGAAACCACAAGAGATGAAAGTATTAGGTAATTTTTTTTTTTTAATTAAAGTTTGCTTAGTTGGCCCATAGCAAGACCCTGATGTATTTGGCCGCAGCCAAACAGAGAAATATTTGACTAAGCTGTCTTCAGCACAGTGTTCCCAAAACAAGTGAAGGAAACCTTTGTTGTGTGAGCACCTTGATACTCTGGAAATGCCTTGCAGCCACCTCCACTTTATCATCCAGAGGGTCGGTGTCTGCAACATGGGGTGTGTGTAATGCACAACTGCACATCTGCAATCTGAAGGCTTCCCAGCCCTGATCCACATGGCTCTGGACAGGTCTGGCTCTAATATTTGTAGGGCTCCAGACAAAGGCACAATTGAAGCTCATATGCCATACACTTAAATATTAAAATTTATGATTCAGACTAACAAACTGGTTGTATAAAATACGTTCTATCCTTCTGCCTTGATGTAATGACCTTTCAGAAGGCCAGGTTTAAATTGAGAATTATCACTCTCCTTAGAGTTCCAAATGGGAACATGGTGGTATGGGGGAAACCAGCATACACCTAGCCGCTTCCTTCTTTCCTGCTCCTTCTCCTCCCACTCCCCCAGACCCCCATCCTGCAGGGGCCTTGAAACATGCACATGGACACACCAGCCCACATGTCCAAGATACATGCACATATCTGTAAATAGCTGCCCTTGGCCATTCTCTCACCCTTCAGGTGGTGTAGCTCACCAAAGGGAGGAAGGACGGAGGGAAAGAGCATCCACTGACCCTGGGAGCTCACTTGGGGCCCCTTGGGTGGGAAATTCTGAAACAGTTTAAGGGAGAGATCATAAGACAGATGGGGGACGATGCCTCCCTGGCCTAACTGAAGGAGAACAGAGTCCTTCCTTGCCTAGGTCTAGGGGCTGTGCTGCCTGTGGGCATTTAAATAAAATCTGCAGCATCTCCTATTTTGTCACGACAGCAGTTCTTTCTCTTCACACGGAGACCGCTCCTGCCTCAACTCCAAGGGCCAGAGCGAGTTGGCACACCCTCCAAGAGGAGCACCTCGCTTCTGGGAACAGCAGGAGCAGCCTCATTGTTGAGATTTCAGTAAAGTATTTTGCCTGAAGTTCTCTTACTGGTTCAGCCTCTCCTTCAAGTTTTGTTTCTGTTCCCTCTGAACACCCCACCTCTTCACACACACCTAGATCTCTAACTTGAGACCTGGAGAAAGAAACTGCTCTTTTGGGGGATGCATCACTCAGCAGTAACGTTTGCCCTCTCCAGAATCAGTGATCTCAATAAAATTGTGAAGGATTGGAACATCTTTTTGAAAATAATATCAGGGGACCCTTGATACCTGCGGATTTTATTTGGTGCTGATTAAGGGTCAGTATGTCCCTGTGATGCATGTGGCCCCCTCTTTGCCACTTTGTCAGTCACTGACCAGGCCAGTTCACCTCTCTACACTTCATTGTCTGCATCTACAAAAAGTGAACAATAATTCATGCGTGTTTCTATTTCAAATGGATGTTTTCAGAACAAATTTTTAAATACATATACGAAGAGCAATCAAAATATCCAATCAGTCCCCTTTCCAGTAGAACTTCATTTAACTCTCCAAGAGCTTTTGTATATTACCAAGAAATAGGATTCAGACTTCCCTAAGTTGACAGAAAAGCACGAAATCTGTTTCTAACAGATGTTCCCCATGATCCCCCAAACGTAAACATGTTTTCAAGACGATGGTGAGACAACCTGTTTACACAAGGAAGTACTTTAAAAAGCAAACAAAAAAGCATCACCCAGAGCAGTCATTGTGATCAAAGTGCCGTCAATTATTAGGGTGTAAAGGGAACTGATGACTCAACTTAGCACCACCGCGGTCTCCAGATTTCAGTTTCGTAACAGAGTTTCTTTTCAGGAATATTCTTCATATACACACAAATCCGATTTTCTTTCTAAAATGTTTCTCGATTTTTGTCAAACCGAAATACCAGGATCTCTTCAAAAGATGACTCCGATAACCAGATGATGCTGAGATGAGCATCACACAGACACACTTCCCCATGGAGAGCAAGGTTGCTACTCGCTGGGATCTTGATGCCTGGGAGGAGGGACAAGGTCTTCCACACAGCAGCTCCTGGCTCTCTCTGCTCTTACACCTCCCCAATTAGTCAGATGCAGCATAGAAACTCTCAGACTGTGTGGTGGTAGAAAATAACTTTCTAAATCAATCAAAGTGTGATATTTTGATCCTTTCACATGCCTGGGTATTCTGGGCAAATGCATGCTCAAATCAGTGACTCATGGATCAAGATGCAAAGTAGGTCTCTGAATGCTGGCTAGAAATCAGTTTTTAAACCTGAAGCAAAATATAGTCTGGTAAAATATATATATATATAGTGTGTATTGTGTCAAATTTAGCAGTTTTTGTGAAAATAACTACCACTGCCCCTCAAAGTATTGTATATTGGGAGTTGGCCCTGAGTTAGAAAGAAGAAGTAGGTTAGCAGAAGTGTCTACATAAAAGCCCATAAGAAGTCTTAACTGATTATTATTATTTGAAATGGAGTTTCGCTCTTGTTGCCCAGGCTGGAGTGCAATGAAATGATCTCGGCTCACTGCAGCCTCCGCCTCCTGGGTTCATGTGATTCTCCTGCCTCATCCTCCCGAGTAGCTGGGATTACAGGCACACACCATCATGCCCAGCTAATTGTTTGTATTTTTAGTAGAGATGGGGTTTCACCATGTTGGCCAGGCTGGTCTTGAACTCCTGACCTCAGGTGATTCGATGGCCTCGGCCTCCCAAAGTGCTGGGATTACAGGCGTGAGCCACCATGCCCCGCCCAGGAAGGCACTTTTTGAAAGTTTCATTCAAAACTCCTTTAGAGTGTGGTTTCCCATTAAAACAAACCCTTTAGATTCCCTTCGAGAATGGTGAGGCCAGACCCTGTGGTATCTTCACTGAATGATACCCCTTTAAACAGACTTTAGGGGTAGGCTGGAAACCTGACCTCTTTTTATAATACCACTTCTATGGAAAATAGATTCATGTCTCACCATGTATCCTGGAGTCCCAGGAACTTTTCAGATCATTATATGGGCTGTCAGTGGCAGTAGGAATGCCACCAAGACTATAACCCAAAAGCAGGATCATTACCCAATGCCACAAGAAGGGGACAAAAAATAGTATGAGCTCTTTATATTTATAGTAAAGTTTAAGTCATGGGTTTATGTGCCAGGATCTTCCTGTGATTCATTATACTTAAAAATACTTGACTGCAATTCATTAAAAGAAAAAATAAACTACACACAATAAAAGCCTATTAGAATGAATAATAAACAAGATCATCAATTTTGCAGGATGAAAGTTCAGTCTACAAAAATCAATTTCTATACACTAGCAAGAAAAATGAAATTACAAAAACAATTCCATTTACAAAGCGTCAAAAATAATTAAATGTTCAGGAATAAATTTAAGAAATAGAAGTGCAAGACTTGAACATTGAAAACTACAGAATGCTATAGAAAGAAATTAAGGAAACATAAATAAATGGAAAGACATCCAATGTTCATAGATCAGAAGACTTGTTAAGATGGCAAAACTATCCAAACCTATATAGTCAACATAATCCCTATCAAAGTTGCAGCATTTTTGCAGAAATTGACAGGCTGATTTTAAAATTCATATGGAAATGCAAGGAACCCAGAATAGCTAAAACAATCTTGCAAAAGAGGAACAAAATTGAAGGACTCACACTTCCTTTTTTCAAAACATCCTATGAGACAGTGTAGTCTTCAATACAGTACATGTATACTCTAAGTTTTCAACAGGGGTTCCATAACAATTTGATGAGGAAAGAATAGTCTTTTCATCATATAGTGCCAGGACAACTGGATATTTACACACACAAGAATGAACTTGCACTTATACCTTACACCGTATACAAAAATTAACTCAAAATGGATCAGAAAAATAAATATAAGCAAAAATTCTAAAACTCTTAGAAGAAAATATAGGGATACATTTTTGTGACCTTGCATTAGGCAGTGGATTCTTAGATATAATACCACAAGTACAAAAGACGAAAGAAAAATTAGATAAATGGGACTTCATAAAATTATAAACTTCATGCTTAAAGGAAACCATTAAGAAAGTGAAAAGATGGTCCACAGATGGGAGAAAATACTTACAAATCATGTATCTGACAAAGGATTTGTATCCAGAGTATATAAAGAATTCTTACAGCTCAGTGCTCAAAAGATAACCCAGACAAGTAATGGACAATTAAAATATGCATTTCTCAGAAAAAGATATACAAATGGCCAATAAGTGAATGAAAAGATGTTCAGCATCATTAGTCATTAGGGAAGTGCAATCAAAATTATGAGTTACCACTTTACCCCCACTAGGGTGGTTAAAGTCTAAAAGACAGTGGTAAGTGTTGGTGAGGATGTGGAGAAATTGGAACCCTTATACATTGCTGGTGGAATTGTCCTGCTACAGTCATTTTGGAAAACAGTTTAGCAGTTCCTCAAAATGTTAAATACAGGGTTACCATTTGTCCCAGTGTATTAGTTAGGGTTCTTCAGAGAATACAACCAGTAGAGGGTGTGTGTGTGTGTGTGTGTATGTGTGTATGTGTGTATAGAGAGAGAGGAAGGGGACAGATTTATTTTAAAGAATTGGCTTACATGATTGAGGAGACTGGCAAGTTCAAAGTTTGCAAGGTAGGCCAGCAGGCTGTAGACCCAGAGAAGAGTTGATGTTGCAGTTTGAGTTCAAAGGGAGTCTGCTGTCAGTATTCCTTCTTCTCGGGAGAGGTCAGTCTTTTTTCTTAAGGTCTTCAACTGATTGGATGAGGCCCACCTCATGGAGAGTAACCTGCTTTATTCAAAGACTACTGATGTAAATGTTAATCTTATCTAAAAAACACCTTTGTAACGACATCCAAACATGTTTGACCACATGTCTTGGTATAGTGGCCTAGTCAAATTAACATATAAAATTAACCATCCCTCCCAGCGATTTCACTTCCAGGTATATATCCAAGTAAATTGAAAACGTGTCCAAATATGTCTAACCGTACAAAAATGTTCTTGGCAGCATTATTCATAATAGCTAAAATGTGGAAACAGTCCAAGTATCCATCAGCTGATAAATGGATATACAGAATGTGGTATATGAATACAATTGATTATTATGCAGCCATAAAAAGGAATGAAGTATTGACATTTGCTACATCAAGGGTGAACTCTGAAAATATGGTAAAGTGAAAGAAGCCAGACACAAAAGGACTCATAATATATGATTCCATTTATACAAAATGTGTAGAATAGCAAAATCCATAGAAACAGAAAGTAGATTGGTGGTTGCCAAGGGTTGAAGGGGAAAGGAAATGAAGAGTAACTGCTATGGGTATAGGGTTTCTTTTTTGGATGATGGAAATGTTCTGATATTAGGTAGTGGTGATGGTCGCACAGCTCTGTGAATATACTAAAAAACATTGAATTGTATACTTTAAAGGTATGAATTGTATGATACGCTAATTATATCTCAATAAACCTGTTAAAAAATGCCTAAGGCTCAAAACATAAGTGGTCCTGGCCACCTAATAGAAAGCAGCAGGAGTTGCTTGTAAAATATAAAATGTATGCTGAATCCCATATGTGAAGAGTTAGAAGGGAATGAAATGATCATCACCATTTACTAGATACCTTCTGTGTTTCAGAAGCTATGAACATATCAGCTCTCTTAGTCTTCCTTAAGAAACAAAAACAAAACATAGCCAGTTTTAAGGACACACACCTGTAGTCCCAGCCACTTAGGAGGCTGAGGCCGGAGGATCGCTTGAGCCCAGGAGTTCGAAGATGCAGTGAGCTATGATCACGCCACTGGACTCCAGCCTGGGTGACAGAGCAAGACCCTGTCTAAAAAAAAAATAAAAGTATAAGTTGGCTTTATCTTCCTTATTTGTTCGCATCAGGAAATTGAGCCTTTGTTCAAATTGCTTGGCCAAAGTCAGCTCTACTATGTTGGGATTAGACCTGGGTCTCTCTGACTTTAGACTTTTTCCTAACTCACTGCCCCACACTGCTCCTGGAGGAGAAACCCTGTCCCGAAGTGAACAGAGAGTTTCAGGACCTGCTACTTAGAGAGGTGGGCAAAGTCTTCCCAAGAACAAAGGTATGAAGGCTGAAGTATGCTTTTGGAGAAAAAACAAAGGACTTAAATGCAAACGGGAAGCTGTTGCTTTTGTGATTTAAAAAAAAAAAAAAGTTTAATTTTTAAAACAAAAGTGCCACAAGGACCAACAAGGAAAGTGACGGGAAGACAGAAGGGACCACAGGATCCAAGATGGCAAATTGCAAAGCAAAACCTAACACTGGGATAGAGCAAGCATGTCATGGACCAGTAAGAGAAATGAATGTTCCCAGAGTAGCCGCTGAATTGGGGAGAGGCCCAGCTGTGTTGACAGTCAGTTGGACCAGAAGCCACGTAGCGATGTTCCTGAAGCTGAAATAAGTCGTTTCTCATCCAGAGACAAAAGTGGCACCAGAAGAAGTTACCCTGGATGCTCCATGGATAAGGATCCAGTGCAGGGGCTTGTGGACAAAGTAAAGTCTTAGAGTTCTTTTATAGGAGATTTTAACCTGAGGTTTATGGATTCTTAGGGGACCTACATCGTCTTCAAAGAGTCCTGAACTCTTGCTGTCATGTGGAAATGTTTTGTGTCTGTGCCTCTTCTGGAGAGAGAGTCTTCAGGTTTTTAAAGAATCTATGTCAGGAAGAAGATATTTAAAAGTTATTTAAATGTTTCTCTTAAAGCGCTAGGCTAATTTTCTGGCTGTGTGATAGATTGTGTTAAATGGTCTGGCACTCCTAATTTTTGGAATAAAAATGAATTCTTAGTGAATGATCTCACTGCCTGCAGTGCTGTCTGATTCTGTCCTGGCATTTGATAGAACTTGTTAGGGGATTAGGTAAGACAGGATGTTGGTACATTTGAGGTCATTAAACCAAGAAGGGAAGGGGGAGCGAAGAAATCCTGCTAAATATATTGTGGAGCTGAACTAAATGCTGAATAGCTAAGGGACATTCTTTGTGCTCTGTGCCAAGACTTTAAAACCCTGTTTAGAAACAGACTAGAATGATGGAGACAGCTCCATCTAGATGCAGTGCAT
Source organism: Mandrillus leucophaeus (assembly GCF_000951045.1). Classification (NCBI taxonomy): domain Eukaryota; kingdom Metazoa; phylum Chordata; class Mammalia; order Primates; family Cercopithecidae; genus Mandrillus; species Mandrillus leucophaeus. The sequence continues at coordinate 1,000,434 of NW_012102787.1, forward strand.
TGGTAAATGCCTGTCTTTCTAAGAAATACTATTTTACTTGTCCTTTTATGGAGGAGGCGTGGAAGGCTGTGATGTACTGGGTTGTATAACATTTTTGTAAGCGGATACAACTAGTATAGAACCTAGAGAAACAATAAAAGCCGACTTTTCACGTGGTGTCTCACAGTTCCCGTTTCATGACTAGGAAAATAATGAATATGTCACAGAGAACCTAATTCATATGAAAGGTTTTTGTCAGCTGAAATGCATGCCCAAAAGTTTATCTTCTACCTGTCTTTTCTTTCTACTTCTTTTTTGTTTCCTTCACTCTCATTTTGGATGTATAGTTTTAGAAAATACTCACTTTAAAAATGATTGGATGGATACTGGTGAAGGTTGTACAACAAAACAAATGTACTTGGTGCCACTGAACTATGTACTTAAAACTGACTAAAGTGGTAAATTTTACGTTTTGGATATTTTACTATAACTTTCTAAAAGTATATCGGCTAATACAGAAGGAAAACCCACTTACCCTTTGAGGCAAGAATTCCAAGTATCTTTATGTGGTAAATGCCAAGCCTTTCCCACACGTGATGTGAATATGTAAGTCGTAGGGCAAAGTGTATATGGGATGGAAGTGCTTATTTAAGCATTGCATGGTCCTCACTCTGCCACTCACTGGGTCTGGGACCTGGGACCCTGTATTCCGAAGCAGATGTTAAGCCCTCAACAAATGCTGCCTTCTTCCTCCTCAGCCCATTACTCACACACTGGTTCAACAGTATAGTGAGACAGTGGGACTCTGATCTCCAAGGTCCCTTTCAGCTCTGCTGGTCCATAGTTTAAATTCACTATTAAAAAAAAAGAAATCTGCAGAACACTGAAAATTCTCATGGACAGATGTAGTCCACGGGCTTCCCATGTGGACACACAGCAGCTTCTGTTGCTTCTGACTTTCTCTCTCCTCTGCTCCACATTCTTTCTCTTCCCTAGCCTGCCAAGAGTCATCCATGAGCTTAGACATGGAAAGAGAGGGCAGACAACAGAAAGAAGTGAGGTGGCTCAGGACAGAAGGCTGGGAAAGAGCCTGGCACTGGCTGTTGGACTGGGTTAGGGATGCAGCAAGCCTGGAGTCGGCCCTGACAGTGCCACATGGTTATGGTTATGGTGGAACCCAAGGCCATGGCCCCAGATTCTCTGAAGGGTGTGTGACCACAGGAGGAGTAAGCATGATTGATTATTATACAAGGTGAATGGTGGAATGTAGAGATTCGATCCAGGGACAGAAACTGAGCTCATCATGTGAGGAAGAGCCACTGTTGGGGAAGAAGAGGCTATGTCAGGAAGTGCAGCAGGAGAGGAGGGCCGAGGGCAGATGTATGCTCAGTCTCCAGGCAGGGTTTGAGCTGGGAGCGGATGAACTCTGGGCTAGGACTCCAGGGCCAGCAACAGCAGGCAGATCCCCAGGGCAGTGTGTCTCCTCTGGTCCCTCTGTGTGTACCTGTCACTGCACTGTGCAAACACTTGGTCTTCATTCATGTATTGGTGTATCCATTCATTCAAGTTTGTGCCAGGCACTTTTCCAAGTGTCAGGTATCAGTGGAGAGCAAGTGAAGCTAGTTTCCTGCCACTGTGGGTCTTACGTGGACCGAGAGAGAAGATAGGTAGTTATACAGTAAATAAACATGTGGATTTTGATTATCCCTTGATGGAAACAAGCAGGACAATGCCTATCTGTTTGGGAGAGGGCAGAGCGCATTAAGGACAGTGTCTCTGCCGGTGACATATTTGAACTAGACCTAGTGAAGGAGAAGTAACCAGCATGGCTAAGGGTTGTGGGAGGGAATTCTAGGCAGAGAGAGAAGCAGGTGGCAAGACCAGGCAGGGGCTTTACATAGTCAAGGGACAGAAACGACACTGAAGTGTAACAAGTAAGAAATTATGCTTTATGAACTATAACCATTTTAGCACTAATAAGCTAATCAACTCTTTATACAAATAGTTAAATTGTTGTGGTAGCTGCAGGCTTGTCAGTTTACTTTCATGTGTTACTGGTAGCACATGGGAAAGTGGTCATGTTTCCTTCGCAGGAGAAGGATGTAGTCTCCCCACATTATGGAGGAAGGCAGTGTTGTACAGGGAAGGAGGTAGCCTTGACAGGGCGGCTTGGATTCAGATTGCATGTTGTCCCATCTCCAGCAGTGTGACCTTAAGCAAAGCACTTTGCCTCTCTGAACCAGGGTTCTCTCATGAACCAGATAGGCTAATACTACCTGTAAAATTTCTAGCACAGTTCCAAGCAAATAGGTATTTTCAGATGATGATGGTGGTGGTGGAGATGATGATGATGATGATGATGGTGATGATGTATCAATACAGTCTAGTACTCCAATTTTTATGTATAAAATCTGCAGAAATCTAAGAATTATTTCAAATTATGTACTTTCAACACATTTCTTTCACACTTTTTCTTTTTTCTGGCTTGTTAGTGGCAAGTACTTCTGCTTGCACCATCCTTTTATGGTGTAAGTGAAAATCTGATAACCTCTTTGCTGTATTTGGGAACTTAAACACCTTGAATGTCAAATAAGTGAATTTTCTAGCTTTGGTTCTTCAACTAGAGTCCCAGAACCTGAAATGTTGAAGTGGAAACTTTCAGAGCTGTTTAATCTTAATTAATTTTCTCCATCCTGTCTGAAATAACTGCATCTCCCTCCCCACTTCTTTCTCTGTTGCAGCAAAAAGCACATTTTCTTTCATCACCTTTCCATGCCAGTAGAATAAAATACAAAAGCCACAAGATCTATGGTTCAAAGGGGTTCTGCCTTATACAGGTGTCTGTTTAAATTCTGTTTGAAAGATAAGAGTTTAAAAAAAAAAAAACTTCATCTCTGAATTTCCAGAAAATTAACATCAATTGACCTCTTTCTTTTTGAACCCCTTCAGCCATAAAATGGCGCGTGACTACTCCATTTAGTGTTTCTGAATATAAATAAGGATTTCAGGGCCACTCTCTAGATGTTTGTTACCAAAACTGTCATCAGATTTTGAGTAATATTTTTATATAGCCTGGAACCAGCTGAACATTTGAGATTTGACCTTTTTAAAAAGGAGATAATAGTCTCTAAATGCAATTTGGATTTTTAGAACTAAGTTTTGAAGTGTCATTTTGTTTTCTGACCATTGTATTAAATTGTCTTTCTACTCAATCCAGAGGGAAAAAAAGTAAGTTTTTGTGTGTGTGTTTGTGTGTGTGTGTGTGTGTGTGTGTGTGTATAGATGTGGAAGAATCACTTATTAGCACTAAAAATCAAAAGTCTGACTTAGGGCAGGGGAACCGGAAGTGGCATTGTGAAGCTCGAAAGATTGGCTGACTGGTGTCATTCTCATTGACATGCTGAACATGATCCCATTGGGTTGCTGAGCAAAATCAGGTTGTTTTATTTGGTAAGTTTTTCACCTCAAGTGATAATCTTAATACAGTGGAGGGAATTGGCTTAAAAATTCTGTATCCCAACATGCAGTGTCCTGTCCTTGAAGGTTAGGCAAACCTGGATTCAGGTTCAAACAAGAGTGTAAACCAGTTGCGAATATCGTGTTTTATGTTTTTTGTATCACTCCAGATTCCAATTAAGGTAGGAAGAGGTGATTAGGATAGGAGAGAATTGACAACAGGAGGACATTGAGAGCAACATTGGAAATCAGATCATTAAACCACTTTTGTGTTTCTTAGAAATTATTTTGTTGGTATTAGATTTGTAATGTAAATAAAAATACTTTCACCTGTAGTTTCCTAGGGACAGGCAAATGGGGTTTTCCTCACCAAATCCCATTAAAGCCACTAAGAAAATCCTAGCTAAGAGTTGAGTTGGGATAAAGAATTCAGTCAGCCTTAATTATACAAAAAGTACCTTCTAGAAAACCTGATCATTTCACAGCTAATCGGAATGAACGTTCCCTTGCCCACCGTTTGCAGCTGGAGACCCACTTGTACTTTTGTATGGCTGTTGCTGTAGTTGAATACCATTGACTTTTCTTAGCTTAAGAATGCGGTTCCTCTGACTTTTCTTTTTAAGTTTAAGATTATGCAAGAGGTAATTACCTACAGATAATTTCCCATATCTGGGATATGTTACTTTACTTGTAAGCGAATGAATAATAACCATTCAGATACCTCTTTTTAAACTTTCCCCCAACCTCTCTAACAGTAAATACGAAGAAATGAAAAAGCAGTGCTTTCATGCTTAGTGTAGCATTACCATATCTCATCACCCACCTTTTCCTAAGAGCAGTCTGGTGAGCCACTTCAAGATTTTGTGAGGTCTTTGGAAATCAATCTAGCGGCAAAATGCCACAAGGCAGGAAGTGTCCATGGTACTCTTATTCACCATGGTTTTCAGACACCTAAACATTGCCCAGCACATAGGAGAAGGGCAGTGAATCCCTACTTAAGGACTATATTGGGTATTGTCTTGTGGGTTTCTGGGGTTTGAAATAGATCCAAGAAAACTAATATGTGAAGCCACCTAGGGCTGCACTATCCAATCAGGTAACCACTAATGATATGTGGCTATTTAAATTCAGTTGATTTAAATGGATTGAAGTTAAAAATTCAGTTCCTCATTCTCACTAGGTACTTTTCAAGTGCTCAGTATCCTCATGTGGCTGCCATATTGGACAGCAGAGATATTGAATATTTCCATCATTACAGAAAGTTGTGTTAGACAATGCTAGCAGAATAGCAGTAGTAGAGGCCTAAATTAGTGTCTTTTTAAAGTAAAATTCCCATGTGACCCTAATGTGCACTCATAATGCCAAAAAGAGCCCCTCTTACACATCTCCCCTCCACACTGTAGGAACTTAGCCGAGCAAGGTGGTTGGCCCTCCGTGGTGGCCGTCTCTTTGAGACTGATGGACAAACAACAGTAAAACTGTTAGCAAGACTGACAGCTGGTATATACTTATTTGGCTATACCAGTTGTTAATGTTATAAAGTACTTGTACCAGTTAATAAAGACCTGCTAGCTTAAGTTTCTTTGGTATTTCCTTCCAATGCCCAAGAGGCCCTGGCCATTCCTTTAGGATTTCACCAACCTCCCCTCAGTCCAGCAAAAATGAGTTAGTTAATGTCTAGCTCACCTCTGGGAGTTGGGGGCTGCTCAAGGACTCTGTGCCAGCACTGCAGGCCTCAGACTGATAGATGCTACCTTTAACCTCATGGTTCCTTGGCCTCCAGGAGGGATTACTTCCTAAGGCACTCCCATCACTACCATGGCCATGTCCTACATCACAGATCCATTGGCTTCCAGAAGACCTTAAAGTCATTTCATCCAACCTCCTCATTTTACTGAAGAAATCAAGACCCAGAGAGTCAGACAGCTAGTTTATAGCCAATTTAGAAATAAAACAGATCTTCTAACTTAGCACTTTTTTTTGTTACATCTTCTTGTGTTCTTTTCCTGAACTATGAAATGGCGATTAATATCTTTATGCCTCACAGAGTTGTTTAGTTAAAAAAAAAAAAGATACCTAATATTTTATGTATGTCTTATAATCTGCAAAAAAAAAAAAAAAAAAAAAAAACACTCTGTATACATTCTCATGTGATCCCCACAAGAACCTGCGAGAGATAGTAGGCTCCGAGGCAGTGAGTGGGGTGCCCAGCATAACAAAGCTACTGTGAGTGGGAAAGTCTGTATCTCTGTGGCTTGGAAAACTATAAACTCTTTTGTAAATGTAAGCTAATATACCATGTGGCAATACTTGCTTTTAGCTTGCGGTGTTTTGCAGTTCAGGATTTAGTGACATTGAAAGTAATAACTTTGTTCAAGTGCAAATGATGCAATGTGTGTATATATATATACATATGTATTTTTTTACTTTGACAGTGTGCCAATTGCACAGACTTTGGTTCAGCATTGAAACAGAAGTGGGTTGCTTTGAATATATTTTTAAAATGAGAGAATCCAAATTTGTAATTAGCTTTACAATGATAGTTGTACAGTTTGAGTATCAAGGAGCATCCGGTAATCGTTTGTGTTATTAATGGTGGTTTGTTTTTTGTATTTCCCCTGAAGCAGTTAGGCCCTTTGGAAAAAGCAAAACATACTCTTTGAGGGGTTATTTCTTCTATTCCCATTTTATTTTTCACACCCTGTAGCTCTGGTCTGCTTAAAAACTTAGTCATATACCTGAATGTGGCAAAGAAAAATCATTTATTAGCTATTCTACCTGCTTTGACACCTAATTATCAGGAAAATGATGCTTACATTATGAAGTAAAGCCACAGTGAAGGAAATGGTCCACTTCTCTTTGGTCTTTTGATCATTTTGATAGAAACAGTCCTTATTTTTACATAAGATTGTTGGGAATGATCAATTTAACTCACTCCCAAAATAAGATTGAAATTTTTGCACCCCCTCTCCTCAAACCATAACCATCTTATAGTATTAGTGGGTGCAGAAATTGAGTTTATACATCAGTTAAAGAGTGAGGTTATTTCATTTAATATAACAAACCACTTCAATTTGCTTTTATTAGCATATGAAAATTGTGGCATTCTCTACACCAATTATCCTGTAAGGTTAAATATACATAAAGGGGAAAGAGAAAGAAAGATTATTAGGAAAAGCTATAAATCTAAAATAACCTGGTGCTGTAAGACCTGCTTTAGCATTCCTAATTCGTAGCCACATTTGGGAAGAATGTGTTTGTATGTTTCTTTTTTCAAGTGTGTATTTTATCTGTGTCTTCATGTATTTCTCCATGTATAACCTGTTTTATGTTATATAACACTCTCACCTCATCCTTCTCTATTGTGCTCAAAGAGCTGTAGCCTTCCCCATGTCAATATAGGACTTTCAAAGGGCTTACTATTGTCTAGAATTTTCTTAGACTTTCTCTGCTTCGTTTAGATGCTATAGATGGTACTGACCAAAAAGTGGAAAGATCAAGCTTGTGATTTATAGCTAGACTTGGAGTCAACATAGTAATGAGACACTAGGCTTGAAAAGATCTTTGAAATTCTGAAGCTCAAATTCCTACAAACTTATTGGGGCATAAGGAGGACCAATGAGTGAGCACATACTTTCAAACTTGCCAGCCACCAGTTTTGATACCAATGCACTTGGCGTTAAATGAGATAATGCATACAAGGACCTGGCATTGGAGTGGACACACTGTAATCATGCGTAAGGGTTAGCCATTATTATTAGCTATTCTGATTTGATTTTGTCTTCGCATCTTTTTCTGCTTTCTGATGCCATGCTGAGGAACAGCAAAATGTCCAAGAAATAGGAAAACACCAGAAGGAAGGGAAATACAAGGCCTCACTACTCTAGAAGCTGAATTATCAACCCACAAATAAGCAGTTGTTTTTCCTCTCATGATGTTATGTGAATTATTTCTGAATTCTCTCACATGCTTTTCCATGTGAAGACTCGATGGACAAGTCACAGCTCCCCCACTGTCCACGTCTAACTCAGTCTGGCCTAGTGAGGGTCATTTGATGGTAAACTTAAATTAACTCCATTTCTCTCTTGTTATGTGAAAAACAGCAAGCTGTTTACTATCTTCTGTGTTAGGAAAACATAAATAAAATCTCTTACATTTGGTCATGATTGATTAGAATTTTGTTAAGTTGCGTGAGGAGCAAGTGTATTTTTCTCTGTCTATGATAAGGTTCGTAATTAACCAGGCATTTGTGCTGCTGGAAAAAATATAAATTGGTGCAACCTTTCTAGAAAATCAAGACTCTCAATGTTTATGCCCTTTCATGCAATAATTCCTTTTCTAGGAACCTGCGTAAGAAAATGTTCAGAAGTTTAGACAATCGGATATTCAGAAACGTCCCCTAAAGTGTTATTTACAATAACAAAGAAAAAAACAATCTGCAATTCCAAAAATGAGGGAAATAAATACATAAGATATATTTCTATGGGATATAATACACATGAACTTTAAAAAACATGTTTTTGAATAATTTTAATAACTTGGGGAAACACTCATATTGATATAACTCAAATTTTATTTCAGAATTGAATGAAAAAGTAGAAACAATACTCTGAGTATGTGCATGTATCTGAAAAGAATACTGGTCCACAATCCCTTATCTCTAATTCCAAATCCAAAAGTTTTCAGAAATCAAAAGGGGTTGTGTTTTGTTTTATTTTTAGTAACTTCTTTGGTAGGAAAACCTGGCCTGAACTAATGTGAGGCTCTGTTTTACCCCCACTTAATAAGAATATGCATCTATTTTTGTGCAGAAATATTTAATGTTTAATATTATAGGGTGCTGCTCCATACTCTCACAAGATAATAATGTAATAAATGGTAGCTGCACTGTAATACTCTCTAAAATCCAAAAAATTCTGAATTCTGAAACATATCTGGCCCCAAGAGTTTCGGTAAAGGAGTTTTGGACTCATACAACAAAGCATCATTAGTGATTTATCGGTGTCAAGGTTACCATTGATCTTTATTTTTTTTCTTTATTTTTCTGTATGTTTCAAATGTTCTACAATAAGTTCTACGAAACACATTTGAGGCATCAGGGAATCATCTCATTTCAGTCAGAATTCTTAAATTAATCATTTGCTTCCTGAATATCTTGTATTTACAATGGCCACATGTGTCTTTTAAACCAAGGTGTTCTGATTTGCTGATAGAAAACGTGAGATGAAATAGAGAAGATGATAATTACTGGACATGGAGCTATCTCCTAGGCTGCATTTGGATTCAGGAGAGACCCTCGTGAGGGCTGCTCGCCTAAAGGAGATACCTCAAGGAATAGGGCTTCTACCAGGCAGAGCCCAGGCATTTATACCACGGGCTGTGGTGTCATATTCTGTTCATGAGGATTGGTCAAGAGGCCCACAGCCCGAGGCGCAGACAGTTGTGTGAGATCATAACAAGCAGAACGGAGTATGGCGAGATAGCAGGAGGGACGGGGAAACATTCACATGCATACTTTCATCTGCTAATGAACAACTTTTCCTACCCAATTAGGTGGACACTCACTGACCTGTCAAAAGGTTGCCCCACAAAACTTTGGGGTCCATGTCTGAATGGATTGCCGGAGCCTTCTCATCTCTCCCTTCGCCCAGTTCCCTGCATCCTAAGACTCGAAGCCAGCACAGGACCTGGAAAAATTACATGTAAGTTTTGACCAGGTTTATATTCCTTAACTAAACAATAATAAATATTTTCTTAGGTGATAGTAACAAACAGCCCAAGCACACATGAATTCCTTTTTTTTTTTTTTTTTTTTTTTTTTAAACAAAGGAACTGGAGAGTTATCATTGAGTAAAGGAGCAAAGGTTGGAGTCTGTATATTGGTGGTTCCTTAACTCAGTGGCTCTTAAATTTCAGCTTGAATCAGAATCACCTGGAGGGCTTGTTGAAGTACAGCTTGTTGGGCCTCATGCCCAGATTTCTGATTCAGTAGCTCTGGTACAGGCCAGGAATTTGCTTTTCTAACAAGTTTCCAAGTGAGGCTGATGCAGCTGGTCCAGGGACCCCAATTTGAGAATCACTGTTTTAACTCATGTGCTTGAAAGGATAAAAAAGATAGAAAACTGTATATACTTGAGTGATAAATAGCATTAAATTAAGAAATTTAATGCTTTGCTTAATACACTGTGTCTCAGAAAAGAGTTTTAAGGTTCACTTAGCACCTTCACATTTGGAAGTCCAGCCCAGCAGATGCCATTATTCTGTGCCAGCTTTACCCCAGAGTTGCTAGTACCAGCCATTCTTTGTCCCTAGTTTTCAACAAGTGTGACTAATAGTACTGTTATTAGGCTAAAACAACAGCTACAGTCCTTTTGCAGGTGTGCTCATCATGCTTTTAGACATACTCAAAAATCTTTTTTCCCCTGAGTTGGGAAATACATTGTTCCCTTTCAGAGTGAGTCATCATAGCATTATCCCTCCCCTCACACACTTAAATGTGATTTGATTTACAAAACACATGTGGGACAGAAAGACAAACATCACATGTTCTCACTCATGGGATCTAAAAATCAAATTTGAACTCCTGGACATAGAGGGTAGAAGGATAGCTACTGTAAGCCAGGAAGGGTAGTGGGGGTTGGGGGCAGGGCGTGGAGGCAGGATGGTTAATAGGTACAAAAAAAAGAAAGAAAGAATGAATATGACCTACTATTTGACAGTATAGTAGAGTGACTATAGTCAATAATAACTCACATTTTGTAATAAGGAGTATAAGTGGATTGTTTGTAACTCAAAGGATAAATGCTTGAGGGGATGATTACCCCATTCTCCATGATGTGCTCATTTTATATTGCATGCCTGTGTCAAAACATCTCATGTACCTCACAAATATACACACCTACTGTATACCCACAAAAGTTAAAAATAAAAAAAAAAAAAACACCTGGGAAGGGAAGCACAGCTCCAGTGAATAACCCAAGCCAGGAAGTCCAGGTGTGTGAGATTTTAAGTTCTCAAGACTGAAAAACTTTGTGAATCATCATGTTGTGGTGTTAGCTTTCAAACAGGCCCATTGCCTAACTGCTGAGGACAAGAACAATTTATTCCATGTTAATAGAAAAAAGTGGAAAAGTTTGACTAAACAAATGCACATTTGGACACATGTAAGCATACATACAAATGTACATGTGTACCTGTGAATAGATATATGCATTGTATATTTCTTAGCTTTGACTGTAGGAGTTTTAAACAGCATTTTTTCTTTTGTTTCACTGAGTCGATGTGAGTGTAAAAATAGTATGAATCATACTGTCCAGGAAACATTTGAGAAATTTCTGGGCATTTTAAACCTGTGGATAAGCACTGTGGTTTATAACATTTTACTTGGATATGGTAGATGTTATCATTCAAAGTAGCACTTAGGATTTTCAGTTCTCTTATTATAACTCTGGAGTTGAGAATAATCACTGTTAATAAAGCAGTTGCCAAGCAAATATGTAATGAAAGAACATATGTATTGCCTCAACATTAATAGAGTCAAAAATCCTGGATATAGACTTAAATGTACAGTAGGTGTATGTTAAAATGTTTAAAATAAAACCCACAGTATCAGAAAAATAAGACAAAAACCAGTAAGTGTTAAAAGTGATCTATAATGGAATTAACCCAGAGATGCCTTCTGGGGGCTGTCCAAAGGGTAACAGGGCTGGGATTAGGGCTGACAGAGTTGTGAGTGATGTAATTATTATTACTCCACCCTCAAAAATATACCATCTCCAACAAGCACTAGTCATTCTGCCCTGCATTCCTGGAAGGAAGGTTATCAGTTTATGAGGCATCTTCACCATAACGTGAAAGAAGCAGGTCGGGTCAAATGCCCCTTAGTGCCCTCTCCTGCTCTGCCACTCTGCAGATCTCCACGTTTGCACATCCAGTGTTCCTGTGGGATGACCTTTGCTGTCAGTCAGTTTCCTGTCTACAGGTCAGGAAGGAAAGAAGTTGTTGTGACTCCTTAGGTGAATCCTGGCTTCAGGCTCCTGCTGGATCTGGCAGGACCTGCCTGGATCACTCCCCATAGCTTTGGACATAGCGTTCAATCACCGAGTGAGTATAAAACTGAATCTTGTGGGGCAGAGGGCGACAGGGGGCATGTGGGAAACTTCTGTACTTTCTGCTCAGTTTTACTGTGAACCTAAAACTGCTCTTTAAGATAAAGCTTATGAATTTAAAAAATTAAATACTAAACAGTATGGCAATTCCTCAAAAAAAATTAAACAAGATTACCAAGTGATCCAGCAATTCCACTTCTGGGTATATTCCAAAAGAAGTGAAAGTAGGGATTTGAGCAGATAGATGTGTGTACACCCGTATTCATAGCAGCATTATTCACAGTAGCCAGAGGTGGATACAACCCAGGTGTCCATCAACAGAAAATCGATAAACAAAATGTGGTATATATTAATACATACAATGGAATATTATTCAGCCTTTAAAAAGATGAAATTCTGACACACGCTAACCACGTGGAGGAACCTTGAAGATGCCAAGTGAAATAATCCAGACACAAAAAAGCAAATATTAAATATCCCGTTTATATGAGGTACCTAGAACTGTCAGATTTACAGAGTCAGAAAGTAGAATGGTGGTTGCCAGGGGATGGGAGGATGGAAAAATTGGAAGTTGTTGTTCAATGGATATTAAGTATCAGTTTGGGAAGATTGGAGAGTTCTGGAGATGAATGAAAATGATAGTTGCACAGCAATGTGAATGTATTTAATGCCACTGAAATGCACACTTAAAAATGGGTAAAATGGTAAATTTTATGTTGTATATATTTTACCATAATTTTTAAAGCTTTCCTTCTAAGAATGCTGCGCAGAATCACTAGCTAGTGCTTGATAGGGATGCTGCAGTTCGTGAGGGTGCAGGAAGAACCAATCATTATGTCTCTCACACCTCCCTCATCCCTGTTACCCTTTGGGCAGCCCTTAGAAGACAACAAAGGTAAGGGATCCACTGAATGGTATATACTTCAGTCCCAGGAATGAGTTTCCTATCAGAGTAAAGACACAGTTGTCAGAAGCCATCAAGGGAATTTGCCTTAAACAACTGTGGTCTCTACTAAAATGCCATTTACACATCTAGAAGACCTGCTTCACTGGGGCGAAGGAAAGCGTAAGCCACCCATGCTTCAGCAGTGGGGCTGCTCCATTTCCTCCAGATGGGTGTTTGTAAACCAGTCCATGCACAGAGCACTGGCATGGAGAGAGTCCCGGAGCTGTGTACCTGACTGTGGCTCCTGAAGGGTCTTAATCAGCGGAGGTGGACATGTCGGCAGGAACCAGGGAATGCAGACTTGCTGTAGATTCCAGCACAGTAGAAAATGAAAGCTTTGAGAGGAAATCCACAACGGATAGTTCTCCCGCTGTAGGGCCTATGATGATTATGATGCCTGTTTTACATTCTCCAAGTGAAGCAGGATTTATCCCCCATCACCAAATCTCTGTACTTACAGGTATTACGGTACTGGTAAGTCACAGACAGGTTAGTGAGTGGCCTGTAGTCCTGTGAGGAACACACAGGATGGAATTCACTAGGTTAGTCCATTGTGCCCTACTTTTTTTGGCTTTTGCCTTTTATTCTACATTTCTAGAAATTTGGCCTTGAAAAACAATCAACAGTTTTATGGGGCCTAGTAGCCATACTTTATTCAGGTCGTCTTCACTCCCTTCACCCTCTACCCCTAGGGCTGGCCAGGGATTAGAATTCCTGAAGAGTCGTATATAAGGATCCATGGTTTCAAAAAGTTCAGACACTGCTATCCTAAATTATCCTACTTTCTCCTTAAGATACCGGTATATATATAGTCTATTACAGAGGCCCTATAGCAGAACCATTATACATAATTTGGCTTAAGGAAAAGGTGTAACTGAAAAGAGGTAAAATGAATTTGTTAAAGTACAATATATATAAATCAGTCCACTCATTCTCATGCCAGACTTTCCAAACCTGCTTAGAAAGAAACTCTTCATGCTTTTCACTTAGGTATTGGAAAACAGGGCAAAGGAAAAGAGGTTTCTGAGTCAGTTGCCATGGGGAGCTGCCGAGATACAAAAAAAAAAAAAAAAAACCTGGAATTAAAGGTTTTTGTAGAGGAAAAAATTCAGGTCAGCAAGTCTAAGGGAGAGGAAAGTAAGGACTTACTCATCTTTGACATCCACCCTAAGCTTGAGTTGAAAGGGCATGGATATGGAATCTAATCAAAATAAACTCCCCCCCGACACAATGAGTTCACAGACCATAATTTTTGTACAGACACACTGACACAGATTTTCCCCAGAGAAGAACATCAAACCAGCCATCACCGAGATAAAATGACATAAGGTAGAGAAGACCAACAAAGACAGACCCTGGTGGGATCTCCTTGTCTCCTTGTCTCATCATTCACAGGAATCAGATGTGCCTGGTTCCAGACATTGAATTTATGTTTACCGATGGCTTTGCTACCTGGAACCCAACTAGCCAGAACCCTGAATTAGCTAACCTTCATACTTCCCCACCCCCTGCCCTTCCCTCCCACACACCCCACCCTACCGCACATACCACACTTCCCTTTTTCAGTGATGAAGAAAACAAGATAGCTTTGGTTTTGAGTAAAGGTGGAGTGTAAACCCTGGAGGATACTTGTAGCTGATAACACTGACCTGCTGAATCATTGAGAATGGTTAGATGTTTTATAAAGAGGAAAAACTGCTTTGGAAAACCTTCAACAAAAAGCATTTTCTAGTTGTCAATTAACCAGAAAATCAAAATAATAATAAATATTCTTGTCCTCAAATAGTCTAATTAACTGAGGTTTTAGTGTACCTATTTCCATGCTTTAATAATAATCTAAAAATGTTGACTGGCGATAGAACAATATACCATTCATTTTTATTCTTCTCAAGAAACTGCAAGTTTTGACTTTTACCACCTTTCCAGTGCCAGAGGTTAAATGTTAAATGTTCTGTTTATGTTAAGCACTCTAAAAGTTGTGATATTACTGGTTTTAAAACTAATATATGAAATCATTTTATGAACCTGTATATTTAGCTCCTATAATCATTGGAAACGAACGGCGTACTTTTGAAGCCAATTCTGTTTCTTGTTTTAAAAAAAAAAAAAACCTATTATATGATTATTTGTAACATTCCGTTTCATATTCAGATTATGTTCTGCTCAAGAGATCATCAAAATTAATTTTCATTCTCTGCTAATGGTACAGAGAGGAGTGATGTTACTGGCATGGTTATATACTTTAATATGTAAGTCAAAAATTTCAAATGATAATTCCCTGTGAGTCATGAGTCTCCAAATAATCTATGTTTTATTATAAAGCCGCCTACCCAGTGACATCAGTTGTAGCACAAATGGTTTATCAATTTATTCTAATAGTTTCCAATCTGTTGATTTTTAAGAAATGGTTTGTGTGCTCTTTTTTGGATGCACCTGTCACTAGTGAAATGATGCCTCTCTTTGAGCCCGGATTTAACCCAGGGCATTGCAGCATGTTTTTCCAAGGATGTCCCATTAGATAGATCTTCTAAGAGTGTGGCGCCTGCAGACTTGTGGCAGCTGGAAGTCGCATAAACTGTGCGACATGAGGAGGAAAAGCACTTCTGCTCTTCTGCCCCAGAACAGTATTTACAAAGCTTTGCAGGATAGCGAGATTTTTAGAGTCCTTGCGGTACTTAACTAGAAGCTATAAGCTGTTATTTCTAGCATATTTTTCCTGTATTCCATGCCTTATTTGTTACCAGTTCAGTTCAGATTAGTATGCTGGGTTCTTGATTTCTTGACAGAAAGTGTCAGAAACTTATTGATGAAGTGTTCTTGATTTCTAGACAGAACCAGAATCAGAAAATAATTGTTTTCTTTTATCTAAGCAGAAGTAGCTTTGTTTTCCTTACTATCAAAGTGATACATGTATTCTACATAATTTATAAAATAGCAGAAAATTGAATAAAAGTAGAGGTAAATTACCTATAATCTGGCTGCCCAAATATAACCTACCTGTTAACTCATACTTTTATATATTTTTCCAGACTTTTTTCAACTAGTTAACTAATTTCAAATTTACAAGCAGTGCTCTGGACTGATCACATCCTACAAGCTGGTGGCACTTAGGAATGATGACTTTAAGTGTCATCTTATAGGACAGTGATCTCATTGCTTTTTTTCTCCCTTCGGATTATATTAATCAGCTCTTACAAGAACAGATACCTGTGTGGACTCACTAGTATCTTTATCGGGTGGAAATTCCTATCAACCAGTATTTTCATTTCTACCTCCTGTCAGTCAAAATAATACCGAGTGGCCCTGTAAGATCCTAGTGGGCCTCTGGAATCATAAAGGAAGATTCAGTTATGTGCAAGGTGGTTTTGATGTTAGATCAACTGATTGTGTTGTGATTATTTAGAAATTAGTAATCACTATACTATAAGGCAATTTGGGAGAAACGGGAAAGGTTGAGTTAGCCAGATCCTCCCATTCCCCATTCACAATCCAAACAATATGGACTCCAATCAAATTCTGATTTTATAATTTTGATAACAAAATTTCATTCAAATATATGTCTTCTTGTGCTGTGAACAGAGTTTTCCTTTAACTTTGCATCCTTTATCCCCCTTCAAAGATGCATCTCTTCAGATTGCTGTGGTGTGATTTTATAGCTCCTTGAGTTGTGCTGGTATCTCTGTGCTTCCCTTTGGAGAGTACTAGGCCTTCGGGTTAGGATGAATCCTAATGGTTGGCCAAGGTTAGGAAGGGCTTTGAGCACTGAAAGAAAACCGAGGGAAATTTTAAGGAATTGTTAAAAGATTCATCGAGAAATGTGGTAGAATTGTCATCTACAAACCTCATGTCATTAGAATAGGAAGTATTTAGTAAGCAGCTGCTAGAAGGGATTTTGTTTGTTTAAAAAAAGAGAAAAACTCTGTCTTTGACATTAGTTATATCTAGATTTTATCATCCCCTGTACAGGACTCTTAAGTTCCTTGAAAGCAGTGACTTTGAGAGCATCCCTTCATGTCCTCTGTGTCTTTGTATATAATAGGGACTCAGTGTGTATTGAATTAATATTTCTGTGGCTCTTCAGTGATAGATGAATGAATGTGCTCAATTTAGGTAACTACATTTGACCTTTTTCCTACAGCAGTTGAAGGGTGTTTGGGTAGCATCCGCGATTGTATTGAATGCCCTGGTTGGGTACAGGTGTGAGGGAGTGGTATACAGTACTTTGATCCTCCGTTGGAGAAGGAGATGCTAATGTGGATAATGAGAATTTAGTTCTTTATCTTTACTTTCGATTTGGCCACCTTCCTTCACTGAGTCACAGGGCTCACTTGTTTAGTGATGGGCATGTCATTTAAGCCTGAGACTGTCCCTCAGACTGTTTATGACATTGGATCTGAATTTCCCATTACATGAACAGCCAGCATTTGTCATATAAATTCAAGAACACACTAAAAGTTTGTTGGCTTTGTAGTTGACATTGAGATTAACTTTCTCTAACCTAAACCAGTGAAAACTAAAATGCTCCTCACCACATAAAAGTTTTGCTTTCGCTGTGTTCAGACCCCTCCTACCTTGTCACAGCACAGTCATTTGGAGTCTGATTTGGGGGCGGTGTGGTTGTCTCAGTGGCGTATGACCCACTTTGTGTAATACTTAATTGCCTGTGTTTTTACAACACAAGTCAGAAGTTCTGATGATAGTGGACTATCACCCAAAAAAGATTTTCTGAGACATCTCATCAGAGCTGCTCGAGTACCGCGCACGAAGACGGTGTTAGCTCTGCAGGGTATGTGCTAACTACCAGACGATGAAAGAACATTTCCTCTAGTTTCTGGATAATGAGCAGGCACACAGGTAAAGATGCCTTTCTCAGAGTTGACTCCCTTTGTTTCCTAATGATTCTGGTGATTTTGTTGAACTAGACTTTTAAACACTAATTGTTAATTGTTACCTGCATATGTTTGCTGTTGTGGTTTGCAGAGGGCTCAGAGGAACAATAATTTTAATTGGTATCCTGAGACTATAATAACTTTTTATTAAAAGTCTGGAAAGACAGTAATCAAAAATAGACTCTCATTTCTATCTTCTCTGTGCCCCTAGCAAACATCCTCTTCGTCAATTTTGTTTTTATTATTTGCCATCAAGATGGTTATCTCTAAATATCAGATGCTTCAATCCACAGTGATATCCATGTGTGAATTGATGCTTGATAAGCTTCAAGTTATCAGGTGGAGAAGTGTGGTTAAGGTGTACAGAAAGAAAAAATGCACAAAAGGAAAGGGACAGCATGGGGATACTGTGCCTTAGTAAGCGTGGTGCCATTGCAGACTAAAAGCAGATATAAGTCAAGTGCTACTGACTTAAGTTTGGCAAAATCACTCCTCACAGCCCGCTCTGTTTTAGAAATGTTTATGTTTCTGATATCACTTTTGTTAATTTGAATAACTTTCAAAATATCATCATTGTTTCAAAACAAAATTTGGAAGGTGTGGATCACCTTCCCGAATTTACAGAAAAGTTTTTGAGTACATTTCTTTGCGGAAGATTGGCTGAGATGTGGTTCATGGCAGGGTGGTGCCCGTGCCTTGCGGATCACGTTGTCTGTACACTGACTGACATACCAACGTAGAGTCTTTGAAAATGCCCATTGGTAAGTCAACATTGTTTTCCCTGAAAGTCCTGAGACAGAAAAAAAAAATGAAAGTACAAACACTAACTGGAAAAAATGTCACACATTTTAGCCACTTTGCGTCCCTTGTTAGGACAAACCCTGGGCTGGGTTTTTTTACATTTGTGAAGTTGTGCGGTAGGTGGGGCAGTGTGGGTGGCCCAGAAAAAGTAGCGGTTAGAATAAGATTTTCCATTTATTGCCCTTTGTGCATGGCTAAAAATAAGAGTCATACAAATCAGAATATGTAGTGCAAGCAAAATCACTCTGTTAATTCTGATGACTGGCTTGCCCACATCTTTGCATCTGTCTGGTAAGTGGTATATTGGGAAATAATTTTTCTCTGTTTAAATAGCAAAAGGCAACCAAGTTTTTGCGTTGTTTGTCTACACATGACAGTTTATCAGCACTTTTCCCTTCTGAAGGAAGAAAGATCCAACTCATACATAAACAAAATGTGTTGATGGAAGGAAGAAAGAAGCATGAAACCCTTGAATCTTTTTTAAAAAGGAATTGCGTTATTTGAAATGTGATTTTACAACTTCCATCTTCTTGGCTTATTGTTAGAAAGTTCTTTCTTGTAAACTCATAGCACAGCAAGGAAAGGATATCTTAATGGTGTTGCCCTAGAGATTGGAAAACTTTTTGTGTGTTTGGATGGGGGAGGGAGAAGGGACAAGGGTGAGCGCACGCCTGCCCTGTAGTACCTTCTGTAGACACAGATGTTGGAGGGACAGTTAACCAAGTAAAAACTCCCCTGCATCTGGCTGCTGAGTCGAATGCAACCACAGTAAGTGATAACGTGTCTGTTTGTGGCTAGAAGAAACACCAAAGAGAGGCAGCACCAGCATTCACAGGGAAATTTGTATCTTCGCGATCCCATTGATGGTGCTGTCCCGTTCCACTGACTGAGTGGCTGTGGCATTTCCAAAGAATGAGAATGTCTGCAAGTGTTCTGAGCCTTTCAGTTTGATGCGCTTTGTGAAATGGATGAGTCAAGAGGGCAGTCATTCCAGAAGACTGAAAAATGAAGACTGCAAATCACATTTCTCTTTGGCATCCCCAACTGTGGCAGACAGTATGGCACAGTGGTTACAATGAGTTGAGAGCTTTAGGAGGGAAAAAAGACTCCGGATCAAATCTTAGCTTGGCTACTTGTTGACCTTGATCTGTTAACCTCTCCTAGGCCTGGGTGTCTTTATTTGAAGACGGGAACAGAAGTAGTACTGCCTACCTGAATGAGAGGGTGGTTGTGGGGATTCGGTGAGATGACGTATGTAAAGCACAAAGTCAGCACTCCACAAAATGATGTTGGTGTTATTGTCATTTGTGCAGTTGCATTATAAAAATGTGTTGGAGAATTTTAGAGCATTTGGGAGTTCTCCTCTATTCTTGGAGTACAAATTTTGGAATTAAGTGGACAAAAGATCAGCCTCTGGTTCAGTGTTTCAGAAGAATACAGGCATTTATAGAGTGGTTTGCTTCTTCTTAGGTTACTAATGCCATCTGGGGGATTTTTTTTTATCTTGCCATTAAGTTAGCACAATGTAAGCCTCTCTTTTAAGATTAGCGCTGTGTTGAGCATATTCAGTAATTTTTACTTTCTCCCTATGTTTTTTATTTAAACATGGATTTTCAGTTCTAACATCTGTGCATGTTAATTGTAGTACCTGCTGGTGTACATTATGAAAGACAGTGCTAATGTTGTAATCAAGTAAGGCTAAAAAAATATTTCAGGTGGAAATGGGCAAAACTTCAGGAGCAATTAGCTTCCGTGGTGGTGTAATTCCCCACAGAAAATATTGCATCTGTTATAATTCTGGTTACTGAACAATCTGACAGATTGACCAGATGCTGAAAGGCAGAAAACAATTGCTGTTGCTTTTATTTTTATTTATTATGCTTTGCAAATTATTTTCTGTTTAATACAATATATACCTGTCCTTCTAGAGTCCTTTTCCACCCACCAAAGTTTTGCATTATAAAGTATATTGTGTATTTCACAATACAAAGTCATAATTGTGGACATAACTTTTTTGTTAGCCTTCAGGATAAGATGCTAAGACTTCAAATTAGTCTCCCTTTAACCTCCTGCAGGACTTTCCTAGAATTCTGTTTCTTCATTTATCAAAGTTAAAGAGAAGTTATGACTGTACCTTAACTTTGCCTCACCTGAGACCTGACAAGAAGTGATGAATTAAACCTATAAGCTAAGGAATTAAAATATGGGACAGATATAAAACAGTGGTGGCTTAGTTTTCTCAATTGTTGTATTTTGCTGGGTTGTTTTTTTTTTTTTTTAATCCTCCTCAAATTTTCCTTTTCTTAGACGGTCCTACCATCTCTGTCCCAGATACAATTTGTGACTTACAATTTACATATTAGTATTCTCATCAGATTTTTGGTTTTTGTGTTAGGAACCATCAGTCTGGAATAAAGACATTTCTCAGGTCAACTCCGCCAGGGAAATCTGTCTTGTATTAAAATGATACCCTGCTTCCTCCAGTGTCTACAGACAATGCTGATTTCTCCACTTTTCTCCGTTAACGAAATAGAAGAATGCTTTTCAGGCCAAGCAAATCATGCTAGGTGACTTTCAAAGTTCCTGGCATTGCAGATACAGCTTCTGTTCCCTCCACACACTCATATATTCCCCATTATCTTTGCCATCCCTCTTGCCCTTTGCCATAGACGGAAGTTTCTGTAAAAATGATAGGTGAGAAAAGGTGATAAATTAGACCCTGGCCGTGATTCCCTCCCACACCTTCATAAGGAATGACAGATTCTGAAATGCATCCTGTGGATACACCGTGTGCTTCTTTCTGCAAAACTGCCAGTTTTAACTTATCTTTCATGTGCAGTTTGAGGGTACTGGCCAGGCGGGGCTCATTATTCCTTTGGTTGAATAGTGTAAAGTATTTGCAATGGAGATTTTCTCTAATGATGTATTTTAAGTGCATGTCCGCATTGCTGGTTTAATGCACTCAGTCACAGGATGCTTTAAAGTTTATTGCTAATGGATGAATCCTCCAGAAAACGGGAATTTTCAACAAGATTGACATTTGGAATGAGAAATATAAATCTAATGAGAGTCTTTTAACCCAGGTTTGTAATTAGGGCTGAGTGGAGTGAATGTGTACATGCACACCAGAGAAGGGCATGGAGGAAGGTGAAATTGTATGCTCTCCTCTGAATGAGGGATGAAGGCCGATGGATCAGTGTCAGGCCACGACACGGTGGAGTATAAATGATACTGTCACCAAGTACTGCACAGGGTACCAAGGGAATTCCACTCTAGTAAATTACGTTATTTAGACAGACCTGAAGGCATTGTGTCGGAATGAGCAGAGGGAAAGGGGGCTGTTGGCACCATGCAGAAGATATTACAGTACAAGTAGCTTCAGGGATGGAATTCACTGGTTTCCATTATACCTGCCTATTTTGTATTCTCCTTCGCTAATTAGTTTTCAGAAAGTTACAAATGCATACATGTGAAAGAACATCATGTCTGCTTGGAGTATGGGTTACAATGGACCATAAGGGAATAAGTGTTAGTTGATTTGTATGAACTGGTCAGTGTGAGATTCTTTTTCTTTTATTCACAGCTGGGTGACATTAGGTGTTGAGTAAAAACTTGCGTTTGTTTTGTTTTCTTTTTGTGAGAATCTCACACGCATTATGAAGATTTAATCCTCATTCTCTCGGTAACATAATGCATTTCTTTTCCACCCTTCCTTTACGTGCCTTTAAATCTCACCTGTCACTGGTCTCCCCTCATCACCTTCCATCCCTAAGGGAAACAGATTGTACTGGCACATAACATTTCATTTTGTGAAAGAACTCAAAGTTAACAAAGGTGATTCCTAGAGTGAGACTTGTAGAGAAAAATCATTTTTTTCACTTCTTCTATTTTATCCCTCTGCAGCAAAATGAGGCCATCCTTTTTGGGTTTATCTGTCTCTTACCATCTCTGGATCATCTGTTACCATCATCTAGATCATTGCAGATGTGCTAGTCACCATTTTCCAGTTTGATTTCAAATGCTCATTCTTGAAAAAGCCAATACCAGGTGCTCTGGAATTAGTCGCAGTCATTTCTTAACTAAAAAACAAGTGTCTTCTCCTGAATGGATAGAGGTTCTGAAACAATATCCATTCTTTCTTAAGTATGTGTCATACTTTGTCCTTAGTGAAATAAACCTGAGAAGTATCTCTGATCAGTTAACAGAGAGAATACATAGGATTCTGAAAAATGTCTCCACAAGGCTTCCAAATGGCAGGTTTTTAGCAGCCTTTCTGAAACAGGGTCACAAGTAGATCGCAGTGATGATAATAATATCTTGGATTTTACTTTTATTCTTTCCAAAATAATACTCCGTTGGGGTCAGGGTATCGTAATTTACTTTGTAGCCATAGTTACAGTCTTATTTTATTCATCCAATCATAAAATAGTAAAGCCAACATACTTGGAAAGCCAGGTTTGAGTGTGGACAGGAGATGCCTTGCTTAACAATAAGATACTTCTATTTTATGCAGGGTACCTCCACCTTAAAAATGCTTTTAGTTTATGATTCTAAAATAATATCTAAGTGTAAAAGGCATCATGTAAAATGTTTTTGTGCCATATATCATCCTCAGCATAGAAAGGCTGTGCTTACAGACTTTGCTTTATTCACTGAAGTCCTACAAAAGTCAGGGACTCTGAGCTGTGTGAGAAATGAGGGTCTCTCCCTACATAAACTCACTGAAATCTTTCCCTTTTGTATTCTGTTTACTTTAATGGTAGTATGTGCCTTATATCTTAAATGTTCTTTTCGTCCGTGACATCCACTGGGAAATCACATTTTGTTGTTTGCCACAACATTACACATGTGACTTCTTTCTTTTTTCTGTCCTCTTGATGCAGCATGCTATCAAACTGTATCTTCTGTGTTGTTCTAAATTGAATCCTGGTCAAAGGGATTTAACAGCATCTAAAATGGAACTAGCTTAGACTCTCTTCCATTCTGTAGAGGTTCCTTTGTTCCTGCTTACCTACCCATGTCTGTCTGGATTCTATTCTTTTTCTTAGATTAAAATTGGAAAGGGAGAAAGGGGGAGCTCCTTAGGAGAAATAGGTCTGTGGAGAATTGTGAGTACTCATTCAGAAGCTATTCTTAGTTCTAAGAAATATAATGAACTTGAGCTTTGAGTCCTACTGAATCTCCCATTAATGATCCCGCCATCACTTCCACCTCCCATCTGAGTATGTTCTCCCCAAAGGCTACTGATATTTTTTCCCTAATATTCTGAATGGAGTCTCTTCCAAGGAAAGCATATCTTGAAAGGAATTGAGTCCTACTGCAGTAATGGTGTACTGGATGATTCTTAATTGTTCTATTAAGTACTTCTGTTTTGCATTACCATAATGTCTGCTGTAGCAGAAACTTTTCTATAGACCTTGACTTGTCAGAAGTCAACCCCTTAATGTGAGCACTTCACTTACATTATCATTATGGTGTTTCCAGCTGACAACTACTGCCACACTGCCATGGTCCCTGAGTTCCCAGTGCTTCAGAAAAAGAGACTTTTGTTCTGGCTTGTTGAGGGGAAAACATGCAAACAACAACACTAGCTCTACCACCAGAGATCCTATAAAGACATGTTCAAATGAACAATAAAGTCATTTGTTCACATATGACATAAGGATATAAGAATTTAAACAATAAGACCTCTTGTGAAATGTGGCAAAATATGCACCACAAACATTGTGAAGTTCTCTGTCTTGTGGAAGGCAATTTTTACATGGGCTTCAAAAAACCATTAACTTATAAACTACCCTTTTAAGAAAGAAAAGAAAATCACTTGTCTCGCTATAACATTAAAGCAATTTCTGTTCTAAGGAAAGCTTAAATGCATTCATTTTTACAAAGTGCATGTACTATAATTTATAAAAAGCACAGTACTCTATCAGGAAATGCGGCATCTCTTCCCTCCTTCCCCTGAAATGGGAAATTCCTCCGTTTTTGTCAAGTCCCTTTTTTCTTTGAATAATATTGATTTCTTCAAAATGAAAGAAAAAAATCCTTTAAATCACTTAGATTCAAGACGAAGTTTTAAGGTTTGATAATAATTCTTTAAATACTTCTGACATGGGTGGAGCATGGGGAGCGAATAATCCTGCTTTGAAGGGAAATTTTAATTCAATTTGCTTTAAGGTGAACCCTGTCCTTTTTTGCATTGAACCTTTAAGGAAAACTTGTTATATTTGCAAACCTCAGCAAGGCAGAAAAATGCAGAGATTTCCTTGTCCACTCACATCAGGGTGTCTGGCGGCACCTTAAAATGGTTCCGATTTTGATGTTTGAAATGTGACCTTCCAGGAAAAGTGGAAGGAGAGGAGAGCATGTGTTAACTGGCCAAAGGTGTTTCATTGAGCTGACTTAGTATTCACCTCTAAAGGTTTTCAAGTATTTGCAGATGGATATGTACAGCATCTTTGCAGAATTCTCTTAATTGAAGAAATGTTTCATCTCGATCTCTGTTGACAGAAAAGATTGCCTACTGATAATTGCTTTGCTTAAGTGTCTGATAATATGCCAGGAATGAGAGCATTCTGTGTTAGGTCATCTTTAATTATGCATGTACCACCTGTCAGCTCTAAATCAGTACCAGATTAGATTCTCGCGGAGTCAGTTTGGGAGGTTCAGAGGGAAAGCTGAGGTGATCTCTTTTAGAAGCAACAAAAATAGACAGTAGTAAACATGCCTTCTAACCTGAAGCTTTTTAAAGGAGCCTCATCTTCATTGTTCTTGAGCAAGAATACGCCATTGGTACATCTGAAAAACGTTTGAAACCTCGCCCAAGCGGGGATGACTTACTGTGAAGATGGATGACTGCGAGCGAGGATGGTAGTACCTCCTCCCTCAGTACCATCTGTTGCATTTCCTTTTTGCTCCTTCTCATCGTTGTAAATGAGCCAGGGAAAAGCTCAGAAACATTTTTATAAGCTATGTGAGGACAGGAAATATGTTAACGATGTTAGATTTCATACATTTCAGGGGTTTTTTCAGTAGCGGGTTGGTTTTTTTTAGAAGGACAAGTGTGGGTTGGAAATAATGCTTGTTACCCTCTGTCAGCTTTTGGTAGTTTTATTCTCACTTTTCAGGGTTGTTTGGGACTTTCTGGTGGGATGTTTAGGGTTCTTTACTAAAGGCTCTGTTCTCTCTTCTTCTATCCTTTGATAAGATGGATTTGTGAAAGGTGTTTTTCTTTGTTCACCTGTCAGAGGTCTAAGAAAAGCCTTGAGTCATTGTGTACCTTTCACAGAGGCGGGGTTGGATGACTGAGAAGCTAAAGGCAGAGAAGGGACAGGTAAAAGAAATAACAGATGTGTGAATTATCATGTGGAGGGTTTCTCGAGCTTTGACCTGCAAAGGTGAGGCTCTGAGCCTGTCTGCTATCTAACCGGAGAAAACTGCTTGATAAGAGTTTGTGACTAACAGTCTTAGAAACAGTTTGGAAACCCTAAAATGTCTCATTTCAGTACTGCTGGCCGGAGGCATTGAAGAGAAAAACAGGTCAGCTCATAACGGGGCAAAGACCCTGGAGCACTGTGGTCCAGCCCATGGCCCTGAGTGACCTTTGGCTATCTTTGGTACCATTTGCTTTTCTACCCTAATCAAATAGTTCACTCAAGTAGAGGTGCAGCCTCCAAAACGGAGAACAGGCCCCAAAACTACTTATTAACAGTAACACCGCCAGTGCTTTGGCTATTTAATGCTCACTTGATACTTACACAGTAAACAAGTTGAAGAACCTTCAACTGCATGCAGCAGATGCTTCTTAAAACAGGAGAACATAGTACAATTAACCCTTAAACAACACAGGTTTGAAGTGCGTGGGTCCACTTATATGTGGATTTTTTCTCAAAGTTACACTGGATGTACCTGCCTCTTCTGCCTCCCTTCCACCTCCTCCACCTCTTCTGCCTCTGCCACCCCTGAGAAAGCAAGACCAACCCCTCTTCCTCCTCCTTCTCAGTCTGCTCATTGTGAATACAGTGGGGATGAAGCCCTTTATGATGATCCACTTTCACTTAGTAAATGGATTTTCTCTTATGATTTTCTTAATAACATTTTGTTTTTTCCAGCTTACTTTATTGTAGGTATATAATACATATAACATACAAAAAATGTGTTAATGGACTATTTATGTTATCAGTGAGGCTTCCAGCCAACAGCTGGCTATCAGTTAAGTTTTGGAAGAGTCAAAAGTGATACCTAGCTTTCCAACTGCGTGGGGGATCGGCGCCCCAACCCCTGTGTTATGCAAGGGTCTTCCCAAGCCTTAACTGAAAAGAACATCCAAAAGTGAAGCTAAGTCAGAGAAAGGCTGAAGAAAGGAATTGAAAAGAGAAGCAATGGGGAAGAAAGGGCTGTAGTACTGCTATGTTCTCTCTTACCAGCTCATCTTTGCAAAATCTTTTCCATCCACCTGGAAAGACCTTCTACTCTCTCCACCTGGTTTGCTCTCACTTTGAGTTGTTCTTCAAGTGTCATCTCCAAGAAGGCTTCTTTGCCCCTTTCTGGCAAAATTTGCTGCCCCTTCTCTGTGATGCCATAGCCCACTGACTGCCTCCTTCGCAGAATTTATTATGCTGTACTGCGAGACCATGGTGACTTACCTTTCTCCTCCACAGAGTAGCTACTGAAAAAGTTAACATTATCCTAACTGTGACAAAAGAGGTCTCATGCCCACAGAAGGAAGAGTCATGATTTCATTAGACTCTGCAGTACTTAGATCACATTAGGAGTATTATACCAGTACATTTGAAAAGGAACATAAACTGGACGTGGTGGGTCATGCCTGCAATTCCAGTGCTTTGGGAGGCCAAGGCAGTGGGATTGCTTGAGACCAGGAGTTGGAGGCTGCAGTGAGCTATGATCTTGCCATTGCACTTCAGCGTGGGTGACAGAGCAAGACTCTGACTCCCCACAAAAAAAACAAAGAACAAAGGAAAGAAAAGGAAAATAAACAAACTTGAGTGTTCTGTGAACACAGCATCAGGAATGGAGAGGGTGTCAGAGACTGTCTTGTAACCAGCGGTTGAAGGAACAGAGAAAGGTTAACCTGGAGAAGAGGAAAACAAGGAAAGACACAAAAGCTGCATTTAGATATCTGAAAGACATTTGTTATTCTAGAAAACGCAGAACTAAAAGAAATTATAGAGAAAGAGATTTGGGCTCAAAACAAGAATTTTCTTCCAGATACCCCTAGCCCACAGTGGAACCTTCATTTAGTAACAGTGAACCGCCTGTTACTAGAATAAGAGTCATTGTCTTTTTGGGCCATGTTTGGAGCGGGGGGCTGCTGTAGACAAGACTGCTGCACTGTGCAGGAGCACAAACCAGATAACCCTAGTATTTTAAAGAATCAGAGTCCTCACTCCATGCAGAATCACAGTCAGGATGATCTTGGGACATCAACTGCAACCGCCATGCTGGGTCTGCTTGGCTTGGTACTCAGCAGTCATCTGGCCACAGGCTACAGGATAAAGCTGGGGATGGGGTGAAAAGAAGGGAGCCAGCTACTTCCTCAAGGAGGCTGTTCAGTGAAACAGAAGGAGCATTGGATCAAGTCCCAGTCCATGTGCTTCCTGGTCTCTTGCTAGCTGTGTGAGTGGCTCCCTCAAAGCCTGCATTTCTTGCCATGCAAAATGGAAATGATATTGTTCACTTCACAGAATTGCTGAGGTTTAAGGAAGATGAAGGAGTCCTTTGTGGATGGCAATGTGCTGTCTGTAGGTGGTTGCTTGTCCAGAGCCCCTGCTCCTCGACCGACAACTTCTGAACTCAGTTTTGTCACCAGTACGATGGACATAATTTCCTTCCTTGCAGGTGCCTTTGAACTGGATGAGTAAATAAAATGTTATATATAAAAGTCCCCAGCAGAGTACCTGCCACAGAGTAGATGATCGTGTTGTCAGCCTCCACCCTCTGGAGCTGAGGAAGACAGTAGAGGAGTGTCCTTTCTCACCCACCTCTGCCAGTCAGGTTCTCGGAAGGTTCTCTTTTACCTGCCTGCATACCTGACCTCATGCTCGCATTCCTCTCCTGCTTCCCTGTCACCTTAACATGGAGTCGTCTTCTCTGCTTTTTCTTCTTCCTTCCTCTTCTGCTTCCATCTTTTCCTAATACTCTTTTCTTCCTTATCTCCCGCTAATTTCCCTAATCGCCGCCTTGTCTGCATTCTGTAAAGGATTATTCTAATGAGCACAAAGTTTAAAATAATATTCTCAGTAACTTTTTTGTTCAAAACAAGATGTTATATGCAGCATTTTGGGGAGGGAGTGGTGAGTCCTTTTCCATTTTCCTCTGCATTTGCTTAAAGTCTTTTTTTTTTTACGTTAACATTTTCCCATTCTTGCATCCCTTGGGCTTGTAGTCATTAACTTGCCAGACACACAGCAACTGATTGTCTTTATGACGTTGCTAAAGTTAGGAGAGTGTCATTCACAGGGAACTTAACCCATATATTAACTCAGACATAGCAAATTGCTAAATACGTGCCTTTAAATAAAGAGCTTCAGAATGCCAATTTGATTCTCTTGTTCACATCCTCTCTCATTGAAAGGGGGTTGCTGAAACAGAAAAAGCAACGGGAAGGGGAGGAGAAATTTCAACTGTTTTACTGAGTCAGAAATTGGAACACTGCCATCCGGATACAGGCATCTCATCCATCCTTCCATCCATCCACTCAGTGTTCAGGAACCAAGTCCTTGTCTCAGACCCAGCAGCGGACTGTGGGGCACACACTGAAGTGAGTGATACGATCCCGCCTTCAGGCTTCCTCCCATCCTAGTCTGTGACTCGAGCATCAGGAACTGTGGCTCATTCATCTGTGGATGCCCAGGAATCCTCATGAGATCTAGTTCAGTAAATGTGTGAGTAACAGTAAAAGCAGAAAGACAGAGGGAAGGAAAGAAGGAAGGAAGGAAAAATAATCAAAGGAAGAAAGGAAATTGTATTTTACTTAGTGCCGGGGTGTAAACTGGTACATGCTGTAAGTGTGATTTAATGATGACAGCGCGAATCCAGGGGAGCATTGCTGCTTGTGGAAATTTGAATACAGTTTACAGGAAAGCAGTGCTAATTATCCTCATCCATATAAAAGTCAGAACGGAAGCCACACACTCTCCAGGTGCATCCCTTAGAATATGTAGAATTTCTTCTGGTTTTTCTCCCACTTAGCTATGTTGATTTTTACTTAGCAGAATAACTTTTACCACTCCAGTCATTTCTAATTTTTAGGTCAGAAAGCTGAATTTCTTCCTTTCCAAGGAAACAAACAACAACAAAAAAACTGCTTCTCCCCACCTCTTATGGAGTATGGTGTTTCTCTGGGAGCCACTGACTACAGGAAAGAGCGTGGCTCTTGCCTCTTGGGTCAGCTCGGAGCATGGTGTTTCTCTGGGAGCCACTGACTACAGGAAAGAGCATGGCTCTTGCCTCTTAGGTCAACTCGGAGCATGGTGTTTCTCTGGGAGCCACTGACTATGGGAAAGACCATGGCTCTTGCCTCTTGGGTCAGCTCGTGACTCACCGGCAGCCCTGGGCCTCAGCGTCTCCATGGGAGGTACAGGAAGAGAAATGCTTACCTTGTGGACCCCCCGGCATTGTCCTGACATTTACATGAGAAGAGACATATGCAAAAGCACTTTGAAAACCAAGGTGCTATGTGAGGACTTTTATTGTGAAATATAAAGACATTAGCTTTATTTTTCACAGTACATTTATTTGTTTCTAAAATCTCACATAACACTCGAGGTCATTTGCTGTCCATGGTTTCGTCAGCTGCCAAACTCTATTTAAAGGAAACTTGTAACATCTTTTAAAAAAGAAGCAGTTTTCTTCTTTTCACCAGAAAATGATCTGGACCTTTGTCTTGCACACAAGTACACATTTACATTTGCCCTTTTTTCATAAACCAATGCAAAGATACTTGAGCTTTCAAGTTTCACTCCTCTGAGTTTCCACAATACTTTGTTCCTATGTTTAGTATCCCCCACACTGCCTCTGCAGAGTTGAATAAAACCAGACCCCACCCTCAGAGTTCACCATCTAGCAGAGGACCTAAGACATTCACAAACAGCTGTGATGTAGACAGCAAGTGACAGGTGCCAGTTTGTTAGCTAGGTAAAGCAGAGAGTAAGGGCATACCTGGTGGAGGCTAACTAGCCTCTTAAGCAGGACAAGGAGAAAAGAAAAAGCAAGACATATTTGGGCATCCTAGCATTGTGTTACCGTGCAATGTGTTTGTCTTTATTTTATCCTTATTATTATGTCATAGGATCTTTGAGGACAGGGACTTTCTGATTCATCACTGCTATACTCAGTGGTGCCTGAGATGAGCTTACAAGTTAGGTCTTCCTAAATGGTTGCTTGAGTGAATATATTCTATAGCATGTCATGTTTAATTTCAATCTCAAAATTAATTCCACAATTTTTTAAAAGCTCTGAACTTAATTCCAAATGAGATGTTTGATACTTTTCCGAATAAGGATCTTTTAACTCTGGAGGAAAAAAATACCAAGCATTTCTTGAATACCAAGTGATTTTGTTTATGCTTTGGGTGTAAACTGAATGCACAGAGATCTCAAGGAACCTCAGAAATATTTGTTATAGTCATTGATGTATCCCCAGTGCTTAGAACTACACCCAACATGGATTGGGTGCTTAATAAATATTTGTTGAGTGAATGAATGAATTCAATAAACATTTATTGAGCATCTAGTATATGTCAAGTCCTGTGGTATACTCTGGGGACTAGCTACAATGATAAATACACTGTGACCACACTGCATGCATAGTCTATTATCTCCCTCCATTGAAAGAACGTATGTGTCTGGTGACACCCCCTGGCCTGGGGAGAAGCAACCATGTCTTGTGCACAGCCGATTACCACCGTTTGGAAGTGTTGAACACGTAACAAACAAAGCTCAATGGCAGCTTAACTGCCAGTCAGTTATGTTCAGCGAGTCAGTCAGTCTATGTTCTCATTTCATAGTGAACTTCAGCTCCACCCTCTCCCTCCCCACCTTCACTGTTCCCCAATGTGGCCAGTTCGTCCTCTGCATCCTCTCTCACATGCCCTCTCCTGCCATGGCTCTGGCCACTCCCTGGAAGGGGCATGCCTGACCTTGTTCGTGCCCTCCTTGTGTGAGTGTCTCCTGCCTCCACAACACTCGCAGTGCCACCTGGGGTTTGATCGCGTCACTGGCCCACTCAGGATCCTTCAGCAGCACCTCACTACTTACTGCGTAACATCCCAGCTCCTCTCCCTGGCATTCAAGCCACTCTGCGCTCTGACCCTAACCTGCTTCCCAGCCTCACCTTCCACCTTGCAACAGCCAACCTAAATTCCACCACACTCCACAAGAGCGGCTCTGTCTTTCATCTCTGTTCCCTTCCACAGAACGTTTTCTTTTCCTGGAACAACCTTCCCCTTTCCCCTACTTGTCAAAATCGTCCTCATTTTTTGCCACCAGACCACATGCTATTCTCACTCTCAAATCCAAAGTGACTGTCCCAGCCAAAAGTTATTTTTCTTTCTCTGCCCTATTACAACACTCAAATTATACCATTCATGTGTTCCCTATTACATATTGCTTTTATTGTAATTGTGAATCATACGAGTGCCTGCTCTATTCAGGGACTGCTATGTACATTACCCACCCTTTCTATAATTCTCAACCAGCCTGCAAGGTGAATACCATTATCAGTGGTGTTCGTGGTCTGTCCAACATCACACAGCTAATAAGAATGGAGCCAGGCTGTAAGGCTGTGTATGTCACTGCAAAGCTTGTGCCCTGCCTGCTCTAGCAGCTGCCTCACTCACAGTTCCTGGTTGTCTTGTGTTTCTCCATGAGTAAAGTGGGGTCCTTGACCTTATGTATCTTGGTTCCAAATGTAACATGGTTCTATTGAGTGTCCTCATGGGCTGAGAACACATGACTTAATAATACCTTGTACCCAGTAAATGTGGCATGAAGGAATGCCTGAGATGTCTCTCTTTTCTTCTGTCGTTTATGCTGAAGCACATGCTCAGCTCTATTTGGTGTTTATCAGGACCTGACACCTTGGTACTCCCACCATCTCCCAGGCTAGTCTGCTGTCTTGTTCCTGGATTACTAAATTGTCCTAACTATTCTCCTTGCCTGGAATCCACCCTACCCTCTGCCACCAAACTCATCTTCATAAATGTCAACTAGGTCACATATTCCAGTAACATGTGGCTTTAACTCCCTGAAAGTCAGGGTCCTTCACTTTGCCTCATCACCCCCAACCCATGACCCAGAGTCACTTGGCCAGCTATAGCTTCTGCTTACCCCAATCTCATTCCTGTCCCTGAGCCACTGGTCGCCTCTCTCGAATGCACCACACGAATTCCTATGCAGTGTTCTTTGATCATTAGGTTTGATTTTTCCACATACATGCTCTTTCTCCTCTCCAGCTGTGGGCTTATTTGTTTCTTTAGTAAGTATATATTGAGCCTGGCTGTG
This sequence comes from Mandrillus leucophaeus, assembly GCF_000951045.1. Taxonomy (NCBI): domain Eukaryota; kingdom Metazoa; phylum Chordata; class Mammalia; order Primates; family Cercopithecidae; genus Mandrillus; species Mandrillus leucophaeus. Next base: position 1,033,132 of record NW_012102787.1, read on the forward strand.
AACCAAGCACTGCACTGGACTCTGGGAACCTAGAAAATAGAAAATAAGACCTGCCCTCAGAAGGCGTCCAGTTTACTGCGGTACGTAGACATAAAAGTAGGCAGCATAAAGAAAAGTAGTGAAAAAGAAACAGGAATGTGTAGGGAACTGTCATATTCTACCCATTCTTCATGATATGCTGCCCAAGTTTTTTGTGTGTCCAAACTAACTTTTCCCTTTTATAAATCCTTATAATTCTAATTCTCCTGCAACCTTCATTTTGACATTTAGTCACATTGCCTTCTATGGTTATTTAAATGTTTCCCACACATGTCCTGCTTCCACAAGTGGATTTTAAGTGCCTTCAAACAAGGTGTATGCTTTATGTGTTTTATACCAGCTTCATCAGTTAGCATTAGCTGTGTAACAACACTTCCAAATTTAGTGGCTTAAAACCACAAACATTTATTATTTCTCACGATTCTGTGGATTGGTTGGGCAGTTCTGGTTTGGACTGGCTCAGACTGGGGCTGAATAATCTGGGATAGAGGTAAGCAAACCATAGCCCACAGGCCTGCCACCTGTTTTTGTAAATAGGAATTGGAATTCAGCCACTCCCATATCATCTATGGCTGCTTCCGCACTACAACAGCAGGGCTGAGTAGTTGGAATGGGTATGATCATATGGCCCACAAGCCTACAGTATTTACTGCTGGTCCTTTAAGAAAAAGGTTGTTACCCCGCCCCCCATTCGAGGATGGTTGGTCTGGGGAGGCCTCACCTGAGATGACTCATCTCTGTTCCACATGCTCTCTCATCCTCCAGCAGGCTAGCCTGGAATTCTTTATATGGTGGCCTCTGGAGTCAAAAAAAAAAAAAAAAGGCAGCAGGACCTACTGCTTTATACCAAACTGCCTGCTGGACATGCCTCAAGGATTTCATATTAAACCTGTCTGGACTGGAACACATTACTTTATCAATGTGCAGACTTTTTTATTTTTTTAAAGTTTCTGCTTACCTCATGTTTTCTGTTATGCCTTTGATAAAAGCAAGTCCTATGGCTACCCGAGTCAGTTTTGGAGAGGCTGCCCAAGACTCTGTAAAGAAGAAATTATTGTAGCCATTTGAAAAACAGTCCACCACATCAGCCCATTCTTCCCAACCCCAGTGTCTGGCATCGAGCACGTGATAGTTACGTGCTTGCTGAATTGAATTAAAAATATAAATAGAATTTTTGGAGGAAGGGAGTATATTAAATAGTTATTGTATAAGTACCATGTACCAGGTGCTGGGATACAACAATGTACAAAGCATGCAGTTCTCATCCTCAAGGAGCACACAGTCAAACATCAATTCAGTGCATCCTTTCTGTCCAGTTGTGAAATGGGCTTTCTCTCTAGGATTCTCGTTAAGGATCTTTAGCATTTAACTATGGCTCTACTATCCATTTGTCATTTCCTTTCTACCCCCACTACCCACTCATTAGCTGGACTTTTCAAGCCTGCACAAGGCCTGCTTTAGGATGCCCCTGCTTCCAGCCTCTTCTTAACCAGTGCCCCTGCACATGCTCCTAATGCCCCACTTTTATCAGGCTGCTCCTTGCTCAGGAGCCTAACGCATTCACCAAATTGAGCCCAGACCTCTAATATCCTAGAGCCAGCAACCCATCACAGTCCCCACGCTCCTTCTTGTCTGGACTGCTTCTTGTCTGGACCATATTCCTCAGAATATTCACTGTGCATCCTGTGTCCATGCCTCACTTGTCCTCTCTGCGTAGGGTATCTCCCCTTCCCATATGTGCCTGTTACGATACTATGCATCTGTCAAGGCCGGGCCAGATGCCACCTCCTCCATGCTGCTTCCCTGGTTGACCCTACTAAAAGTTATTTCCTCTTCTGCATTCACAGGGTACCAAGTTGGGAATGCTGCTCAAATGGCACATATCACATTCTGTTTGGCATTTGAGTTATCCTGAGTCATGCATTTCATGCATTGCACTCTTCTTGAGATTAAGGACCCAGTCTTATTCATTTTCTTTTCCTTCTGAATGCCTTGCATAAAGGATACTTTTGGTAAAATCTCGTTTTCTGAATGAATAACTGATATTTGCATAGTGCTTTTGCCATTTCCCAACTCTTTTATTTGCCATATTTCTTTTTTTTTAAATTATTATACTTTAAGTTCTAGGGTACATGTGCACAACGTGCAGGTTTGTTACATATGTATACGTGTGCCATGTTGGTGTGCTGCACCCATTAACTTATCATTTACATTAGGTATATTTCTAAGAGGCCATTGGTTTAAATATATTATGTACTACCAAGAAAGAAAAAAAATTGATTAAAATATAAGCCACCAGCAGTAAGATATACTTCCTTCTGAAATATCATTAAGTGAAAAATGTACAGACTGGAATCTGTGACATACAGAATATTAAATCCAGTTCAGATATCTATCGGTATCCAATTAGACATTTATAAAACACCTAAATATACCAGGCATTAGAATCTCACAACAGCTATATGAAAGAGGTAGGGTGGGTAGTAGTATTCCCATTTTACAGAGGAAAAAATTGAAGTTCAAAAGGACTCCAGTGCTTTTTCAGAGTGAAACAAATGTAAGTAAAAGAGCCAAAGCTTAGAGCATAAATCTTACGGTGAAAACAAAGCTGCCTTCCTAAAATCACCTGTGGGTATCAAAATCTGTAAGTCACCTCTTATTATCAGTGTGCACCTTTTTCTTTCTTTTTATAGCACTACCTACCCAAAACTATATGCACATCACTTGGCCTTTCAATTTGTTTTTCCCAGCTGCATTGTTTTGTCATGTTGCCCCAAGAACATCCTGTTACTTGGCATAACATAATGTAATGTGATGTGATATTTCATGCTGCTTAGGAAAAATTAGAATGATTGTTGGATGCTTAGATTTTTCTTGGGAAGTAATTAGCAGGCAGAATCTCTGTCACACACACACTCCCATAGGAGTTTCTCAACCATCATTAGCCTCAAAATAGTAGAAGGCTTTCCAAACCCAACACTTCACTTAATTAATTACCTCATCTGAATACTTGCTTTTGGATTTTAAGAAATACTTTGTGGAATATGCAGTTGAGAGACAAAACATTTTATTGGTATATTTAGATATTTGTTACATTTTAGAAGGAATTGGTATGTGCACATTTTGACTTTTACATAAAGCTCAAGCTTGTTTTAAAGAACAGGTACACTGAAAACTCTTTTCCATATACATCTGGTTGTATTTTCATTTTATTCAAATTGCCAGGTAAAAGAAGAAAAACGCAAGTGGAAGAGACTTCCCAGATCAGCAGGAACTGGAATATGTTCAAGTCTTGGCAGAGCCAGGTCAGCCTTTCATCTGTCTAAGGGAGACATGTTGAAATACCCACACTGCTCTCAGGATTATTCAGACTTTATTTGAGTAGTTTCTTAATTGCTGGTCACTACACTTTAGGGGAAAAAAAAAACAGTTGGAGAGAAGGAAAAGAGTCAAGAAGACTAGCCAAATGATACAAAATAAGATCTGTAAAGGAAAATCAAGAGAAAGAGGTTGTTTGGCTTAGAGAAGAAAAAGTAAATTTCTAGTACATAAAGGTCTTTGGGTGAAGAAAATTACAGTTCAGCTGTATCCTATGACCATTAATCACAAAACAAGAGGAAATTGCTATTTGTGCTAGACACATTGCATGGTGATAGCATCCTAGAAGTAATTCCCAAGGGATAGTGAGGTGTCCATTCTAAGACCTTTAGGATTCAGTTGCCTAAAGTGGATAGAGACCAAACTAGGAAATTTTGTAAGACCCCTTTAGCTGTATATTGAGTTAATCACCTACTTTTATAACTACCCAAACACTTTTGGATCATAATTATCAGATATGTTCTATAGTTTCTACCTCTAGCTGCTGTGAAATGGGTAAATTTGAAGGTAGGGTGGAGTAGACTTCATGAGAACTTGGTGAATAAAGATTACTCAGCCCCCAAGTCCTTATGTAATATAGGTGTCCTAGCCCTTCTGTCTTGTAGGTCATATGGATGACTCACGCCACGCACATGTTTCACATCACCTCTTAAAGACTTACAGGTGCTTAATCTTTTGAAGAATATTTTCCCTGAAAATATTCCCTTTCTTTCCTGCATGATCAGTTTCTCCCTTTGCACTAAATTTTTCCCATTGGCATAAAAAATCTTTAATATTTCCCCAGAACAAGACTTCCTTATGTCACATTCTCCTTTAGCTTCTACTGCACTTTACTGCTCCCTTTCACACAAAACACTTCGAACTTCTTGTCTATAGGTATTATCTAGACTCATCTCCTGTTATCCTTGACATACTCCATTAAAGTCTCTGACACCACTGCTTCACCAGAACTGTTCAGATCAAAGCTACCAGTTACCACCTTGTCGCCTCATCTTCCTCAGCTTCTCAATAGCTTCCAGCACAGTCAATCACTCCCTTCTTCCTGGAACCCACTTTTCTCTGAGCCTCCATGACAGCTCCTCTCTTGGATTTTTTTTTCCTTCTCAGTCACCGCTGCTGTCTCCTCCTCTGTTAGTTTCTGAATTGATGTGCCCTGGGGCTCAGGCTGTCCCTATGTTTTCTCTCTGCCCTCTCACTTGTTATCTCCTCTGCTTCCAAACCTTTATGGCAACACCTCCCCAATTTATATCTTCAGCGCAGCTCTCTTCCCTAAATATCAGACTTATATATGCAACAGGGTACTTGACATGTCCACTTGGATGTTTGATAATCATTTCAAACTTAACATATCCAAAACAGAACTCTTAACTTCTACCCAGGCCCTAACCTACACAGACACTGGAAACTGTCCATCTCCCAATTATTCTTATCTCAGTAAATGACACCATCAGCCATCAGCCAGGGGTCCTGTACCTCACCTTCCACGTCCAAACTATCAAAAACTCCTACTGTTTTATGCCCAATCAGATATCAAGTCATTTCACCTCTTTCTATCTCTTCTGCTACCTCTCTCAGACATGTTGCTTCAGTTTCTCACCTAAACTACTACATTAGCCTCCTACCTGGCTCTGCTTTCATTCCTGCCTCCCTGCAGTTCATTCCTACAGAGAATCCAGAAAAAGCTCTTCAAAATCTACAATCAGATGTGACTCTCCTACTTTCTAAAAACTTTTAAAGAGGACCTCCTCTTCTGCCAGTATAACAGACTTTGTACTCCAAGGGGTATCTCTGTTGCATTTTAGAACTCCTAGGAAGTAATGAAAATACCTAATAAAAAAATACAAGTAGCTAAGTGCATATATGTCAACGGTAATCAAGCCAGAAAAGGCAGACTTACCCATCACTTGTGTTTGTGTGTGATGGTCATGTGGGGGTGCAAATGGGGACTGTACTGCAACTCCCCCAGTTTAAGCCTGGGATTCTAGAAGGGAGATAAAATAGCCCAGGTTGGTAGTACCACTAAATTCCAGAAAAAGCAAATGTAATTTAGGCTTCTAGTTTTTTTCACAGATTAGGATCTTGAGCTTTCAAAAAAGATTATCAAACAAGGAAACAAACCACCATGAGTGAAAGTCAGCAAAAGTAGCATTAATGTATTGATTACTCCTTCCTCACCAAGGACTTTAGATGTTTGAATTATCAGCTAAGAAGAAACTAGACTACCTTATATAAAGAAAAATTAACTTAAATATAGAATACAAAAATGGTGAACAACAGTGGTCTATCACAATCACCAGGCACTTTTGAAAAAGAGCTAAAGAAAACCTTCAGTAATAAAAAAGTAATTATCAAAAAATTTAGTGGATAAGCTTTTTCGTAATGGATTAATTAATGAACTGGAAAATAAAACAAATAGTTTCATGCAATGGAGCACAAACAGACAAAGAGATGGAACTGTAAGGAAGAGAGGTTAATAAGTTTGGAGGGCAGAATAAGCAAGCCTAACATAAGCCTATTTAGAGGGTCAAAGGGAACAAAAATATGCAGAATGGAGATGAGACAATGTTTAAAGAGATTGTGGCTCAGAATTTTTCAATAAGATGAGAAATACTGATCCAGAGATACAGGAAGCAGTGTATCTAAAAAGACAAATAAGCATTCACAACTTTTTATGCTGTAAATCACTGAAGACAGCTCTCTTAAAAGAAGCCATAGGGAAAACAGGCCACATCCACAAAGGCACAATACTTAGACTGACAGCAGACTTCTCAACAGCAATGACTAAATCCAGGAGACAGTAAAATATTTTCAAAGTTCTGAGAGAAAATAATTTTCAACTTAAATTGTGTTTTCAGCAAAAATAACCTTCAAAATGAGAGTGAAATATTTTCTTCAGACATACAAAACCTAAGGGAGTTTACCACCAGCAGACTTACACTGAAGGAACTTCAAAGAATATACTTCAGGCTGGGTATGGTGACACACACTTGTAATCCCAGCATTTTGGGAGGTCAAGCCAGGAAGATTGCTTGAGGCCAGTTTAAGACCAGTCTGCACAACACAGTGAGACCCTGGTTCTACAAGAATAAATAAATAGCCAAATGGGTGATGTATACCTGTAGTCCTAGCTACTCAAGAGGCTGAGGTGGGAGAATCACTAGAGCACGGGAGTTGAAGACTGCAGTGAGCCCTGATCACACCACTGTACTCCAACTTGGATGACAAAGCACAACCCTGTCTGTTTAAAAGAAAAAAAAAGAAAAAGCATATACTTCAGAAAGAAGAAAAGAGCAAAAGGTCTGAAAAATAGAAATGGTAAGCAAAGAAATCGGTAAACATGTAGGCAAATCTAAACAAATATTGCTGGTTTAAAATACTGTGTAAAACTCCCTATATATGAGGAAGGAGATAATCAGAGTTTGCATTATAAGGTCCTTTTTTTCTGAAGGGGTTAAAGTACTAATTTTGGATTTCAAGGGTAACTGCTAAAAGAAAAGAACTAGTATATAACTTCTAAGCCTGATGTTCAAAAAAGAAAAAAGAAAAAATGCATAAAGCATAGGAAAGTAGGACAAATAGAAAATAATATTATAAAAACAAATACAAATATATCAGCAGTCACAATATATGTAAATAGCCTAAACTTTCTGGCTAAAAAATAGAGTAAAAATTAAGATTTTTTTTTTAAAATGTAATACCAATTCAGCTATACAGTGTTTAGAAAAATATACCTTTAACACAGAAAGACAAAGAAAGATCAAAAGTAAAGGGATGGAAAACATATTCAAGCAAATACCAATCAAAAGGCAGCTAAAGTAGTTTTGTTGATATCAGTCAAAATAGACTTTAAGGGCTCGGTATGGTGGCTCATGCCTGTAACCCCAGCACTTTGGGAGACCAAGGCAGGCAGATCATTTGAGGCCAGGAGTTCGAGACCAGCCTGGCCAACATGGCGGAACCCTGTCTCTACTAAAAATGCAAAAAATTAGCTAGGCATGCTGGCCTGCACCTGTAATCCCAACTCAGGAGGCTGAGGCATAAGAATCGCTTGAACCCAGAAGGCGGAGGTTGCAGTGAGCCAAGATCATGCCACTGAACTCCAGCCTAGGTGACAGAGAAAGACCCTGTCTCTCAAAAATAAATAAATAAATAGATGATAGATAGATAGATAGATAGATAGATAGATAGATAGATAGATAGATAGATAGATAGATAGAAGACTTTAAGACATAAAACATTAATCAAGGTAGAGAGAGCACTACATATTGATAAGGTTTTAATTCATTGGAAAGGTATAACATTTCTATATAGCATCAAAACGTAAAACAAAAATTAATAAAACTATAGAGAAATTTCACATTTCTCCAAGTTATTGCTTGGTCAAGCACATAACAAATAATTAGTAAAGGTATATAAAATTGAAACAGTACAACTAAATAGTTTGATTCATAGAATCTTGCATCAAACAATTAAGAATATATGTGTTCTTCACAAGGAAGAATTACAAAACTTGCCCTTATACTACGCCCCTAAAACAAGTCTCAACAGATTTCCAAGAATCAATATAATGACCACATTATCTGATCATAATACAATTAAATTAGAATTCAGTAGCTAAAACATAAACCTCCCAAAATTCCCCTTATATGTGGAAATTTTTTAACATTTTAAAATAATTCTTTGATCAAAGATGTAATAATGGAAAATTTAAAATACTTAGAATTGAATGATAATGAAAATATGATGTATCAAAACTTGTGGGATACAGTAAAAGTTGTACTTGGAGGAAAATTTATAGTCTCATATGTTTTTTTATTTTTATTTTTTATTTTACTTTTAAGTTCTGGGATACATGTGCTAAACATGCAGGTTTGTTACTGGAAAAGGAAAAAGTGAAAATTAAGAAGCTAACTTTGAGAAGGTTAAAAAAAAGATGAACGACAAAGAAAGGATGAATAAAGATGAGAACAGAATTAATTAAATTGAAATTTTAAATACTATATAGGGTATCAACAGAGCCAAAAGTTAGTTCTATGAGTGGAGTTCATAATACAGGGTTTGGTAACCTTTTTTTTGTAAAAAGGCATATAGTAAATATTTTTGGCTTTGTGGGCCATATAGTCTCTCTCACTACTACTCAACTCTGCCAGTATAGTGCAAAAGCAGCTATAGATAATATGTAAATGGGTGGATATAGCTCTGTTCCTATAAAATATTGTTTTAAAAACATGGTAGACTGTATCTAGTCTACAGATCATAATTTGCCAACCCTGTACTAATAGTAAGACTGATGCAAAAGAATAAGTCCAGTGAGAAAGTTTAGCAAAGTGGCTGGATATAAGATCAATATACAATATATATCAATAAAAATTAATTGCCTTATACACCAGTAATGGAAAAGTAATTTTTAAAAAGTTATTGATAATAACAACAAAAATTTAAGTACCTCAGAACAAATCTAACAGAACTTATGCAAGACCTAAATAAACTAAAATTGTATTGTTTAATCTGGTTTCAGAACCCCTTTATACTCTGAAACATTACCACTGGGCATGGTGGCTCATGCCTATAATCCCAGCACTTTGGGAGGCCGAAGTGGGCAGATCACCTGAGGTCAGGAGTTTAAGACCAGCCTGGTCAACATGGTGAAACTCCATTTCTACTAAAACTACAAAAATTAGCTGGGCATGGTAGTAGGCACCTGTAATCCCAGCTACTTGGGAGGCTGAGGCAGGAGAGAATTGCCTGAACCCAGGAGATGGAGGTTGCAGTGAACCAAGATCGTGCCATTGCACTCAAGGCTGGGTGACAGAGCAAGACTCTGCCTCCAAAAAAAAAAAAAAAAAATTACCAAGAACCCCAAAGAGCTTTCGTTTATTTGGGTTTTATCTATTTATATTTACCTTATGAGAAATTAAAACCAAACATTTAAAGTATCTATTAATTTTTAAATCACAATAATAAGCCCACTACATGTTAACATGAATAACATATCTTTATGAAAAAGTATATTTTTCAAGATAAAACAACAGTGAAAAGAATGGCATTGTTTTGTATTTTCCCCAATTCCTTTAATGTCCAGCATACTGGAAGACATTTAAATTCTAATATCTCTTTTAGTGTTCAATCTTGTAATATGTCATTTTGGTTTCATTATATGAAAAAATTCAACCTCACACATGTGCGTATTTGGACAAGGATAGAGTTATTTTAATAGGTTTTTCAAGTATTCTGGATGTTCTTCTTTGATACTACATTAAAATTCGACAAGTGGTAACTTCTTAAAAGTTAGTTGCAATATCGAATCTAAAGCCAGATCAATGAACTTTTCAAACTCCATTATATTAAAATTCATTACTCTACCTTGCACATCACATCTTTTACCGAGTATGATTTTGTGTGATTGGAACATGTTGCTTTATCAACTTACACAGATCTTCAAAATGATGACACTATCTTAATGTTCAAAAAAAGTCACCTATTAATGTTACCATCAGTCTTATCAGAAAAGCCTTTCAAATTTGGGGAAGCTGCCAAGCTCACAGTAGGAAATACACATTTTCCAAAAATCTGATTTTTATTTGAAAGCTTAGATTTTATCATTGGCAACAAATACTGTCAGTTGTTTTCCTTGAAGTGACAGCTCATTCACCTTGTTCAATTTCAAGAAAATATCTCCCAAATACCCAAGTCTGAGTAACCTTCGTTTGTCAGTCATTCTTTCAAGTAAAAATGGTGTTCTCTGAAAAGAGTGATTTGTGCAGCTTGCCACTTAATGCCACAAATGCTTTTCCTTGAGATGACAATCATACTTTGGTATGCAGCAAAAGTACTTTATGTGCACATCTTGTTTTGTCACACAGAGTGTTAATGTTATATGTTGAGATAATGTTATATGTTAATGTTATATGTTGAGATTTGATAATGTTAATGTTATATGTTGAGATTTAGTACAAATAATAATTTTTACTGCTTGATCAAGTTCCTTTATAAGTGAAACTGGCACCCTGTTTTATGGTGAGTATATGGTAGTGAAGAACTGATAGTTTGGTGCTACTGCTTTGTTTCATACTGAGATGCCAGCATTTTTACCCACCATTACGTTTGCACCAGCAGTGCTCATGTCAACACTATGAAAAAGACATATAGCATCTTAGTATGACCATGAAAACAGAATTGACTTCATTGGCTTTCTGAAGGGGTCTCGGGATTCCCAGGGGTTCCACAGACCACACAGAGATTCATTGCCAGAGGCCCTCCTGTGGCTCTCTCCTTCACGTCATTGAGATCTCAGTTTAAATGTCATGACCTCAGAGAGGTCTGTCATCCGTAGTCACCCAGTGACTTCCTATCATAGCACCCTATTTTGTTTTTATAACACTTATCGCTACTTGATAGTTTACTGTTTACTTACACACATTTATTGTCTGTTTTTCCCAGCTAGAATATAAGACCTGAGAATGTAGGGACCTTATCTGTCCTGTTAAATACAGTAACTATGTCTACAAAACTTAAAATAATAACTTGGCATCTAAGCACTCAATAAATGTTTATGGAATGATTGGATCAGATTGAGGTGGTGCATATAGAGTTGATTTTTCATAATTTCTCATCAGATGGCCTCATAGCTGCAACTAACTATTTTTTGCTTACTCTGGATCCTCTGTATAACAACAAAAGGAACTTTTGAGTTCCCCATTTTGCTTACATTAACACAGTCCTCACTAGAACCCTACAAGTTGGGTTCTGTTTACCCCTCTTTACAGAAAAAGCATCTGAAGGTAAGCAAGAGCTGTTACAAATCTAAAGAGCTAGTGAGTGTTAGAGCCAAAAATGTAACTTACATCCTTCAGCTTCTTCCCAGGCAAACTAACTCAATGGATGCACATTAAGACATACTCCTAATTATTGCTCAGAGTGCCAAGGTTTCAAGAGTTGACTGCCAAATGATGAGGCAGTAGTCATTCAGAAAGTGTGCTTGTTAGAGGGAATTTTTAAAATAATTAAAATTGAAACTCTGAAGTTATAACAAATGAGCAGCAGATTTTCAAAATTAACTTTTTTGTACATTTTAGAAATGTTTACCTCAACCCTCAATTCCCAAGAAACCATTATATGTCTTCAGCCTTTTGCCCAGAAGTTCTTAGGATCTTTCCTAGGAACTGCCACAATGGCAAATGAGCACAAAGTTTCGTATTACATTGACACCAAAGACCTTTCTTTTGCCCTGGTTCCTGGTTGAAACAAGCATGAAATACCATGTGATGACATGCCATGGCAGCATGAAGGCTTAGGCCCAAGGGAGACTGAGGCAGGAGGATTGCTTGAGGCCAAGAGTTCAAGACTAGCCTGGGCAATATAGTGAGACCCTGTCTCTACGAAAAACACAAAAATTAGCTGCACATGGTTACGCACACCTGTAGTTCTAGCTACTCAGGCGGCCAAGGCAAGAGGATTCCTTGAGCCCAGGAATTCAAGGCTGCAGTGAACTATGATCACACCACTGCACACCAGTCTGTGCAACAGAGTGAGACCCTGTCTCTAAATAAATAAATAAAATACAAATAGAAAGACCTAAATCTGGAACTAATCTCAGTTATTATATCCACTTCATGGAATATGCCACAGGTAAGCTATGACTGAATTTCCAGTCATCACAAGTCAGTAATAGAATGGAATATGAGTCAGGCCTCTTACCGTCTAGACAGGTGCTTTGTTTGCTTCAGGTTTTATTTCAAATCTTTAACACTAAGGAGAGATTTACCGAGAGACTTTCAGGGGAGCCCCTAGCTGAGCCCTTTAGACACCAGATGATTTGAGACCTTTGAGAATCAATTGTCTGGGATTGTGTTTGCCAGCCCTAAGATCCATAACTTCAGAAAATAAAGTGGAGTGCCAACCCAAGTTCTGGTTTGGGGGTATGCTGGAGAGAACTCAGGCCCTGCTTACCTCAGGGATTAATGGTGTGACTCTACAGGAGGCACTGACAAGGCCTTTCTTTTCCACAATTATCCACTAACTTAACTCACCCTCAGAATATAAATACTCCTAGGAACATCAGGATGGGTGATTGTAAGACAGTCACAGCTTTCAAAAACTCTGAACGCTCGAAGGTGCTTAGCTTCATCAAGGATACTGTATGAGTAGAGGAAAGAAGTGATTCGGGGAAACGGGGCATGAAGTGTAGGTTCTGTCAACAGAAGAGCACTGACATCCAAGAGAATGAATGAGGTGGGTAGGGCATCTGTGGAGAAGCATTTGCCTGTCTCAGCCTTTCCAAGGCCTTTCCAGGATCATGGATGTGCCAGTATAACTCTAGCTGACATTGGTTTCTCACCAGTAACCAGAAAGGAACCTGACTGTATGGCACAGAACAGTTACATTATAGGCCCCTCCCACCTCTGCCTCCCTATCCCTGATAATTTCCTCAAAGCACCAAGAGGATAAAGGTTTGTAGAAGTCACATGGGCAGGCCGGGCACAGTGGCTCACGCCTGTAATCCCAATACTTTGGGAGACCAAGGCAGGCGAATCACCTGAAGTCAGGAGTTCAAGACCAGCCTGGCCAACATGGTGAAAGCCCTAAAAATACAAAAATTAGCCAGGCGTGATGGCAAATGCCTGTAATCCCAGCTACTCGGGAGGCTGAGGCAGGAGAATCACTTGAAACCGGAGGCAGAGGTTGCAGTGAGCCGAGATCACGCCATTGCACTCCAGCCTGGGTGACAAGAGTAAAACTCTGTCTCAAAAAAAAAAGAAAAGAAAGAAAGAAATTACATGGGCAATTGGTCAAGGCCTGGGCTTGGCCTCTGTTAATGAGTTGCTTGGGCGTAAGAATATGGTTTAACTTCACCCTTCCCTTTATTCTTGTAATTACAGTGGAAAAAAACACACACACCTAATTGTAGTAGTTCTGATGCATTCATTTTTGAATGCTCATAAACTTGAACTTTTTTACAAAAGCGTCTCTGTAGGTCTGTGGAAAAAATCCTCTGAAAGAGCCTGTGGAATCAACTCTTCAGTGTGCTCCTGCCTTAGTACATTCTGTATTGATACCATCCATAGGGTCACCCAGAAAAATCGGATGCTGCTTCTAGCTAGCTCCTTTGAAATTTCAAAATAGCTACTTTGTCTTTTGTCTCTTTTGGAGGAGGAGGTGTACCGTATTCATGTTTGTGTACCTAGTACCAAGCTTACAAGGGAGAATACAGTTAGGGATCCACAAATATTAACTGATCTCTCTCTGTGCCTTCTCTTAGATAATTTCTGTTTCCTCCTTCAGAATTCAGTTCAGGCTTTGCCATTGCTGGGAAGCGTCTCATCTGTCCTTGATGGCATTTGTCTGGTTAGCCACTATATTATGAGCTCCAGAGGCCTGTGTTTGTGACCGAGCACTTAGCAAAGTGGCTGGCATGTGGTAGACACTCACTAAATGTTTCCTAAAAGCTTAAATGACTGAATCTTTCCATGTTTCCAAGTTTCCACACAACTTTGCTCTTCTTTGAGTGTGTTTTCATTCATCCACTTCAAGGTATCCAGAGCTCTCATTGGCAGCCAGCAGTCATTCTAAAACAGAGCTTTCACTCTTTCGGATATGAATGGGACACTGGGGAAGACAGGAGATACTGAGACTTCGTTTTGGGGTCTTTATTTCCTGTTTTGATGATTACACAGAGATACAGAGGAATATCTTTGATCACAGTGGAGCAGGGGAGCAGATATGAACAGAATCCTCATGGATTTTAGGGGAGAGAAGCCTGTAAGGCTATGGGAATGAATGGAAATTTTAAAAGTCCATAGAAGCTGGAGGCTTTAAAACTGTGCCAACTTTTAGTGCCTCGTGATTAAAAAGCAAAATAAATGACAGACAAAACCCTGTGCATTTGGAAAGAAATATTAATTTTAGAAAGTATGCAAAAGAAATTTTTCACAGTGGGATACCTCTTGCATCACCATCCTTTTAGTGTTTTTACATGGGGTTATAGCCCTATGGGCCTGAGAAGTTTTTGGTATTGGTAATATGATATTTGAAGTAACCAAAAGAATTTGGTGAACCCACTGACTTGGTTTTGACTTTTGAGAAATACAGCTTAACTACCTCAAATTCAATGCAACTTATCTCGGATTTATGACAAAGATTATTTTATCTTAGTTGTGGAAGCTTGCCTGCCTGTTTCTTCAATAGAGATGACAAGTTGCACGTATGGAGTGTTACAGATGTTGTATTTGTGATCTTACCCCCCGCCCCGTCTTTCTTACTTTGAGACATGTTGTGTACATCTGTTAATGTCGTTTCTTTCCTGAAGGACTCACTCTCATGGGTTCCAGCCTGCACAATATGCTGCAATAAGATGCTCACCAAGAAAAGTGCTTAGTTACCAAGACACCTGAAGTAGGCTGACACACCTTGTACACAAGCCAAGCAATGGAAACTGCTCCAGAGAGTCCTGTGGTCCGCTTTGTCCTCAATAATTTAGGAGGCAGGCTTTTCTGAGCATCTAAGGGAAAAGTCTGGATTAGCTATGTAGACAGGGAAAAAAAATTAATTCTGTGCCCTCTCATCCCAGTATTTATTATCTCTTTGTCCAGTAGAGTCAGATGGTATCAGCCTGATAACAGTTTCCTTCCTGAGCATAAACTTGCTTATTCATTCATTCAGCCCACATGAGCTTACTTCCTGGTGATCTCATCCAGTCTGTGGCTTTTAAATACCATCTCCATACTAATGGCTCCCAAATTTATCTCTCTAGAATCAGCCCTGCCCTGAACCCTAGGCTGTGTTCAGTTGCTTACCTCCACAGGGCTGTCTAAACAACTCCTCAGAGTTGTCATATCCAAAACCAACACTTGTTCTCCCCTCATCCCCCACACCTGATCCTCCCCTAGGGCTTCCTATTTCAATAAATGACACCCACATTCATCTGGTCACTTAAGCTGAAATCTTTGGTGCCATCATTAACTCTTCCCATTCTCTCACTCCACATCCCCTAGCAAATCCCATCAGCTCTACCTGTCAAATCCAGGCACTTTGTCACCACTTTTTTGCTCCTGCCCTAGTTCAGTCCATTATCATGCTTACCAAGACTGCTGCAGGAGCCTCCTAACATACTTTCTTGCTTCCAGTGTGACCCTACAGCAACCCATTTTCCATATGGAAGCCGAAGGAATCTTTTAAAGTGTAAATCAGATCCTATCACTTGCCTGCTCTGGCTTCTCATAACACTTGGAATAAAACCCAAACTCCTACCTCGAACTGCATGCCCTTCACTTCCTGACTACCTCTGCAGCTTTCTCTGGCCACTACCCTCCAGGCACTCTGGCCTTTTGAGTCATCAGAGCACCAAGCCTACTCCTGCTATAGGGCCATTGAACCAGGCTGTTTATTTCTGCCAGGAAGGCTCTTTTCCAACGTATCTGCATGGTTTACTCCCTCACTTCATTTAGAATCTGCTTAAATGAGATCTTCCATGACTGTGGTATTTAAAACAGGACCTCACCACCCACATCCTTCACTTCTCTTGCCCTGCCTTATTTTTTTCCTCTATAGCACGTTATTATAGATTCATTTGTTTGTGTGTATATTGCCCTTTTCCCCAGTGGAATGAAGGCTCTATGACAAGCATAATTTTGCTTTGTTCATTGCTATATCCTCAGGTACCTAGAACAGTACATGGCATCATATATTATACATGGTAGACATTCAGTCAATATTGATGGAATGAATGAAAACACTTCCTGAGTAGCCATCTTTGTTTCAGGCATTGTGCTCCAGGGAAAAAAGAAGAAAAAAGCATGACTTCTGTCCTTGGGGAACTTAACCGGGTGGCAGAGACAGACACATAAGCAATTCTGTGAGACTGAGATGGCTGGGAGGCTGGAAAGCTCCAGCATTATTCTCCCAACTGTGCCTGCAGGAGTCAGAAAGGTAACCAAAGGAGCTGACATTTGAGATTATTCTTGAAGGATGAGCAGGTGTTTGCCAGACAGAGAAGAGTAGGCAGGACACTTTGGGTGTGGAAACGGAACATACAACAGCATGGAGCTGCGATAGGACAAAGATCAGTGAAACTTAAGTATAACCAACTTATGGGAGAGGTGAATGAGATGAGTGTCTCAGTTTGTTTTCTGTTGCCGTAAGTTAATACCTGAAACTGAGTAATTTGAAAAGAAAGAAAGGGAGTGAGGGAGGAGAGAGAGAAAGGAAGGAAGGAAAGGAAGGGAGGGAGGGAGAGAGGAAGGGAAGAAAGGAAGGGAAAGGGGAAAGAGGAAAAGGTAAGGTATTTTCTTCCAGTTCTGGGGGCTGGCGTCACATGGTGAGGGCGGTTATGAGAAATGGCCAGACTGGCTTTTATAAAGACCCACTCTTGTGATAACGAACCCACTCCCTCATTAATCCATTAATGAAGACAGAACCCTCACGACCCAATCACCTCCTGAAGGTCCCACCTCTCGGCACTGCTGTCTCAAGGATCAAGTTTCCGACACATGAACTTTTGGGGGCCACATTCAAAGCATAATAGTGAGCTTGGACAGATGAGCTACCAGGAGTCAACAACTTATTTCAACCCCGGTCCCCAAACATGCTCCTCCCCTGGAGTTTTCCCTTTTCAGTAAATGACACCCTCATTCGTGTAATTGCTGAAGCTGAAATTCTCAAAGTTACCCTTAACTCTTTTCATTCTCTCTCACCCCACATCCAGTCCATTAGCAAGTCCCATCAGCTGTATCTCTGTATCTCTGAAATGCACGCCAAATCAGGCTGTGGTTGCCACTCTTATGCTTCCTCACTAGTCCAAGCCATCATCATCACTCACCTAGACTGTTATAAGAGCTTCCCAACAAGCCTTTCTACATCTCTTCTGACCCATATTCTATGCAAAAACAAATATTGTTATTGTGAACTGCTTTTAAGTTAAAGTTGCCAGAGCAACTTAGGTCAGTATAAATTAAATGAATGCCTATTAAAGATTATAGGTATGTATGTTTTGAGCAGAAGAAGGGACATTATTTTATATCAAAGTTTGTATCTCTTTATGGTTTGTATGACTTGTCCTTATGTTTCTGTGATACGGTGTTTGTGGTTATGTGTTTTTATATGCTCATGTGTGGTTTCCTTACTGATGGAAAGACAGAGACCCCTTCATGTTTATTCTCACAGTAGCCCACACTGTGCCTGGTGCACCTGGTCAATACACCATGAATGGCAGTGAAAGAATTATTCTTGGCTGGGCACAGTGGTCGTTTCTGTAATCTCAGCACTTTGGGAGGCCGAGGTGAGTGGATGAGCCCAGGAGTCCAATCAATACCAGCCTGGGCAACATGGCCAAACCCTGTCTCTACCAAAAAAATACAAAAAACTAGCTGGGTACAGTGTTGCGTACCTGTAGTCCCAGCTATTCGGGAAGCTGAGGCGGGAGAATCACTTGAGTCCAAAAGGCGGAGGTTGCAGTGACCCATGATTGCGCCACCGCACTCCAGCCTGGGTGATGGAGCAAGACCCTGTCTCAAAATAAATAAATAAATAAAAGGAATTATTCTTCACTCTACAACAGACTCACTGCTGGGCTCCTTTAGGGGTCTCTGCTAACATCTTTTTAAATCATCAGTTTCCCATTGTTTATTTATATGCAATGGTTAGGTAAGTATCTGTTACATAAAGCCAACAAGATCTAAGTCAGTGCCTTTTTAGCAGAATCCAGGAGCTGCAGCTTAAAGCAGTGTTCAGAAGAGAAGTCATGGCCTAAAATATTTATTTTTTAAAATAAGAAAAATAGAAATAAATGAATTAAGTGTATGTCTAACTCAAAACGTTAGAAAAGAACAATAAAACAAACTTAAAATATAGTGGGAAGGAAATAAAAGTTTATCAAAAAATCCTGAATTCACAAACTGAAAAATTAAAGAATTAATAAATGCAAAAGTATATTGTTTGAAAACCTCAACATAATCAAGGAAACTTTAGCTGACTTGATTAATAAAATAGAGGAAATAATAAAAATAATGTAAATAAAAGATATATTACAAAGGAATCATAAAGCCTGTTTTACTCAACTTTTTACAGATAAATTTTAAAATCCCTAATTGTCTAAGAAAATATAGTTTAGTCACTGACTTCTAAAGAGCAGGGTAATCCATCAGACCAACCACCATAGAAGAACACAAATGTAAAATATTGCTGTAAAGTATCAGCAAACAGAACCTAGCACCGTTTTGAAAGAATAGTGTACCATAACCAAATGAGGTTCATTCCAGGAGTGATAAATATTGGAAAAATCTTTTAATATAATTTATCATATTAATAGATCTTTTTGGAACACTTATTTGGTCATGTTCATAGATGCTGCAAAGGCATTGATGTAATTCAACATCTTTTTCATTAAAAACCACGTTATAAAATCAGAAGTGATGGATACCTCCTTAACATAAAATTATTATTTATTATATATATTATTTATTATAAAATTAGCATCACGCTTTAGTAGATGTAGTGTTTATGGGATTACTGGGTCAAATTAGCTACCGTTTGGCCCAGCAGTCTCATTACTGGGTGTATACCCAAAGGGGGGATATACCCAGTAATAGGGAAACACCAGAAGCCATGTAATGTCAGAAACAATGAAGACAAGGGCGCCCATTGTTATTTCTTTAACATTGTTCTGAATGTACTTAGCCAGTGCAGTACAAGAGAAAGAAAGTAGAAGTGTAAAAAGTCAAAAGGATGAGGTTAAACTAATGTTTGTTACTTGCAGATGATGTGATTGCACACTTGGATAGTATACTTTCTTCTGTGAATCAGCTGGAAGATGGTGGAAACAATAACCCATTAAGTACTAATGGATTATGTAAAACTAAACATTCTTCATGTATGTGATCAACTGCTGGTTAGAAGATATAATGGAAGTTAATATCCTATTTACAATAGCAAAAAAGAAAAGTTCAAATAAAATATATACACATATACATAAATATGTAATGTATATAAATATAGGAATTGAACTCAAGAAATCCTTAAGATGTAAATCTTTATTCTTGTAAGTGAATGAAACCATTTTAAAATCCTCCTGAGATGAAGAGAAAAAACAAAGATGGGAATGAATGGAAAGATAATCCATGTCCGTGGACAGAAAACCTCAACATCCCAAATTTAACATGAACCCAGTGAAAATACCAACAGAATATTTTGTAACCAAACAAGCTGATCACTGAAGTTCATGCAAAAAAAAAAATTAATCAAAAAATAGCCAAGAATAGGAAGAGAGAAAATTGCTCTTTAGATATTAAAAGATACTACAAACATACTCATATATTTGAATTGGCATTAATAGGCAAGTCAGTGGCACCTTATAGAGTCCAGAAATAATCTCAAATACATTTGAAATGTTAGTTTACATTAAGGAAGCATCTCAAATCAGTGTAATAAAAATGAGTGTTCAATAAATGGTGCTGGGACGATTAAATAACCTTCTGGGAAAAAGAAAGTTTGGTGGTTCATATTTACACCAAGATAAATTCTAAATGGTTCCAAAACTTACTTGGAAAAAAATTTATCCTTAAAAGTACTAAAAGGATTCAGGGGAAAATTGTTTATAAGTTGGGAAGACCTTTCAAAGTATGACAAAAATCCAGAAACCACAAAGGGAAAGTCATAAAATGAATTCAATGACACAAAAATCAAAAAGTTCTGAGCAGCAAATACCACCATAAACCAAGGCAAAAAAAAAAAAAAGTGACAAAGAAGGAAAAATATTTTTGCAACTCATCTAGAGATAGAACTGATTTCCCTAATATTTAAAGAGCTTCTACAAGGCAGAAAAAGACCAACAATGCAATAGGAAAAAAAATTAAAAGAATAGTAAGACTATTAACAATTTACAGATGTGGAAATATAAATAGCTATTCATAAACATGAAATATATCCAATGTCATTTATTAAAAATTAATGCAAATTAAAACGATAATAAAACACTGTTTTTTACTTGCCAAACAGGCAGGGTTTTTTTTTTTTTTTTTGGTTTGTTTTGCTTTGAAGTTTGATAACACAATCTATTAGCAAGACTATGGATAAAGAATTACTCTTGGCCAGGCGCAGTGGCTCACGCCTGTAATCCCAGCATCTGGGGAGGCCAAGGTGGGCGGATCACGAGGTCAGGAGATAGAGACCATCCTGGCTAACACGGTAAAACCCTGTCTCTACTGAAAAAACAAAAAATTAACTGGGTGTGGTAACACGCACCTATGGTCCCAGCTACTCAGGAGGCTGAGGCTGGAGAATCACTTGAACCCAGGGGGCAGAGGTTGCAGTGAACCGAGATCCACCTCTGCATTCCAGCCTGGGCAACAGAGTGAGACTCCATCTCAAAAAAAAAAAAAAAAAAAAAAAAAAACTCTTGTACGTTGCTGGCAGGAGTATAAATTGGTACCGTCCCAATGGAGGACAATTTGGCAGTATCAAAACTGCAAAGCTTATATCCTTTGATCCAGTAATTTCACATTTGGGAGAATGTATGGATATGTGTACAAAATTATAAGATTACGTGTTACAACCTTGTTTATAATAACACAACCCAGATAGCTGTCAATAGAGAATTGGTTATATAAATTGTACTATGCCCTTCTAGTCAAATATTATCAAACCATAAAACAAGAATGAAGAAACTATATTTTTAAGTGAAAGCAGGGTGCAGATCATGGCTTAGTATGTAAACTTTTTTTTTTTTTTTAAAGAGACGGAGTTTCACTCTAGTTGCCCAGGCTGGGGTGCAATGGCGCAATCTCAGCTCACTGCAACCTCCGCCGCCTGGGTTCAAGTGATTCTCCTGCCTCAGCCTCCCGAGTAGCTGGGATTACAGGCATCCACCACCACACCCAGCTAATTTTTTGTATTTTTGGTAGAGACAGAGTTTCACCATGTTGGCCAGGCTGGTCTTGAACTCCTGACCTCAGGTGATCCGCCCACCTCAGCCTCCCAAAGTGCTGGGATTACAGGTGTGAGCCACCATGCCTGGCCCATATGCAAACTTTCATGTAAAAGTACAAAGATGTATCTATAAATGTATATATCTTTGCTTAAATAGGCATCAATTCTCTCTGGAAGGATACACAAGAGACACTTGTGGCCTCTAGAAAATGGAACTGGGTGGCTGGGAAGCTGGAATGGGGAGATTTTTGGAGACTTCTGAGTGTTTACCATTTTATTCCTTTTAGGAAATTTGAACCAACCAAAGCAAAACAAAACAAAAACTTAATATTTTTCAAACCGTCTTTAGAAGAAACCACTCTTATACACAACAACATGGATGAACCTCACAAACATGTTGAGCACAGGAAGCCAGACACACAAAAAAATTTATATTATTTCTTTAAAGTTCAAAAAGAGACAAAACTAAGGTGAAGGAAGTTAGGATTAGCAGTTCTGTTGGTGGAAATAATGACTTGGATGGGGCATGAAGGAGAATTCTGGGGTGCTGGTAATAGTCTTGATCTGGCTGGTGGTTACATAAATATGTTTACTTGGAAGAAAATCATTGATTTGTGCCCTTATGGCTGGTATACTTTTCTGCATGTAAATGACACTTTTGTTTAAAGCAGTTACTAGAAAGGGAAAAATCTTCTTTAAGGTTTTTCTAGCTTCCTAAGGCTGCCATAACAAAGTACCACAGACTGGATGCCTTACAACAGAAATGTATTACCTCACAGTTCTAGAGGTTAGAAGTCCAAAATCAGGATGTTGGCAGGGTCATGCTCCCTCTGAAACCTATAGGGAAGAATCCGTCCTTCCCTCTTCCTAGCTTCTGGTGCTGACCATTCATCTTGGCATTCCTTGGCTTGTAGCCACATCACTCTCACCTCTGCCTCCGTCTTCACATGGTGTTCTCCCTGTGTCTCTGTGTCCATATGGAGCACATTTTAAAAGGACACCCATCATATTGGATGAGAGGCCTACCCTACTCCAGTATGACCCCATCTTAACTAATGACATCTGCAATGATCTTATTTCCAAATGAGACCACACTCTGAGCTACAGGAGGTTAGGGCCTCAAATTTCTTTTGGAGGGAGGGAGAATGTTGTGATTCAATCCACAACAAGGGTTAATTAACTTTTAAAGGAGTGTAAGAGTTGCTGAAGGAGGACCTTTTAATCCAGTTTTAGTGACTGATAATGTGCTGTTGAGCTCTTGCAGAGAGAGGTAGCTAATCCAATGCTGTTTCCACCAAGAGTGTTATCACCTTGACAATAATTCAGCTGCTGGAAAATGAGGGCCTAATCCACTGACTACTATAGTTAAGTTGAAAGAAAATTAAATGAAGAGCCTTTCTGCTCCTTTGCTAGCCTCCTTCATGATTTTATAGTTCTGTAAAACTTGGGGCTGTGTCTTTATAGGTTGCAGGCTTGGCATGTTATAATAGTTCATCTTCATCATAAAACGATAATATTGGTTTGAAGATGGACTTTTTTAAAAAGTCATTTTTCACATTTAATCCAAGGATCCTGCATAGCCCCATTTTTCACTTGGCATGGGTATGGATTTTATTTTACTATTGAAGAGTCAGCAAGTTTCCAAATGAGTAACAGCCACAGGGTGTGGTATATGTCTTCCCTTTTGGTTGTGCATCTAAATTGCCCTTGAAGTATAATGAATCCCATGGTTCTCACCACCATGGAAGTTATTTTCCTAATTTAATGGAGTAATTATTTTGTTGTCACTGGCTTTAAGTGTGTGTCTCGTTTTAGGTGCTCAGTGTGTGTTGACTGGAAGAAGAAAAACAGAACAACACTTAGCTACTTTAAGTTTCAAAATTCAGCTGTTTTAGGGCAGGCAGAATTAGTCTGTTAGAAAAACTCGAGCACTCATTGCCTTTGGAGGAAGGGAATGACTGGGATGGAATATGAGGGATCTTTCTGGGGTGATGGTTATAGTCTCTAGATTGATAAGGTTTGGTTTACACAGATATGTGTATTTGTCAAAACTCAGTGAATGTACACTTAAGATTTGTACATTTCATTGTATGTAAATTTTGCCTCAAAAGAAAAAAACTGTAAACTCATCTTAAACTCCAGCAAGTAATATCCTGCCGAAGTGTTTTGGGGGAAAGTGTGCTGATTTCTGCAGTTTACTTTGATATGCTTTGAAAAAAATCAGATGGATATAGATGGATAGATGTGTAATGAAATAAGCATAATAAAATGTTAATCGTAGAATCTAAACGATAGGTATGTAGGTATTCACTGTAAAATTCTTTAAACATTTCTGTAAATTTGAAATTTTTCATAATAAAATGTTAGAAATAGTTCAAAGTACAAAATCATACAGGACCTTGCAAATGTGAGACCAAAGTCCACTTGCCATTTTTATCCCTTGTTACAAGCTTGAATGTCTGCTACTTTAACAAGGGAACAATATCACCTGCCAGGGGTCTCCTCCTGAAATCAAGAGCAAATTTGCAGGGATGTGCAGGGAACCTGTTTTACTGTCCTGCTGGGAATGAAAGGAAGTAGGTGAAAAAAAGGTGAAGGAAATTTGTATCTAGTGTGGTGTCCTACCGTATGACCTTGTGCCAACTGCCTACATGTAGCCCAGGAAGAAAAAAAAAAAGCTGATTAGAAGCAATGCCCTGTTTTATAATTATTTTTGTGACTCAAAGGAACTGCATTTTATTTTCATTTAAGGAAATACATGAAGAGCTACAGTTCTATGGTGTTCTCTTAGAATGACTAACCCCCTCGTAGAAATGAAATATAAGTAAATGGGCTTAATTTTGGAACAAAAATTATCTCCATATGCTACTCATCATGCCCCTCGTCCTTGGGTATTTAATAAAATACAGTGGAAGCCTGGGAATCAGCCATGCTTGAGTTTTTCTTCTGTTATTGTTACTAAATGGTTCTGTGTCCTTGAGTAAATTGTTTAATATCTTTGAGCCTAAATTTCTACAATTTTTAAAAGAGCATATTCAATCAGATGATCTACAAGTTCTTCTTACCACTGGATTGAAACTGTCTTTCACCCTGTCTTCCTTTATCATCTTGTTGGGGCCGGCTGTAGTGAAATCTTAAATTCAGACCCTGGCGTACTCCAGAATGAGGAACCCCCGGTCCCAACAAGACACACAAAAGACTCTGCAAGGAGCTCATTTAAATAATGCCTAAGATTTTAGTCCCAGTGAATTTTCCATCTGTTTCTCCATATTAGTTGAACATGAAGTTAGTCAGATACTTAAGGCATTCAAGAGAGTAAAGCCAAGATGTCTTACAAATCTCTTCTCTAAAAATAGCGAGAAGAAAGAGCAGAGAAGAAAGTGATTTTTATATCTGTGGAACTGTATGTTTAGTTCACTTGGGCTCATCCCCAGGTGAAAATTCTTATTTAAATACTGGTTATCGGAAAAGGCCGTAAATTTCTAGCCAGGTTTTTTCCCATGGAATGCAAGCAGAGCAGAGTGAGTATTTCTAGCAGATGAGTGTATTTTCACTCTCAGGATGTAATAGAACTTAAAGACAAGAGTAGTTTGGTGTGTCACAATATGTAAACAACCCAGAGAGGGTAATTAGATAAACTTTGTATTTTTTCATGTGCTATTTACTTAACTGTGTTGCCAAAGACAGAGATTTACATTATGTGTGTCCCTTGGCTTGGTGTTTAATTATCTAAGGGGTAATTATACAGGCATACACATATGTGTGTTCATAGTCAGATATGTTACATACCAAATGTGATTGTATCGCTGTAACTTTTCTATAGGTTATGTTTCTATGTTTGCATATTTTGGCATGTATTCCTACATATTGTCTTTCTTTGATTAGCTGTAAACCAAATGTGTCTAGTAGGACTAGTTAAATAATGTAAGAGGCTAATTATCAAGGATTTTACTAATATTCTCAGGTTGGAGATGTTTTAGGTGAGGAGAGCATGGGCAAGCCATCTGATTTGGTCCATTATTATATTTTCAATTATCTTTGGTGCTCAAAGAGAGACATTAATATAGCTGAGGATGACATAGCAAATTACCACAGCTCTCTAACCTTTTAAATTGCTAACACTGTTGTAATCTGTAATTATAGAAATCAGTGTGAGAATTGTGGCACTGCATAATTATCTTTCCTGATACTTTATTGCTGAATGAATTATTAATCAGAATCAGTCTTGTATAGTATTTTCAGCAACTCAGAAGAATAATGTATAATTAAATTTCATTATTCGTATTTTTGTGCTAATGTTTTATGATGTTGTAATTGATAATTAATTGGCCAAAAACTCACACAATACTTGAGAGTTTCAGGTGGCTGGAAAATGTACAGTGTACTGAGTTCATTAAGTAATGATCACTCTGTAAAGACTACAGAGTCTAGTCCAGTCTGTACAAGAAAGCTTTTGAAATTGGTATATTAATCATTAAGCATTTCATGTTGCCTTAAGAGAAAGTAGTGACTATGAGCGCATAACAGTAATTAAGAGATTTTAATAGATTTCAAACATGGTCAATTGTAAGTAATCAGATGCTAGTTGTTAATATCAGGCTAATACACTAGATACAGTTGGTATGCTCTGTGTATCAATTTCCATTCTAATTAAACAACCAGCAGTCTCCATATAACTACAGTTTCAAAAAGAATAACAGCCATTTCTGTCAGCCTTTGATGAGTGTAACCCAGGGTGTAGCACAACTTTATAGACAAAGTCTGGTCTAATCTTCTTTTCCAATTGTCTAAAATACTAAATGGTTATCCTCCTCACAGACACACAGGATTTAAAATCTGAAAGGATTATGAACTTTTCCTTGACTGGCATTCTAACTAAGAATTCCTGGTGTCTTTTTTGGTATCATTTGCAACCTAGGTAACCAGTAAAAGCTCTGAATCCAAGAATGTCTTTCAGTCAGCTTGAGTTCTATTGAAAAGAAACATTGTCGGGCATTTTATGTGAACTTCTGCTGTGCCATTTTGATTTTTTTTTTTTTTTTTTTTTTGAGATGGTGATGCTTCTTTCTGGTTTTCAAGTGTCTCCTTTAGAAACATACAATTTTTTTTAAACAGGTGAGCATTTTTTTCTTTTGAAGAATTTTGAAAGCATTATAATAGGGAATTTAACAACACATATGCTGTTATTTAATCAGTTCTTTGCTAAACTGCTCAGAAAACCATCCACAGAAGACTGTTCCTATGCAAATGCACTTCCACTTTCCCAGGAAGATCATGAGTGGTTTGTTTTTACATTAGTTGCGTTGGCTCCCATGTCTTACAATCCCAAATTATAAGTTATTAAAGAGGACTTTGTCATCAGACCACCGTGAGTAGAACTAAATAAAGCACATTCCTGTACGTAAGGAAACATTGCTCTGTGGCCTTCCCGCTGGTCTGCTTTTCGTTCAAAAATCAGAAACCTTCCTCTTACCATCTTCTCTCAAATCCAGGCGTTCCAGAGCCACGTCTACTCCCAGGGCAGCAGAGGCCTGGGCTGTGGTCTCTGTCACATTCTGAAAGCATCATCCTGAGGGTGCCATTGAGGGTCCTGTGTGCTGGCTGTTTCTTGAGGGCTGCAGAAAGGAAGGGCATAACTGGTCCTCTGTTTGGCAGTTTGAGATAGGAGGCCGTGGACACAAGGGGGTGGGATCAGAGCCATCTCTCAGAAGCAGGAGCACACAAGCTTTTACTGGGAGAGAACAGCCTAATTCTACTCTGCAAGGATCCACATTGTATAGAGCCAGTGAGCAAGGTATGTGTTTCCGGGTTCGTGAGTATTTGAGCACAGAGAGCTTCAGAAATAAAGCACACTCAAGACCTTCTACTCAGCATCTCTGCAGATGGGAACTTTTCCTTCACTGTGTCAATCTAAGCCTTTCTTTTGCTTTTGTACCGTCCCATTATCTTGGCAATGTGTCTTGGAGGTTATGTCATTAGTTTTCTCTAACACTCACATTGCTTAGAATGGACTGAGTTTTCTGTGGATAAATGGATAGGCAAGGCGACCTTGAGGCCCAGAAAAGACAGGCAGCTCTGGAGAGCATAGGGAGATGTGTGAAGAAACAGGCTGGAAGGAGAACTCAGCAGAAACAGAAGTGACATATGGACCTGTTGGGATCTAGGGAAAGTCTTTTTTAGTTACTTTCTTATTAAGTATGTATTGAGTGCTTCCTATGTGCGTAGCATTTTGAAGTTCTGCGGCTTCAATGGTGAGCAAAACAGATAAAAATTCCTGCCCTCAATAGAAAAATAGGTCATTAACAAAATATGAGTAAAGTATAGTGTGTATGAGATGTGAAAACGTTATAAAGAATCATAAACAGGGAGGGAGGATGGAGAGTGCAGGCGGGAGGCTGGGGTTGTGGTTTAAATGGAGCAGGGTGGTTAGGGAGGCCTCACTGAGAATGTGATGTCTGCACAGAGACCTGAGGAGGCCAGGGATTGAGCCATCACATTTAAATCTCCTAACAATCTCTCGGGAGACAGTTTTTATCTTCATTTCACACGTAAGGAGACTCCGAGGACTTAAATAAGCTGCCCTAGTGCCCTCGCTCTCAGAATGGCAGTGCGGGGAGTCCTAGTTTGTAGGGCTGTTTTAAATCAGCTGTCATGGGGTTAAAATGCAGATCGCTGAACCCGCTGTAGTTACCCTAAATCTATGCAGTTAGAGAACTGTTATTTCCAGAGATAGGCTGGGAGAGTCTGGGTGTTAGGTAGGCAGGGCCAAAAGCAGGAAATACTTACGTAGAGAAAAGGCAAGCCATTGTCAAACTGGAAATGAAATGTGAATGGGAAAAATTGGCATGGTTGGAAAAGAGGAGCTAATTTGATGGACCAGTTACTATATGTTAAATTGGTGAACTGATGAACAAGCAAACATGAAATGTTTTCATCCTCACAGTTCTATGAGATAGATGCCCTTTATCAGGTCCTTTTAGTACAGATCAGGAAACTGAGGCACAGAAAAGTTAAGTGTCTTGTGCAAGATTTTGCAGCTAGTGAATGACAGAGTCAGAATTCAAAGCCAGGCAGGTTGGCACCAGAGCCTCCATCCACAACCACTGCACTACCTTGCCTCTGTAGACCATCTTTGTATGCAGTATCTATTCTCCAGGAGTTGTTCTGTTTCCCAAGTTTGTGTTTTAAGTTGCTTACTCCTCATGATCACTGGATTACAGATGAGAAATTTTTACAGAGAGCTCATGTGGTTTGTCTGAGGTAGCATTGTGGTCATAGTTCAGATGCAGGCAGGCTGACCCCAGAGCCTGACCTGTCACCACTGCAGGATCCTGCCCCTCAAGATGAAAGAGGATTCTGATTTGGGCAGAACATATATGCAGAAGGTAGCAGAGAGAGAAAACAGGAAAAGCCCGTAATGGGAGGGTAGAATATTCAAAGCGTGCACTTTTAACAAATCTGAAGGGATGGAATCTTTTAGGAAATGTTATCAGATGAGAATCAATACAAGTCCCCCATCTGCCAGATGCCTTCTTTTGGCATGAGCGTGAACTGTATCAGGGCTAAGTGCCCATAAGAGCAGACATTCTTTATATAATTATGTGTAGGATTAGTCAAATAGTGGTGAGAATAATTCCTGATGCGAGCAGAGTACTCTGCACTTCTCAGGGAGGTCTCAGATCTGTTGCCTTATTTGACCTTCATGGTCATCAAGGGATGTTGCAGAAGGAAGTCTACGTAGTGTCACGGCCAAAGTTGCCAGCGAGTACCAGAATGCATACCTATCTCATCATTCTCTTGCTGGTCTTGGATGGAAATTAAGCAAATTGGCCATTCCCCAGGTTTAAGCAGGAGAATCTGGCAAACAAAAATATACATTATTCTTCACGCAGTCCAGATTTGCCTCAGTGTAAGAAATTCTCAGTATATGTAGAATTACAAATGTATATAATATGCAAAGAAATTAACTTTCTTTTCCTTTTATTTGTGGAGTGTTTACTGTAAAACAAGGACCATCCTATATACTTTATTGCTTCATCTCATTTAATCCTCACATAACTATTATGTACATAGAAAGAACAAGGATTACACAGTCTAACAATGGCCCCAAAGCCAAGGCCATGCAGCTAGGAAGCAGGAAAGCAGGGATTCAAATGGAGCCCCTCCATATAAGGATGGAAGGAGAAATGGAAAATGGGTGCATTTTAGAGTCAAGAAAGCACGAAACACTGTGTCTCTCTGGTACCACCTGGCCAATGGGCCCTTGTGGCACCCATTCCTTGCCATTTGGAGAGGGGGTATTGTCTGCCCCCATGGCAGTACACTTCTGACTTTTTATGATGAATGAATTAAAAACATAATCTCTTCCTTAATATACTTGGCTTTATCTGAAGTGTATTCTGTGAGGTGAAATCGCATGTGAGTGACGGTGGTATAGGCATATAAGACCGTCTGTATCTTAAACAGTATACTAAGTGTCATGTAGCATGTGTGTCACTACCTTTTGGTGACAATAATCATCATTCTGAGAAGCTGCCAAGGACAGGACAGGGACTTGGAAAGCTCCAAGCACATTCTTTTTCTCCCATTCCTTTTCACTGCCTTTTCCCCGTGTTCTCTGGAGGGCATTTCACCTGTGTGTTAACATTCCAGTTCCATTTGACCTCCTGCCTGGTGACAGGTGGTTCAGATGCTTTTATTACTTGATACAGGACTTAACAGACTGCCGACCAGTGGTCTTAGCCTCATGGTTTTAATCGTTTTTAAATGGAAAAACAGGAGTGGGTTTCAGGAGTGCCTAGGCTCCAGTGGAAATCAAACCTTTCTCAAACCACTACCTGAATGACCCTCAAGCTAGACTTCCGCCCCATTAGGTGCTGCCTGCCTTTGGTGTTGTGTTGCAATTTTCTTAGTTACCAGGTGAACTAACTTGCAATCTAAACGTTATTCATTCTAGCCTGCATCCCTGTAGAGGTGATGTTTCAGAACAGAATCATGTTGTCCAAAAGACCCCAATGCGTGAAAGAAGCAAGTTTCCTTTTATTAAGAACCTTTTCTGTGAAAGCTGTATTTCTGCCAAGCCTCAGTATTCACTTCTGTTTCCTTTCCTACCTGTAAACCGTGTGCCCTCTCAGGAGCTGGGGCAGGCATCAGTAGAGATGAGGCAGATGAGCAGCTGTGAAACTATAGATATTCGTTATGTATAGGCAGACAAAAGTGTGTCTGGGGGTAACCCCCACCCCCATCCCAAGAAGGAGTTAGATTTGACAATCCCATCTCTTAACATCATAATTCCTGGTCAGATGAATCTAACTTTGGAGGGTTATACATATTAGCATCTATAAGCAATACCTGGCCTGGGATACATACTAGGAACAATGGCATGACTAATATATTGTTTCTTGACTTCACATGGAAACTCAAGCCCAGTGTTGTCACTGACCTGGTGGGCAAACTTCTGACAGTAATTATCTTGGGAAAATCTTGCAAAACTAATTTAAGGAACACAATTATTTAATTATAGCACTTCGATAGCGTTCTCTCTTTCCTCTGTCTCCCTCCATTCCTCCTTCCATCTCCCCCACCCCTTTATGACATTTGAAGTCCACTAATTACTGAGCTCAATTTTCAGGCTGTGTCTTATGTTTGACAGAAATGCTGAAGTTGAAATTAGACTTGCAGTCTCCCCTCTTTTCTGCATTTGACTATCTGTTGTCTTTTCTTAGTCTTGATTCTCTGTTGTGAGTTTTGACTTGGTTTTTTTCTAAGACAGAATAATTTCTGCCAGGTTCTGGGAACTCCCCTCCCACCCGACGAAGAAGTTTTGGGGAGGAGTTGTGAGCCCTGCGTTGAACTGTGCACTAGGTACATATCTGCAGTGCCTTCTATTAAAATGTAAAATGATCCGTTGAGTCATCCTCCCTCTGGTTTGACTCAGATGCTTTATGGCGCACTTTGCATGTCATTTCTCTGTAATGATTTCCCCATGGAGAAGGGTGTCTCATAGAATCCAGGCAGACTGAAGATTGCTCTGAGTCAAATGGATCTGTTATTCTTTTAGTATTAACCCTTATCTCTCAGTTTCCCATCCTCGTATTTTCCCTGAAGGAACCTTAATGAAGTAAATAGGTTCCACCACCCTCATTTAGCCTCCTAATCACTGTTCACAATTTCTTCTCACATTAGCAGCATGAAGCTCTAGGGTAATACTTCTCTGGCTACAAGGGGAGGGAAAGGGACACTGGGAGAGAATATTTCACACAGATGCCCTGATAAAGAGAAATGCAGAAAAGAAATGACTTTTCTCTGTCCTCTAACTCCTAATAGGCACAAAGCAAATGCTAATACGAAGCAGAGATTGATGTATGAGAAATGAATATAAATGGAGAACATAGACACAAAGACGTAATACAAGAGACAAACTGGAAGTGACAATATAGAGAAAAGAAGGCTTGCCAAGAGTAGAAAATGACCTATCCCAGAAGAATAGTTGGAGGCTTTGGCTATACTCTTAACTGAGGGGTTACACAAAAGAAGCAAAAGCAAGCATCAACATATAAAAAAGACGAGTGCGTTGATCACAAAGCTGCATATCTGAATCTGCCCATGGCTAGTTGCACATTTTCTCCCTGGTCCACTGCCCCACCACCACCAACCACCACTAACAGTCATCATGCCTCTTGGATGGCCTGACGGGTTCCCTTTCACCCGCTGATTTCATCTCCTTTTTGAGATGACAGTTTATGCACCATGCTTTTGTTAAATCCCAGTTGTAACCTTCTCTCTGGCCCCCTAAACAGTCTTATCTGACATGGCTGGGTGGAGACAAGAGGAGAGGATGGACACCCCACTTTATTCCAGAGCCACATATCTAAGATGGCTTTTGAGGGAGCCCCTGACCTGCACACCAGAGACTGTTTTGGGCATGGGAAGAGAATGCTGAACTACTGCTCAGTACTGATGGGCGCTGTGTTCCATTAATGTATGAAAGTTGACCTTTGATTCATCCTTCGGGTTGACTCTGTTTATAAGGGAGAAAGTTCACACTGTTATTGGATGGGTCTTCCCTCTTCTTCATCTCTCTCAAAAGTTATGTGATGGCATTTTTCCTTTCCAGCCAGTTGTGTTCTTTTGAGCATCTCTAGTTTCCTTAAAAAGTCTTCTCAGGAACCACAGTTAGAAAAACTCATGTTTCAAGATTTTCCTAAAGTTCCTATACTTTCATAGAACCATAGAAACTAGAACTAAAAAGTCACCTAGATTATTTTCTCCTTGCATAGATAAGGAAATGGAAGTGCATGAAGTGATTTGGTTTTAATAAGAGAGAAGACAAAACACAAGATCTCTGAAAAAAAGTTTTACTGCAAAGCAAAGGCCTGGGCTCAGATTTCTTACCGTCTCCCAAAAGGCCTCGTCCCTGTATTTGGCCCATTTTTGTAGATTATTACTGAAAACGTACAACTTGGAATTGGTTAGATTTGATTGCCTTTAAGGACCTTCCTGACCATAAGTTGTAGGATTTAAGGTGTGGGTGTATTTTTTTTTTCATTTGAAGCCCAAAGTGTACCCTACGACCTTTGCGATTAAGTCACAGAACCTAAAGGAGGTACTCGATAAATACTTGAGTTGTTAACATTCTCCTACAACCTTTAATTTGGGGGAGCTGGGAAAACAAATGTGAAACAAATGTGTAACTTAAAGTGGGCATATGTGTACCTGTCACTCATGTCAAGAAATAGAGCATACAACAGCACCCCAAAACCGCATGGTGCCCCTTTCTGGTGAGCACTGCCTCGCTCTAAATGGAACCTCTATTCTGAGTCTTTTCTTTATAGTTTTGCCACCTTTGTATGTGTCTTAGTTCAGGCTGCCATAACAAAGTACCATAGGCTGGGTGGCTCAAACAACAAACGTTTATTTCTCACAGTTCTGGAAGTTAGAAGTCTAAGATTAGGGTGCCAGCATTGTCCAATTCTTGGTAAGGGCTGTCTTCCTGATTTACAGACAGCCATATTCTTGTGTCCTCACATGGCAGAAAGGGACCTTATAATACCTTATACCTTATAAGGGTATTAATCCCATTCATGAGGGCTCCACCCTTATAACCCAATCACTCCCAAAGGCCCCACCTCCCAATACCATTATACTGGGGATTAGGATTTCCACATACGGATTTTGAGAGGACACATTTACTCCATGTGTTAGTTCTCACACCGCTATAAAGAAATACCTGAGACTGGGTAATTTATAAAGAAAAGAGGTTTACTGGGAGGCGGAGCTTGCAGTGAGCTGAGATCCGGCCACTGCACTCCAGCCTGGGCGACAAAGCAAGACTCCGTCTCAAAAAAAAACAAAAAGAAAAAAAAAAGAAAAGAGGTTTAATTGGTTCATGATTCTGTAGGCCGTACGGGAAGCATGGTGGTATCTGCTTGTGGGGAGGCCTCAGGAAACTTAGAATCATGATGGAAGGCAAAGCTGGAGCAGGTGTCTTCATGTGGCCAAAGCAGGAGGAAGGGAGAAAGAAGGAGAGGGAAGGTGCCACGCACTTTTTAAACAACCACATCTCGTGATAACTCACTGTTGAGGCAACAGCTCCAAGGGGGATGGTGTTAAACCATGAGAAACCTCCCCTATGATCCAGTCACCTCCCACCAGGCCCCACCTCCAACATCGGGGATTACAGTTGAACATGAGATTTGGGCGGGGACACAGATCCAAACCATGTCAGTCTATAACAGCATATATCCCTAGATGTTTAAGTTTTATCCATTTTTGAATTTGACATACATGAAACCAGATTGTATGTTATTATCCTGTGTCTTGTTTCTGTAGCTCAGTATTCAGCATTAGGTTTGCGCAGCTCCTCCATGTTGCTGCATGTGGCTCTAATTTGCTTTGTTATATTCCATTATGTAAATATATGAATATATCTCAGTGTATTTATGCATTCTGGTACTGATAGACATGATGTTGTTTCCAGTTGAGAGTTATTCTCAACAATTCTGTGAACACTCTTTATACAGAGTTTGTTACAGATATGCAGGAGTATCTCTAGGGTGTAACCTAGGAATGGAATTACTCGGTTATAATCTATACATATCTTCAACTTTACTAGATAATGCCAAACTGTTTTGCAAAGAAGTTGATCTGACCATCAGTGCACTTGATATTGTTAAACTTTCTTACTGTTTCTAGGTTGGTGGCTATATATCTTTAATTCTTTATTGCCTTTGGACCAATACCTATAGTCTGCTGCCAACATTCTAGTATTTCGTCCACCTCAGTTTCTATATCAGACTGTGACTCTCCATTTTAGTTACGTTCATTCATTCATTCATTTGTTCATTTATTTTTGAGACGGAGTCTCACTCTGTCTCCCAGGTTGGAGTGCAGTAGCACAATCTTGGCTCACTGCAACCTTTGCCTCCTGAGTTAAATAATTCTTGTGCCTCAGCCTCCTGAGTAGCTGGGATTACAGGCTTGCACCAACACACCCAGCTAATTTTTATATTTTTGGTAGAGACAGGATTTCACCATGTTGGCCAGGCTGGTCTCCAACTTCTGGCCTCAAGCAATCTGCCCATCTCGGCCTCTCAAAGTGCTGGGATTATAGGCATGAGCCACAACGCCTGGCCCATGTCGGTTACATTTAAATATAGGAAAAGTGCTAGTAATTGCTACTGCTTTATTACCAGATATTTTGGAAATGTGGGTTATTTTTTATTTTGGTCTATTTGAAAGAATAAAGAAGCAACAATAACAAATTAGCAAAAAAATGGAACTTGTTATGATCGTTCCTTTTTAAA
Source organism: Mandrillus leucophaeus (assembly GCF_000951045.1). Taxonomy (NCBI): domain Eukaryota; kingdom Metazoa; phylum Chordata; class Mammalia; order Primates; family Cercopithecidae; genus Mandrillus; species Mandrillus leucophaeus. The sequence goes on from NW_012102787.1 coordinate 1,068,270, forward strand.
GTTTTTGGTATATTTTTCAGCAGTGCAGTAAAAACCATTGTCAGTAAATTGAACTTTCCCCTAGAAGAAGGTCAAGGAAAATGGAAGTTTATACTGAATTACGAGAACCATTCAGAGCTATTAAGGATTTGATGATACAATTGCAAGTGCTTCCTCCTAACAACAGCCTTAAATTTCAGTTCCCTTGGCACTAACTAGTGTGCAGGCAGATGGAGTGTTTGAGTAAATAAGGAACACAAAACGTTTTAGCTGCTCCATGTCAGGGCCCTTACTTTAGCTATCTAAGGCATTAGGGACATTAAGTGACAAGCACTGCAGTTTTCCATTAGAAAATACTGAAATTGGATTGCTTTTCACTTAAAGTAAGAAGTTTTAGTCTTGATGCATTAGAAAGTGTTTCCAATCCAAAAGTAATAACTAAGTAATTTTTATAGCACTATGCACTCTAAAATGTCTATAGACTTGATAACTTTCTTTTATAAGAACTAACCCTTACAGTTTTACAATAAATAACTTTTTTTTAAAAGCATGTTTTATAAGTGCAGAAATTTACTCAGCAATTACTAAATAATTTAGTGTTTGATTCACAGAAGTATTTACTTAATGCACTGTTTCTGGGAGAAATGTAGTTTGAATTTCAAGTGAAATGGTTTATAATTTGGTCTTTTTCATTACCTGCAAGGCATATTCATTTCTTTTCATCTGAAGCACTCTAGACATGACAGGTTGTCTGAAAATCTTAACATTCTACTTTTTTGTGAATTGCAGCTTTTCAGATCCCACTGTGGTTTTTTTGGTTGGGTTTTGTTTCTTTTTTTTTTTCACTTTTTTGATTTATACTTTTACCTGTAGAACTATTAGACATTTTCATTTCTGAATATGACCCAATAATGAGTGAAGAGTGAATGAGTGAGTTAATGAGTAAGTCTGTATTCATTAATACTATACCTTCGAGTAATAAGAGTTGTGGTCTGTGTAGCTTCTTAAGGGGATGAATATACTATGATAAAATAATAGTAATTAACTTTTACTGCTGAACCATATGATGAGATGATTGGGGTATGTGTGTATGTACATGTGCAGCTGGGTTTTTTTGGCCTGCAGAAAGAAGAATGAGATCCAGCCAAAACCCAAATCAGAACCTTTGGAAAGCTTCCTTACAATCTGATTTCAGCTAATGTCTACATACTTTAACACGTTGTCTAATGCTTAGAGTAAAGATTGGCTGTCATACTCCTCCATGCTATTCTGGGTTCTGTTACTCACTATAAACCACTTCATTCTTAGATCCCATGGGTCCTGCTGCAGATTTCAGGATTTGCTGCATGGAGGAGTGGGGGGCGGAGAGGAATGTTGTTTAATTAATATTAGTAAGGCAAGTGAAAAAAGAAGACCTAGTGGAAACAAGAGAAGCAGAATTCAGTTTGGTATTGGCCAGTCAAAAGCAGACAAATTGGAGGGAGTTCATAGAAGAGCACCTGTCTTAGCCTGTTTTCTGATACTCTAACTGAATACCTGAGACTGAATAATGTATAAAGAAAATTATTTCTTACCGTTCTAGAGGCTGGCAAGTTCGAGGTCTAGGGGCTGCATCTGGTGAGGGCCTTCTTGCTGATGAGGACTGTCTGCAGAATCCCAAGGTGGCACAGGGCATCACATGGTGAGGGAGCTCACAAGAGATGGCCAAATTGACTTTTATAACAGACCCACTCTCATTATAACTAACGCACTCCTTCAATAACCCATTAATTCATTAATCCATGAGTGGATTGACCTATTCATGAGGGCAGAGCCTTCATGGCCCAATCATCTCTTAAAGGCCCTATGTCTTAATACTGCCACATTGGAGATTAAGTTTCAACATGATTTTCATAGGAGACAAACATTCAACCCATAGCAGCACCCGTGATAATTGGAGGTTAAGAAGGGCTGACTGATTTTTAAAGAAGGCAGAAAAGTATGTTCCATTATGTTTGAAGAGGAGCCAACAAGGATGGGTAGGTAAAGGCCAAGGGGAAGAAAGTAATACTGACATGACATAAAGAATTATTATCCAGAAATAATGTAATATATTCAAGAAAATCCTCAGACAGGTTAAAGTCTAACAACAGCTTCATGAAAGTGATACATTTTAGATTATACCATTTGATGAACAAAACTAATAATTTTTCAGTGTTTTCCAAAACTCTCAAGTAAGTTTAGCCCAAAAAGCAGATGCCCGTGTTTATGTGACTGTCATAGCCTATTTCATCAACTTGGAGGGCCTATATTGCTACATCTTTGTTTTTCTAAACCTGTCCTGTTAGCAGAATATGGAGTGTACTCTTGAGAACTTCAACTGTCTTAGAGCCCAGAAAGAGCAGGGGTTGGGGGTCTTAGTTTCTACTCTCCCAGAAGTCTATGGTTTCCTTGTATATTTGTTGTCTACCCCATTCCCTGTAACCAGCTCTGCAGGGGCAGTTTTGTTAAGCCATGCAACATCAACAACAATATAACTGGACACATAAATGGTCTTTAGAAGGTCAAAGAAAGCTAGCTTCTCTCAGTTAAAATGACAGTATCCCACTCTTTGTGATCAATCAGGTATATTTCTTTTATAGATTCATGGAGTTGTAGATCTGGAGGAACACTATTGGTCTTCTAGTTCATGCTTTTCATTTTACAGACATGGAAGCAGGCCCCCAAAAAGGCAGTTTGTCCAGATCCACAAAGTTGGTCAATGCTGGAGCTAAACCAAAAGCCCCAAACATCCCTGGTCCACTCCTCTTGCCACTGCACTTCACTTTCATTTCTCTTTTTATTTTCTTTCATTTCATGTTTCATTAAAGAATTTATGGCTTTGTGTCTTTCATCACAAGCTTCTATCTTGGTGTAGGCACATTCATATGTATTACCCATAAATGAACTGGAAAAATGAGGCATCCCTTATAAATCTCCTACTTTTTAAGAATGGAACACACCATCCGTGACCTAGAACATTAAATGTTCCACCAAGTTTTGAGTGTTTCCTTATACATGAGACCTATTATGATTTTTAACTCAATAATTTCTGTAGACTAATTGAGGAGACTCAATGTGGTAGGAGAAACAGTAATAATTTGAAAACTAAGAATGGAAAAAACAAACCAGAATTGAGACCTTATATGGGAGATAAGAAAATCCTGAAAACATTCCATGGAAATGCAGGACTAATAGGAAGGCAGAATAGAAAATATTTGTCTTCTTACTAGATAATAAAGACTTTAGCAGCAATTTCCTAGTCATTGACAGAAGCCAGGTGGACTTGATCTTACCTCATGACTTAGGGTCATTATAACTGAATTGTGTCATTTTAGAATGCTATGCTAATTCCATTTAAAAAATGATTCCATATAACCTCACAAATATTTTATCTTTTATTGGAATACCAAAGAACTAATAATTCTTCATCGAGGCATCTTTGTCATTGGGTATTACAAACCATTATATATAGCAGAGCAAAGTTGATACTATGTGGTTTGCATTGTGATAAGTTATTGTTTGTAAAGTGTTTGGAGTAATTGTAGCACGAAAAATAAACCTATGGCTTTTACTTTCAGCCAAGATGGCGTAATAGGTTCTAGATTTACCCTTTCTCCCAAAACAACTATAGAAACAGATAAAATATATGAGATAATAGTTTTTAAGACAGGGGACATCCAGAACCAAAAGACAGTAATCCCCAAGAAAGGAAAACAAACTGAGCTAAGCATACTGCTTTGAGAGTTTCTAGGCCATGGCACAGGAAAGAAGAACCAAGGAAGAGCTGGCTGACTCTTAAATTGAAGAGACAGAGCTAAGAGTCTGGAAAGATGATAATAGAGTTCAGAAAGCAGGGTAACAGAAGAGAGAGCTGCAGAGAGAGAACTCCAGAGATCTGCAGAGAGTTTCCCTTTAATATTCTGCAGAGTAACGATCAGTAGATGCAGGTGAGAAAACTACCCAAGGATGGGGAGACAGCCACCCAAAACAAAGGGAACTCAGAGAACTGGGAATAACATCATTTCCTACCAGCCAGACTAGTAAAAACATATATCAGGGGTCACTGGATAGAGTACTCAGAAGTACTCAGTAGTAAGGAGTAATGAACCCTAGACTAAATGCTGATTTTCCTGTCTAACAAATCTCAAAAGCAAAACCTGAAAGGATCAAACTACTTCTAAGTAATTCAACTGTGTCTTAGAACAAAGTTTGAGATTATTTATGGGAACACAAAGATATCCAGCATTTAACAAGGTAAATTTTACAATGTCTGGCGTCTAATCAAAAATGTTCAATTATGCAAAGAAGCAAGGAAATATAACTTACAATGAAAATAAATAACAATAAAAACTGAACCAAAAGATGTTAGAATTAGCAGACAAGGACATTGCAATAGTTATTATAACTGTATTCCAAATGTTCAAAAAGTTAGAAGAAAGATTGAACATCTTAAGTAGAGACATGGAAGATATTTTGTAAAAGACCAAATGGGACTTTTAGAGATAAGGACCACAGTATCTGAGATCAAAATTATACTGGAAAAGATTAATGGTAGATTAAACCTTGCAGAAGAAGAGATTAGTGAACTTGAAGGGTTAGCAATAGAAAATATCCAATGTGGCCAGGCGTGATGGCTTACGCCTGTGATCCCAGCATTTTGGGAGGCCAAGGCGGATGGATCATTTGAGGTCAGGAGTTCAAGACCAGCTTGGCCAACATCATGAAACCCTGTCTCTACTAAAAATACAAAAAAATTAGCTGGGTATGGTGGTGCACACCTGTAATCCCTGCTACTCTGGAGGCTGAGGCAGGAAAACAAAAAAAACAAAAAACAAAAAAAACAAAAGATGGAGTGACTATGTGAATATAAGACAAAGTAGATTTCAGAACAAAGACTATTTCCAGGAATTAAAAGGTAACTTCATAGTGATAAAGGAATAACTACTATAAGAAAAAATTAAAATCCTAAATGTATATGCATCTAATAGGATTTCAGACTGCATGAGGCAGAAACTGATAGAATTACAATAACTGACAGACAAGCCTACAATGGTAGCCAGATATTTTAGTACTCCTTCTCAATACATGATGGAACCTATAGACGGAAGATCAGAAAAGATATTAGAAGACTTGAACAACACTCATCATACAGCTTAACCTAGTCGATATTTATAGGACACTCCAGCCAACAACAGAATATACATTCTTTTCAAGTGCTTATGTAGTATTCACCGAAGTGGGTCATATTCTGGGACTCAAAACACGTCTCCATAACTTTAAAAGGATTAAAGTCATATGAAGTTTGTTCTGTGACCACAATGGAATTAAATCAGAAAAGAATAACAAAAAGATATCTAGAAACTCCCCCAAATATTTGGAAACCAAAAAACATGTGTAAATCATTTGTGCATTAAGGAATAAATCAAAAGGGAAATTTTAAATTTTTAAGAATTGAGTATTCTAGTTAACCATTCGTCAAATCTTTTTTCAAGGTTTTTAGTTTCTTTGCACGGTGAATGGCTAACTAGAATAACCAATGCAGAGAAGTCTTTAAACGACCTCATAGAGATGAAAACCATGAGACAAGAACTATGTGACAAATGCACAAGCTTCAGTAACCAACTCGATGAACTGGAAGAAAGGGTATCTGTGACTGAAAATCAAATGAATGAAATGAAGTGAGAGACAAGTTTAGAGAAAAAAGAGTAAAAAGAAATGAACAAAGCCTCCAAGAAATATGGGACTATGTGAAAAGACCAAATCTACGTCTGATTGGTGTACCTGAAAGTGACGGGGAGAATGGAACCAAGTTGGAAAACACTCTGTAGGATATTATCCAGGAGAACTTCCCCAACCTAGCAAGGCAGGCAAACATTCAAATTCAGGAAATACAGAGAACGTCACAAAGATACTATTCGAGAAGAGCAACTCCAAGACACATAATTGTCAGATTCACCAAAGTTGAAATGAAGGAAAAAATGTTAAGGGCAGCCAGAGAGAAAGGTCGGGTTACCCACAAAGGGAAGCCCATCAGACTAACAGCAGATCTCTCGGCAGAAACTCTACAAGATAGAAGAGAGTGGGGGCGAATATTCAGCATTCTTAAAGAAAGAATTTTCAACGTAGAATTTCATATCCAGCCAAACTAAGTTTCATAAGTGAAGGAGAAATAAAATCCTTTGCAGACAAGCAAACGCTGAGAGATTTTGTCACCACCAGGCCTCCCCTACAAGAGCTCTTGAAGGAAGCACTAAACATGGAAAGGAACAACCAGTACCAGCCACTGCAAAAACATGCCAAACTAAAGACCATCGATACTAGGAAGAAACTGCATCAACTAACGAGCAAAATAACCAGCTAACATCATAATGACAGGATCAAGTTCACACATAACAATATTAACCTTAAATGTAAATGGACTAAATGTTCCAATTAAAAGACACAGGCTGGCAAATTGGATAAAGAGTGAAGACTCATCAATTTGCTGTATTCAGGATACCCATCTCACATGCAGAGACACACATAGGCTCAAAATAAAGGGATAGAGGAAGATCTACCAAGCAATTGGAAAACAGAAAAAGGCAGGAGTTGCAAACCTAGTCTCTGATAAAACAGACTTTAAACCAACAAAGATCAAAAGAGACAAAGAAGGCCATTACATAATGGTAAAGGGATCAATTCAACAAGAAGAGCTAACTCTCCTAAATATATATACACCCAATACAGGAGCACCCAGATTCATAAAGCAAGTCCTTAGAGACTTACAAAGAGACCTAGACTCCCACACAATAATAATGAGAGACTTTAACACCCCACTGTCAACAATAGATAGATCAGCAAGACAGAAAGTTAACAAGGATATACAGGAATTGAACTCAACTCTGCACCAAGCAGACCTAATAGACATCTACAGAACTCTCCACCCCAAATCAACAGAATATACATTCTTCTCAACACCACATCG